>NC_138777.1:195698769-196043769 GCF_965119305.1 Pelophylax lessonae | reverse complement strand
GTACTTATTCATTAAGGCACACTTATGCTTTGCAGTAATACTCATTTCCGGGGTGTCACAGCAACATACAATAACGTGTGCTGCCATTAATATAGAATGGCATCTCAATACACAAGCAGTAAAACTTTTAACGCACCCATGCTGCAGTGCACCACAATGTGAATGTCATGCAAGTGCGCTGCTGCAAAATATCACATGGTAACACATGTGCTGTACTGTACCTTAACCGCTTTAAGACCGGAAGATTTTACCCCCTTCCTGACCAGGCCCTATTTTGCGATTCGGCGCTGCGTTGCTTTAACGGACAATTGCGAGGTCGTATGACGCTGCATTCAAACAACATTTACATCCTCTTTTTCCCACAAATAGAGCTTTCTTTTAGTAGTATTTTATCACCTGTGGCATTTTTAATTTTTGCGCTGTAAACAAAAAAACAGCGACAATTCTGAAAAAAATATATTTTTTTTTTTTTACTTTCTGCTATATAACATTCCCAAAAAAAAATTTAAAAATCAAAATTTTTTAACATTTTAGGCCAATTTGTTTTCTGCTACATATATTTAATTTTTATTGTTTTTTTTTTTTTTTTTTACTAGTAATGGCGGCGATTTGCGATTTTTTGCTGGACTGCAACATTGTGGCGGACAGAGCGGACCCCTAACTGACATTTTTGACACTTTTGGGGGGACCAGTGACATTACTACAGTAATCAGTGCTATAAATATGCACTGTTACTGTAATAATGACACTGGCAGGGACAGGGTTAACCTTACAGGTAATCAAAAGGTTAAATGTATGCCTCATGCTTACTGATGTGGGGGGAGGTTCTGTGACACAGCATGCTGAATCCTGTGATCTCTTTCTGTCTGTCACTGAGAAGATCCGCCTGCTTTGTTTACATAAGCAGGCGGGTCTTCTCACATTTTCCCCGACGATCGGGGAAGGAAGGCGGCGATCGCCGTCTCTCCTCCTCCGGCCTGATTCCCGCTGTGTCTAAACACAGTGGGAGCGAGCCTCCGGCGGTGCGCGTGCACCGCCGAGACCACTAGAATTCCAGTGACGTAGGTCTACGTCTCTACGTCGCTGGACCCAGGGGAGCCGCACTGCTGCAGTAGGATTACTGTGAGCAGTCGGCTAGTGGTTAAAATATTAGACATTTGTGAAGGTGCCCCAAAGAGTAAAGCAGCCCATATATTATGCAATTTTCTGTTCTTCTACCGTGGGTGAAAGAACAGAAAATGGCTCGATTCCCCAATTAACACAGTTTGTGTTGATGGAGGAATCCCTCCGCTGTTCTTTTGGCAGGGAGCAGGGGGAGCCTCCACTGCCATCAGAACACAATGTCCACTGCTGGAAGCTATAGCCACTTGCAGTGATGGCATGCAAAAAATCCTACAGGCTGGTTGTACTGAAATTGATCGACGAATCAACTTTAGACAAGTAATCTATACATAGATGATCGAATTTGGCCTGGCCCGTGCTAAACCGGCTGAAATTTGATCCATCTATAACCGACTTAATTTAAAACAACAGCCTCGATCCCTAGCCCCCTAAGTACACTAAGCTGCTGTGCCCAGCCTATGTCCTCTACAGCCCTGCCAGCAAAAGCCTAGTGCCATGATATCTGTGCATTAACGTCCTATTCACTCAAATTAGACATTGCTTGTACAGTACAGGTATGTCCGGTTGCCCTATTCAATTTTATGGGACATAAGTGTGCAGGTGGAATAGGACTATATTTTTACTGACTGGGCTTTAGACAGCACAGGAGGTAAATATGCAACTCCAGTGTACTGAGATAGTTTTGGGAAGGGAGTTTTTTATACTTAATATGTCCTTTAAATAGGTAGAATAGCTGAGGCCTGCTTCATTGTTTATATCCTCCAGCTAAAATCTTCCTCAGTGCTGGCCACATCAGGGGGGCGATCCCTCATATGACTGGAGAAACAAAGCTTGTAGGGTTGATAGGTGGCACTCTCCCCATGTTCCCCTGCTCCTGGGGCGCCAATCAAGGGTTACATAAGTGGCCTACCCCGGGGGGGAGATCTGCTGGGCTACGCTGGGCACCTCAAACAGGGTCTCTCTCCATAACACATGGTGTACCTTTACTCTATGCTGTTTGCATCAATGCCATGAGATAAGGCTGAGGCCGCCATGGGGAAATACTTCCCCTTAAAGCAGACCTCCACTCTCAGAGATGAACGTACACCATGTACACTTGCATCATAACAGTCCTCCAGTTAGCTCCAGTTAGCTTACAAGCTATTAGGATTTTGGTCAGAGGATGGAATCATTGAAGCAGGTTGCAGCTGTAATTAGGCAGTTGAGTAGTTCGGAGGGCTAGGGAAAGAAGATTATTGCGAAAGCGGGTTTTTATGAAAGCACAATTATGCTTTCGAAATGCAAATGCAGGACAACAAGTGAAACGAATCAGTGAACTTCTAATATTGGTCCCTAAACTATTTATCTGTGGTTAGGTAATTTAATTTACCTTAAAGTAGATTGAAACTCTGCATTTCACAAGACCAGTTTTACAAAACCATAGCTGCACCACCCTCTGAAGCTGCTTTATTTAAATTTGCCATTAAAGTACTTTTTTTTTTTATTATTGCTGGGTAGAGCTTTTCCCTGAACACTGACATCAGGACTAAAAGTCACTCTGCTCCCGAAAGTGAGTGAGTGAACTGAGGGAGATTCTACAAGGAGCCAGAGCTCAGTACACAACTGAAGCGCATACAAATTGTAGAGAAATCAGCGCTTCTTGCATTGATATTGAGGGATATTGTTTCAAGGTAATGACAATGTTGGGGGGAACAGGTACAGTGCAGGTATGTCCCATTGCCCCACTCAAGTTTATCGGACTTAAGTGTGCATTGCCCCATTCAAGTTTGTAGAATGGCTGAATAGCATTGTCAATATAGGACAATACATTTAGGTCACATTCAGGAGAAAGACAGGATAAATTCTCTGTTTTAACAAAAATGTACAGTAGGTATGTTCTTCTTCTGACAATGTTTACCTTACACTGCATCATAAATAACCAATCATATTCAATCTTTCAAGCTAAGTTTGAATCAAACTAGTGGGTGTAAAAAATATGCAGCACTAACCCTATAATAAATCAGACATTCTATATATTAGAGTCAACCAGGAGATTATAGTGAGTGTTTCAGGGAAAAGCTATTCTGTGTCACAAGTAGAGGTTTTAAGACCACCAACAAAGGAGTTTGAATGGAATAATACACTACAACAATACCTGGATGAAAAACTGAAGCTCCTTAAACATAAGAAAACAACAAGAGAAGGGCGCACCGACCGAATTTTGGCTCTGAGGAAGAGGGCCCTCCCTCGAAACGCGTAAGCCACATCAGGTTTTGAGGACGCCATCACGCTATCCAGCAGTAGAGAAGTGTCCTGGAAGCGAACGATGCCCATTTTCCTATATGCTTGTTCATATGCTACGTTTGTGAGTATATTGTACGCTACCCTTCTTTGATTTTAATAAACATTTAAGTGGTAATGAACAAGGGCAGTGCGCCCTTCTCTTGTTGTTTTCGTGTAGTGCCTTTTGGATACTCTTGGTCCTGAGGGGGGAAGCAAGACCACTTCATTTGTGTCATAAAACCGCCTAGAAGATTCACCTTCCCGCATACCACTCGAGCGCAGGAGAGATATTGTTGCTCCTTAAACATACCCTGTGTGCTTGACCAAGACCAACTGAAGTTATATAAACTGATGTGCAGTCAGACAGTCAGTGTACTGAAAGAAAATGTTGGGTGGCATTGGCAGCAGGAGTGACAGCCCAGTCTGTGCTGCAGAACAGAGGTGTGTCAGGAGTAGGGATGATCGAACTTTTCAAAAGTTCGGTTCGACCAGAACACCAGAACTTCCAGAAAGTTCGGCCCGGATTTCAGAACCCCATTGAAATCAATGGGACCCGAACTTCGGTAATCAGAAAACCCCATTTTGAAGCCCTAAAACCCAATAAATGCCCCTAAAAGGTGCCTAGGGGTCTGGGTCATGCCCCAGAGACTATTAATCACACAAAAAAAAGTTCTTAAAAATTGTAATTTTTGATAGAGAGCCAATTATTGAAAAAATTATTGAAAAAAAAAATGAGATTTTTTGATTTTGGATTTAGTGTCTGGGGGGGTCTAAAAAGTGTACCTGTGAAGTTTCAGCTCTGTAGCATGTCCAGAACCAGAAAAAAAAAAACATTTCTATTAGGTCACTTATAGAACAGGGATATGGCTCCGCTATTTTGACACCTTGTCGGTTTTGTAGCAAGCGTTTTTTTGGGCATTTTTTGGGGGTTATTGGAGGCAGGCATAACATCAGAACTTCTGTGTAGGGGTATATATACACACACACTTATATGTATATATACACATACACATATATCGGTGTGAAAGTAGCAGAACACTATGCTTGCGCTAATGAAATAATTAACACCCATATGGCTTCTCTCCTTTCACACCTATATATGTGTATGTGTATTTATACATATAAGTGTGTGTGTATATATACCCCTATACAGAAGTTCAGATGTTTTGCCTGCCTCCAAAGACCCACAAAAAATGCCAAAAAAAAAAGCCTGCAATAACACACTTGGGCGTTTTTTTTTTGGCGCAGGCGTTTTTTTGGGAATTTTTTGTGGGTCTTTGGAGGCAGGCAAAAGATCTGAACTTCTGTGTAGGGGTATATATACACACACACTTATATGTATTATACACATACACACATATTGGTGCGATAGGAGCGGAGCCATATGCCTGTTAATTATTTCATTAGCGCAAGCATAGAGTTCTGCTATTTTCACACCTATATATGTGTAGGTGTATATATACATACATGTGTGTGTATATATACCCCTATACAGAAGTTCAGATGTTTTGCCTGCCTCCAAAGACCCCAAAAAAATGCTCAAAAAAACGTCTGCGCCAAAAAAAAACCGCCCAGGTGTGTCATTGCATGCGTTTTTTTAGGCATTTTTTTGGGGTCTTTGGAGTCAGGCATGACATCTGGACTTGTGTATAGGGGTATATATACACACACATGTATTTATATATACACCTACACATATATAGATGTGAAAAGAGCAGAACACTATGCTTGCGCCAATGAAATAATTAACAGGCATATGGCTCCTCTCCTATCACACCTATATATGTGTATGTGTATAATACATATAAGTGTGTGTGTATATATACCCCTATACACAAGTTTAGATGTCATGCCTGACTGCAAAGACCCCCAAAAAATGCCCAAAAAAAAAAACCGCCTGCAAAAACACACCTGGGCGTTTTTTTTGGCGCAGGCGTTTTTTTGGGCATTTTTTTGGGGTCTTTGGAGGCAGGCAAAACATCTGAACTTCTGTATAGGGGTATATATACACACACACTTATATGTATTATACACATACACACATATAAGTGCGATAGGAGCGGAGCCATATGCCTGTTAATTATTTCATTAGCGCAAGCATAGTGTTCTGCTATTTTCACACCTATATATGTGTAGGTGTATATATACATACATGTGTGTGTATATATATCCCTATACACAAGTTCAGATGTCATGCCTGACTCCAAATATGTCCTCAAAAAAGCCCTATAAACGCCTGCAGCAAAAAGCAGGCTGACCGGCGAGAAGCCATAACGCTGCTCTGTAAGTCACCTAAGAGAAACAATCTTTTCTCTATAGCGGTCACCCTGAAATGGAAGGGTTTGGTCACCCTGCCATAGCAGTCAGAGTCATTTCACCCTACACTACGGTCACCCTGGCATTTAACACTTTCCCTACAGAAACTAGATTTTTGAAGCTAACTTTAGTGGAAAATAGCATCCTAACTACACTAGATATTCTTTTCCTCACACTAATAATTGCTAAATGACACTTTTGAAGCAGAAGTAACAGAACTGCTTCCACTCTCTTCCACATCCCTGTATTAAAATGCTAGGAATTTGGCGGGGCTATCTTATATACTGGGGGGCATATTCACAAATGATTGGCCTCTGGACCCCCTAGTCACTCCAATCACATTCCTAGCATTCTCCTGCCCCCTCAATTGGCTTTTACTAATGGTTCTGGTCCAATCATGGGCTTTTAAAGCCCATTTCCTGTCCCATTGCATTTTGGTCGGTTCTGGTTGCCGAATTCCAAACTTTTTCAGCAAAAAGTTCTAAATTCGGCCGAACCTCGAACAGTCAATGTTCGGGTCGAACCGATGGTCGACCCGAACCGTTCGATCATCCCTAGGCAGGAGGTAGGCCAGAGTGGTTATGCACCAAAGCCATTGTGGAAAGTACTGGCATCTCTAGGGATCTTCTGGTTGTGGACACCGTTTCTCCTGAACTTACTCTAAGGCATCATTCTTCCTTTTTTGGGGGATGTATTGATCTTTCAGCTCTCTGCTCCTTTGGCTCTGATGGACCTTCTCCTGAGGGCACTTCAACAGATTCCAGGGGTAGCTGAGGGCCTCTGTTTCCTCTTCGACCCATAGAGAAAAAAGCTCCTCCTGTCTTCTTTTCACAATAGGTGGGAAGTACAAATTCAGGGGCTTTGGGTCTAACAGTCCCCAAATTATTCTCAGCAGCAGAGGTAGATGAAGTGGCATCTATGGACACAGATGGCCACAGCTAGTCCATGCAGACATCTTCTTCTTCACTGTCTTCCTCCTCTTCCCTGACTGTTGGAGAAGACTATGATTGGGTTACTGGTCTCCCTCTTTAAGATGACCCATAAGTAAAAGATAGGTCAGTTTGCTGGGAGGAAACCCGAAAAGCTTCTATCAGAGGTGGAAAATGGCTATAGTGCCATACTTTTTATGGTCCGGTTTTCCCAACTTTACATTGTAAACCACCTCTGTATATGATCCTCTCAGACTCTCATTGACAGTTTACTTCCTACACATCTCTAAGACTTGAGAGGCTTATACTCTTCCTAAAAAAGAACTGCAGCTTCGTATTCCTATGGTTAATGGGCAAGAAAGTGTTCTTCATAAAGATCTCCACCAGCTTGCCCACATCTGTGTAAAAAAAAATTCTGGGCGTGAACCCTCCCTTGTAGTGTTCAACCTGGGAGAAGTCACTATTGCTTGGGTTCCCTATTCCCAGTGCCAACAACTACCTGGGCAGCACCACACTCTCCAACACACCAAGGCTGAAGAGGGGAATATTTATTGGTGCAGTATGGAGATAATAATGGACAAATGCATAATTGATACGAATAATGCATAACTCAAGAAATAACAAATCCCTAAAACAGAGGGTTTCTAACAAAAATGGGGTGCAAAGAATTAGAAGTCAAACAATTTCTGTCAAATCTCTCCCACTGGCCAATATGCTGGTATTTGTTGAGCCCGAAGCTTTGGTGTTGGAGAACTCAACCCTGAATGAGGCCCACAAAAACCCACAAAACCAGGCATAAGTACTAAAACAGGTAATCATGGGCGTCCGCAAGGGGGGGCGAGTGCCCCCCCCTGGAATCCTGCATATCATCACATTCACATTCTTTTTGCTGTAGCAGCGCACGAGCGCGGCGCTGATCCGCCCGCCCGCCGGCTCTGGCTACGGCTCCGGCTCCCTCCTCTCTCAGTACTCGGCCTCGGTCCTCTGCTGCCCTTACGACAGCTGCAGGGGGTGGGCCGGGGATTCCCTGCTGGCTGCTGCTGATGTCAGTCAGCTCAGCAAGGGGCAGAGCTGCGGCCCGCGGAGGAGAGAGAGGAGAATCAGCGTGCGTGACTGGAGAGGAGGCGGGAAAGGCAGCGCCGTGGCCGGGAATCGGAGTGAGCTGTGCCTGTGAGTGACCTGTGACCTGACAGTCTGACACCCACAACGAGTGTGCCCACTGACCAGTGACCACCTGAGCGGTGAAGAGAGAGTAAGTGAAAGTGAGTCTTCTTGTCTTGTCACTGACAATGAATTACTGTCTGTCATACTACTGCTGAGGTGACATCCATCCATGTGACTCAGATTGTGAGAGTGACATTATTACTACTAATACTAGTATATCTATTGCTGGCCAGCCTGCTGCCCATGGGCGTCGCTGCCTGTTAAATATAATATATATAGTGCTGTGCTGAGTGAGCTGAGCAGATCTTTACAGCCTGGGCCCTGGAGGACTACAGGTGATGTGAGTGACATTATTACTAGTACATCTATTGCTGGCCTGCTGCCTGTTAGGGCCCTTTCACACGGCCGCTCCGTGTGTCCGCAAATCATCCTATTTTTTTGCGGATGATTTGCGGACATAATGTAAGTCTATGGCATTGTGGATGTCAGCGGAATACCATCCGCTGACATCCGATTTTCTTCCTTTCAGTTCTGTTCCGTTTTTTGGAACGGAACAGAACCCTATTTTTCCTCCGTTACAAAAAACGGAAAGGAAGGAAAATCGGATGTCAGCGGTGCCGTCCGCTGAGATCCGCAATGCCATAGACTTACATTATGTACGCATATCATCCGCAAACGGATGGGATGATATGCGGACATACGGAGCAGATGACACAAGTGTCATCCGCTCCGTGAAAAAAAAAAAGTGCCGCAGCGGAGAATAAATCCGAAACGGCCGTGTGAAAGAAGCCTAAAATATAATATATAGTGCTAATGAGTGAGCTGAGCAGATCTTTACAGCCTGGGCCCTGGAGGACTACAGGTACCAGCTGCCTGCAACAATCAATAATAAATACTGACATCCATCCATGTTTTGACATACTACATGATCTATTGCTGGCCTGCAGTGCTGCCTGTTATATAATATTGTAGTGAGCTGAGCAGATCTTTACAGCCTGGGCCCTGGAGGACTACAGGTACCAGGCTACCAGCTGCAAGCACCAGGGATCCTGTCTGCTCAGTCTATAGAGCCCCAGATCTCCCTTTGTACTGCACACATAAGACATTAGACATCTACTGCTGTTATATAATACCATGATGAACAGATCTGTACAGCCTGTGGATTACAAGTACCAACTGCACCTGGGGTCCTCCTGTCTGCTTTGCTTATGGAGTCACTAATCTCTAATTGTAAAACAGACATATGACATCTAATATTATAGTGAATAGATCTATACAGCCTGGGGGGGGGGGGGACTACAAGTACCAGCTGCGCCTGGGATCCTGTTTGCTGAACCTATAGAGTCCCAGTCTCACAGATCTCTAATTTCTCTACATAAATACTACATCTACCGCTGTTATATACTGTTATAATGAGTAGATCTATCTATACATCCTGGAGGACGACAAGTAGTACCAGCTGTATTTACTAATAGGATCGAATCGGATGAAAACGGACAGGCGGTCCATTTTATCCAATCTCCCATAGAGGAGAGCAGGACTCTGACAGCTCTTCTATTAAGCTTTTGCATCAGGTTTCTTAAACCTTTGCATGCCTCTGCTTTATTTGATAATGACTAAGCCCCTCCCCTTCATGACATTGTCAAAAAGGGGCGGAGCACGGGTGACCTTAAAATGATGCCCCCCCCTGAAAAAAGTTCTGCGGATGCCCATGCAGGTAATACTGTTCCTTAAGCAGTAGGCAGAAGGTTGTGGCCAGTGGCCTCTCACCTCAAAACTGGGAACTTGCCTCCTCTTGGTCTCCAGCTGGAAAAAACATGTAATACTTACTAGTGGGTTGCCTACCTTTACACGAATATGAACTTTAATGGCATTCTAGTCTTAGTCCGTAGGGTTCAATAATAAGTTGATCCACCCTTTGCAGCTATAACAGGTTTAGGTCAGGACTGTGCAGACCAGTCAAGTTCCTCCACCCCAAATTCGCTCATCCATGTCTTTATGGACCTTGCTTTGTGCACTAGTCCAAATCATTTGGTGGAGGGGGAGATTATGGTGTGGGGTAATGTTTCAGGGGTTTGGCTTGGCCCTTTAATTCCAGGGAAAACTTAAGGCGTCAGCATACCAAGACATTTTGGACAATTTCATGCTCCCAACTTTGTGGGAACAGTTTGGGGATAACCCCTTCCTGTTTCAACATGACTGTGCACCAATGCACACAGCAAGGTCCATAAAGACATGGATGAGTGAGTTTGGGGTGGAGAAACTTGACCGGCCTGCACAGTGTCCTCAACCCGATAGAATTCAAAAAAAAAAAGGGGCAATGATCTGGTTCCCACCGAAACACTCCTCCATCCCAAAATATACATGCAAACAAGAAAATTGGCCCGCGGGACTTTGTGTGAGGTCAACCCGATAGAAACACCTTTGGGATGAATTAGAGTGGAGACTGTGAGCCAGACCTTCTCTTCCACATCAGTGCCTGACTTCACAAATGCGCTTCTGGAAGAATGGTCAAACATTCCCATAAACACACTCCTAAAGCTTGTGGACAGTCTTCCCAGAAGAGTGAAGCTGTTATAGCTTCAAAAGGTGGTCAAACTCAATACTGAACCCTTCGGACTAAGACTGGGATGTTATTAAAGTTCATGTGCTTGTGAAGGTAGGCATCCCAATACTTTTGGCAATATAGTATATATATATATATATATATATATAAAGGTCATTTTGTTACAGACAACATTAGATTAGCTAAAATTCACCTTTGATGGGACCACTTTGATATCGCCATTCATTTTCCATATTTCTTGAATATTTTTTAATATTATAATCCGCAAATGGCCTTTGATTGCCAACTTTTTTCTTTGAACATTATTTGCAAGGTCTTTTCAGTGCAACTTCCATCCATATGTAGTCTTTTGATGGTGTGGGGGCTGGTACGTGATGGCACCATTAGATGTTTAGAGGTTAATTTGTACAGCGTAATTGCTAACAGCGATGGGAGCAACATCTGTGCAACTTTTGAGTGTAGATGAAGATTAATTTTGCTGACACTGAAGGAGATCTGTCAGGCTCTATATAGAGTGGAGTAACAACACATTAGTCATCTTAAGTATTAGTTAATGCAGCTAAACTGCTTTACTGCTGCTGCAAAAAGCATATACGTTAATTAAAGCAGTTTACCAAACACAAAAGTAAATTGTTGTTATAAAACAGAACAGAAGGGTTACTGGTGTGTCAAATGCAGAAAACAATTTAAGATGACAAAAAATGTCTAGAACAGAATATGTGCATAGTTGGCTGTAGTGTACACTATACTATCACATTGCACAAACTCTGCACAATCCCATTTTGATCTCGCAAAATTATGTGATATCAGGACACATTTAATTAATTCATTCCATTTGTATCTAATCAGACAAGCCATAAACAAAGCAATGCTATAACCCTCTTTCCATAATCCACATTGAAACATTGGTGCTCCAGATGAAAGGTCTCTGTAAACCTCACTAATCAATGTAGCAAAAGAAAAAGCCACCACATCAGTAAAGGACATCCATTTATTTATTCAGGAGCTGTACGACACATCCTCTATGGACCCGTGTCGGGGAACATTATTGTGACAGTATTAATGTTAATGCCAGGAGCAGTGCCGGGACAAGGCCATCCAGCAGGGCAAACATGCCAAGGTGCCCCCCACCCTGTTTTATGCATGACCAATCATCTTACCCACACCTGATCATTATACCCACGTATAGCGTGCAAAGGTCAAGATTAGATCAATTACAAAGTGAAAGGGTCAGGAGGTGAGAGGGGTGAGAGAGACCACATAGCCCTTTTCCTATCTTCAGTGCCTCCTCTGCCCCCACCTCCTGTGCAGGCTCTGTGTGTGGGTAGGTATGTGTAGCATGCTCAGTACCTGATGGCAAGCAGTAAGCAACACCTATTCTCTTTCTTTTCCTAGAGGTGCTCTCGTTGCTTTGCTCTGTCCGTGGCAGCCTCCGCCTTCCGCCCTTTCTCTTCTAACCTAGGGTGACAACACTGTCTCACTATACTATATCTATGGAGGAGCAGTGTTGTCACCTTAGGACAAGAAGGATATTAGAATTATAGAACACCTCTCTTTTGCTCATCTATATAACAGAGAGTGGGTGTTCTGTAGTCCACATTGTTCTGTTTCAAGCACTGCTTTGTGCATTGACCTACTGTACCGTCTTTACACCTTGGTCCATTTGGCCAGTATGATCACCTGCTGAACAAGCATTCTTGACAGACAGATCAATTCACCAGTTTGACAAAACACTTCAATCCATAGTTTTACTTCTTAAAATGCAGGACATGGGACGTTCACCAGTCAGTTCAAGTGTAAACTGACAATATTCTTCTGAGCCTTATGCCTGCTATGAAGGCTGGCAGATTACTGAGGGAACATAAAGAAGAAGGTGGGGGTCTATCTAAGGACTATACTAATTACCACCAACATACAGGAAAGATGGATTATACAAATACCAAACATAGAAATAACAAGGTGAAGTTACACTGAAATTCCACTAGATGTCAGAGCCAAGATATTAATATACATACATACATTAATATACATAATGAAATCCAATGCAACAGCAATGAACAAGGTATTCCAGAACACTTGCAGAGAACTAGTAAGACTGCTAACTGTTAGCAGTACAGCAAAGAAAGCTTTGAGTACAATGTATTTCTGACAAGATCAATTGGTATATAAATGCTTTCATTGGCATATTTGGCAGACCAAAAGGGGCAAAATAACATAAACTCTCTGTAAGAGTTTATAGAGCATACACCTTAAGCTGAATTTAACCACTTGCCTACTGGCCAATTTTCTGCTTTCAGCGCTGTCACTCTTTGAATGAGAATTGCGCGGTCATGCAACACTGTACCTATATTAAATTTTTATCATTTTTTTCACACGAATAGAGCTTTCTTTTGGTGGTATTTATTCACCACTGGGTTTTTTTTATTTTTTTGCTAAACAAACAAAAAAAGACCAACAATTTTGAAAAAAAAAAAAACATTTTGCAAACAGGTAATTTTTCTCCTTCACTGATGTGCGCTGATGAGGCTGCACTGATGGGCACTGATAGGCTGCATTAATGGGCACAGATAGGCACTGATAGGCAATGATGAGGCAGCACTGATGTGCATTGATAGGTGGCACTGATGGCCACTGATAGGTAGTACTGATAGAAACTGATGAGGTAGCACTGGTGGGTACTAATGAGGAGGCACTAGTGAGGCTGCACTAATAGGTGGCACTGTTGGGCTCTGATAGGCAGCACTAAAGGGCACTGCAAATTTGCACTGATAGGCAGTGATGAGGCGAAAACTGATGTGCATTGCTAGGTGGCACTGATGGCCACTTATAGGTAGTACTGATGGAAACTGATGAGGTAGCACTGGTGGGTACTAATGAGAAGGCCCTGATGAGGCTGCACTGATAGGTGGCGCTGTTGGGTTCTGATAGGCAGCACTAAAGGGCACTGCGAAGTGGCACTGATAGGCAGCACTTATAGATGGCACTGATGGGCGGCACTGATAAGCACTGCAGCACTGGTAGGTGGCACTGACAGGCAGCACTGAGAGGTGACACTGATGATGAGGCACTGATGGGGTGCGGGCAGCGTGATTATGGGAGGATGTCCACGTACGCCCTCCTGGCAAAGTAAGCCTGCGCTGTGGCAGACTTTCAGCGCAGGTGGTAAGCAGTCAATAGGCCTGGAAGACTTCGAACAAGTGTGAAGTTCCAATGAAACTAGAAAGGTAATACTTAGCACTAGTAGATTAGCTCCTAGTTCTCCTAAAGGTAATCAGCTTGTTCTACAAAGTTGGGTGGGAGTTTTATTCTTTCGATAGGGCTGTGTGAAACAAGATGCTCTATGTAAAAGTAGCGATCCGAAGATTTGTTAATTGATAAATGCTCCTACAATAAAATTGTTCACCCTCCTTCATGAAATAATACACATCTCTATTGAAGAGCATTGAATAAACCAGAAGATCCTCATAAATTCCTTGTAGTCCAGCACTCACTCTAGTACATTATTAGCTGGTTGGCATTTCTACTTTGCAAATATAAGGCTCTGTGTTTGAATAATTCCAGTGATGCTACTATGGGAGTCTTCAAACCAACAGAAAAATACTAGTAGTTCAATTGGTTTCTGCTTATTCTTCATCTTACCGGAAGGTGTTTTTTTTTTTTTTTTTGTTATGACAGTTCTAACCAAAATGACACCCTGTTGTATAAAACAGTATAAAAGGTATATTGTATTCAGAGATTTATTACTTTGATTTCATCGAAAGTACATTGTGTCTGTTGAGCATGCTTATTGCCGAAGACTCAATAAAGCGTTCAAGTACTGCATTGGATTTCTCATATTATATTAACTTTTCCGTGCCAGGGAAGGAGTGCAAGAACTGATGTACATAGGTCAGTACATTCTGTAAAATGCAGTTGAATAAGTCATTTTGTTTAAAATACACACAATATGTATCCATGTGAAAAGGTGTTATAATTGACCCTTGATGTTGCCTGTGTAGCAGAGTGTCCCAGAGAGAGCCAGGAAAAGTCCTGTTCGGGGTTTATACATCACCCAGGCATCTCTCCTATACCTTTAGGGATCTCTGAGCCATGATCCAGTTCGGATTTTGGCCCTCTTCACCAGGCCAATTTAATCTCACCTGAGACAAACAGCAGTGCTCTCTCAGCCTGGGAACACAAGACAACGTTTTGTCTATGAGAGCGGAAGGTCAGTAAAACTACCTGTGTCTGTCTTTGGAAGCTGACAAGCTGTAGGCTTGCTCAGTCTGGGTTAGTTAGGGACTACATTGTGTGTAGTAAGCGCCGGGACACGGCTAGGATTTTGTTTATTATTAGTATTCCTGTTTGTTTTCCTTAAAGCACTGTACAGCACCTGTTTATAAACTTGTATATAGCACCAATAAACACCGCACTGTTTGTCACTACATCAGAGGATTTGGTATCTGTGCCTTAAAGACTGCTCATCCCAGGGGGTTTTGCACCCGCTTCCTGTTCCCCAGCTTACACCTGGTATACTCCTGAAGATCAGCATGTGACAGATATAGCCAAGCTTCGTGTGTGTACACCACAGAAGTATGTTAGGCTGTATTATTGAAAAGCGAAGGAGTTAGGTTAGGGTTAGAGTCAAAGGTTAGCTTATGAAGTAGGGGATAAAAGGTTAGCTTGCCCTTTCACAAAAAATGAAAATGTGAACTATCTCCCAACAACCTCACCACCCCTTAATTCCTTACTGTCTGTACTGTATGTGGTGCCTATCTTCAGCTGGTAAAACATGGCATCGGTGGTGGTATAGCAGCACATTGTTTTCAATCCCTAGTGCTTATTAATCAACACTAACCATATGACTGCCCTGACCAATGAGATTATCATTTTTATTTCAGGATGCTTTCAAAAAGATTTTCATTGGTCAGTGCAGTCACATGACCAGTGAGTGCTCACATTATGCTGCTACAGGCGGCATAATCACTGTGTAGTGATGTTTTAAAGCGCTGGACTGTTATAGACACTTTTTTTTTATAAGTCTGTGGTGGTGCAAAAACCTAAACTGGAAAAAAAGTTGAGTGAACAAAAAACGTACATGTGAAACACACACTAAAAAGTGCACTTAAGGGTGTGCTTTAGTGCAGACCCGAAGGGGTAGGACCTCTATCCGGGGCACAAGGCTCCTGAAAGGGACAAAGGGTTTCCATGGTCTGCCTAGCCAAGGCCTGGCAGACCCCTTTCTTCTAAGTCAGCCAAAGCTAACCATCGAAAACTTGGTTGAGGGGCTCTCCCAAAGAAAGACCCCCCCAGGGGCAGGGGAGGAGGGAACCAGAGGGCCACACATCCTCTCCCTAGACGTTATGGCAAGCCCGAGGACTCACACCCTTCATCCAGTGAGAAAACACACACGAAAGTGAAAGTGAGGCAAACAGTGGGAGAAAATTATAAAATAAATAAGTGGCAGTACAATAGTGCACTGGATGAGCCCTGAGACCTGGGAAAACAAAAATTGCCCCAGACTTAGCCAAAAGGCCCAGCCCTAAAAGATGCAGTGCCGAAAATAAGCATTTGGTGACTGTGGTCATGTGCTTGTTCACACAATGGGGTCCCAAACCCAGGTGTTACTAAGAGCACCCTTTGGGGACCACTCCTAGGGGGTACAAACACAGCTGACTCTCTGCCTTCCCAGCCCATGGCCAGTCAAGGTAGATCCATTTAAATCAGGAGGTACTGGGCTTTTCAGTACATGCAGCAGGGGCAAGAAGGGTGGGGAGGGTGTTTTAGGTTATTTCACCTTTTCTTTTTTGTGAAAAAGTAAGCTAACCCTTTATAGTTATTGTAAAGTCTCCTCTATTTTTTAAATAACTAACATGTTATACTTACCTCCTCTGTGCAGTGGATTTGCACAGAGCAGCCCAGATCCTCCTCTTATTGGGTCCCTCTTTGCTTCTCCTGGCCCCTTCCTCCTGTTGAGTGTCCCCACAGCAAGCAGCTTGCTTCGGCCCTGCTCCCTCTCTCTCATGATTAGCTAACTGACTTTGATTGACAGCAGCGGGAGCCAATGGTGCCGCTGCTGTGTCTAAGCCAACCAGGAGAGAGAGAGTCCCAGTCAGCTGATGGACTCATGGACATTGCTTGATAGAGATGGGACTGCACACAGAAGGCTTTTCATCTTAATGCATAGAATGCATTAAGATAAAAAATACCTTCTGACTTTACAACCACTTTAAGGTAAGAGTTATGGTTTATCTATTGATTAACTCTTGGGAGGAGTTTAACCACTTAAGCCCCAGCCCTATTTCGGACACTTTTTGTCTACAAGTTAAAACCAGTATTTTTTCCTAGAAAACTACTTAGAACCCCCAAACATTATATATATATTTTTAGCAAAGACTCTGGAGAATAAAATGTCGGTCATTGCAAATTTTTTTGTCTCGCGGTATTTGCGTAGCGGTCTTTAAAACGCCAATTTTTTGGAAAAAATTTTAAAAATCACATTTCACTGCATTTAAAAAATACTAAACAGTAAAGTTAGCCCATTTGTTTTATATATTGTGAAAGATGATGTCACGCCGAGTAAATAGATGCCCAACATGTTACGGTTTAAAATTGCGCCCCCCCGTGGGATGGCGACAAACTAGGGTCAATAGAGATCTCAATCGGCGACGTTTTTAATTAATTTAACGGTTACCAGTTTAGAGTTAGAGTGTAGCTCTTTTTTTTAAATTATTGCCCATGCTCTGGCGATCGCGGCGATACCTCACATGTGTGGTTTGAACAGCGATTTCATTCGCGGCTCGACTTGCGTATACGGTTTTTTTTGTGCGCGAGCTAACGGTGACAGGGGCGGCTAAATTTTTTTTTTTTCCTATTTATTTTTTCTTTTTTTTTAACTTTATTACAGGTTTTTTAAAAAAATAAATAAAAAATCTGATCACATTTATTAACTGCGCTTCTGGGTAGGTATATAATCTTAAATAAATAGATAAATAAACTGTGCCTAATGTGTGTGCCTATCGCAATCCATATAGAAGGAAACTAAACCATATAAAATAAATCCATATTCATAGTAAACAATTAAAAATATTTGGTGCAGTATTCTAAAAAACCACTTAAAGTGCTGATGATGCTTTAGTGACAAATAAAGTGCTCAGGTGCATATATATAAAACCAAAGTGTCCTCTGTGCTTCACAAAAATAGTAGATAACGGTCTGGGTGTAAATAAAGTCCAAATAAATAAGGTAAGTGTTCAAGTGGGTGGAGTATATCCACAGGTGCTACTCCTTCACCAAACACCGTGCTGAAAATAGTGGGGTGCTTCTCCTTAACCCCTCTAGGTGTTCTAGCCGCTCACCTTAAAGACTAGGGGTAAAAGCCTTATCAATAATCCAGGGGGCTCCTCTCCAATTTTATGACGTGCTCCACTGGGATCAGATATCTGGGCTGCTGCAGGTGACTTGACTCCCTCTCCCTCTCCAGAATCCCCACGGTCCCAATGGATCTCAAAGTAGAATACTCAAAATAGTGCAAGTATGTTTGGATAGCGGGTACTTTATTGAAATATAGTTAAAACTACTCACATTTCATGAGTAAACAAAGCGCAAAAGGATAGCATCGGAGTGGGATCGCAGTCCTCACTTCCGCGATGTGAGTCGCTTCCGGTCCGAACGTCCCTAATGTGTTTTTTTAGAATACTGCACCAAATATTTTTAATTGTTTACTATGAATATGGATTTATTTTATATGGTTTAGTTTCCTTCTATATGGATTGTGACAGGCACACACATTAGGCACAGTTTATTTATTTATTTATTTAAGATTATATACCTACCCAGAAGCGCAGTACCCCCCACCCGTTTATAGATTTTACACTGTTTGGTTACCAGTTCCGGTACTAGCAGCATCTGGGCTCTCCTTTAACCCCTTCAATCGCTCTTGCTTAGACAGCGCAGGACTCACTACACCATTTTGATCACATTTATTGCTGTCACAAGCAATGTAAACATCCCTTGTGACACCAATATGTAGTGACAGGTACACTTTATGGAGGGATCGAGGGTCTAAAAGACCCTAGACCCCTCCACTACACTTCCATGTATGCAAAACGCCAAAAACAGCATTTTTGCATACAGCCGTTTTTTAAATTTGCCGCCTTTTGCAGCACAGTAACCCGGAAGTGACGTCATGGACGCCGCCTCCGGGTTACGTCATCGAAGACCCGATCAATGCCGTTTCCGGCATTCATCGAGACTCCATCCAGCCGGCGGACGTGACAGCTGGGTGCTCGGGGCTCCCGGGTGCTCGGGGCTCCCGAGAAGGCGGTGGGAGGGGGGGGGATGTCCCGTCCCGCTCACCCGGGTAACGATCGAGCAGCTCCCGGGCCGCATCGGTCGTTACTGACGGAAAGCCGACTGTCGGCTTTAAACCACGGTACCGGGATGATGCCTCTAGCTAGAGGCATCATCCCGGTATAACCCCGCAAAGTCTGCCGACATACGGGTACGTCAGTATGCAGTAAGTGGTTAAAGGATAAATCTAAAAGTTGGTTAAAGTGTACATAGATCTTAAAGTGGTTGTAAACCTCACACATGAAATATGAATAAAGCATATCCCTCTTTAGTGTGTACTCTCAATCCAGAGCACTAGTGTAATTTCTGTCTGTTGCCCCATTTCTCTGCTATCTGCATGAGTCGCTTCTGACAAGTTTTCCTGACATCAAGAGGAAAAAGGTGACAGGGGAGGGAGCTATAATACATAGCCTGTAATTGACAGCCTCAGCATTGTTCCTGTGTGAAAGGGTGAGGGGATTGTCTCTTCCCTCCAATCAGCTCTCAGAGCTCTCCTCACTGAGCTCTGCAGTGTGTCATTTTAGCTCTCCACCCCATTTTTCTGACAGCATAGACAAGATTAATAAATTCTGGACTTTGAATGGATGTAGAAAAGAGAGTACTGAAGGTAAACAGGTACAACATATTCAGGAGGATTTGTTACATCACCCAAGGCCAGTCACTTTACTGAGTATATGTATGGGTTTACAATCATTTTAACAATGAACTTCTCTTACTTACATACTTTTGGAAATTTCTAATAGTACCTGTTGAGTTTCCCGGGAATCTTGTGAGCTATTCATTTCCTGACCTATCAAGCGGTTATGGAGATAAGGACTGGGAGAGGAGATGTAGAGAAATTTGTGTTATTTTTATTCAATCAGAAATGAGGTAGGTAGAGCTGACAACATGTGTATACTAAAAAGCTGAAGGGGGAAGAAAAGGAAAAAACGTGCTATAAAGTGATGTCGACAAATAAATAGGCCCAAATGGGCGTGAAAGATATTCAAATGAAGTGTGAAGATCAGAGGTAGATATAAGCTAAAGTGCTAGGTGAAAGAAAATTAATATATATATACACCATTCCATAAGCACCTAAGTGTTGCAAAAAGTTTTTTGTAATAAATGTGATTTGCAATCCAAAGTCGCATAAGCATAAATGAAAAAACGAGGATAAATTCAGGTCGCACAGCAAAAAGTGCTCAAAAGAGGGAGAGTGGCCAATCAGCAGGTCCGGTGGCAGCGATTTCCACCGGACACCCGTGATCGCTCTCCGTGGGGACAGAACGGCAATCTGCCATCGTAAACACGGCAGACCGCTGTTGTCAGTGATGAGCACAGGGATCCTGTTCCTCCTATTTAGGGACACAGATCTCTGTGTTCATGCAGAAAGTCCATCCCCCACACAGTTAGAAAGCGCCCCCTAGGGATACATTTACCCTTTGATCACCCCCAGTGTTAACCCCTTCCCTGCCAGTGTCATTAGTACAGTAACAGTGCATATTTTGTATTCTGATAAAAATCTCATAATTTCTGATTACTGTAGTAATGTCACTGGTCCCCCCAAAAGTGTCAAAAAGGTCAGTTAGGTGTCCAATCTGTCGGCCACAATGTCGCAATCCTGCTAAAAATCTCTGATCACCGCCATTACTAGTAAAAAAATAAAAATAAAAAATAAAAATTACATAAATATTTCCCCTAGTTTGTAGACGCAATAACTTTTGTATTGATTTTACCAATCAATACACACCTATTGGGATTTTTTTTTACCAAATATATGTAGCAGAATACAAATTGGCCTAAAATGATGAAAAAATATATATTTTTAAGTTTTTTGAGGTTTTTTTTTTTTTTTATTATTATTGGGAATGTTATATAGCAGAAAGTAAAAAATATATATATTTTTTTTTTTCAGAATTGTCGCTTTTTTTTTGTTTATAGCGCAAAAAACTAAAATAGTACAGGTGATCAAATACCCCCAATAGAAAGCTATATTTGAGGGAAAAAAAGGACATCAAATTTGTTTGGGTACAGCGTCACATGGCCGCGTAATTGTCAGTTAAGATAACGCAGTGCCGAATCGCAAAAATAGCATGGTCATTAAGGGGGTAAAACTTTCTGGTCCAAAAGTGGTTAATCAAAGTTGATACATTTATTTTTATTTATTTATTTTTATATGTGGACCATGCCTAAATAGTAAAGCCAAGGTGAAGATTAAGTGCCGATTCACACTGGGGCGACCAGTGAGGCGACCTGGTCGCCTCACAGGTCGCCGCAGGTCGCCTCCCATAGGGAAGCTGCGGACCCGTTCTAATAGGAGCGACACAAGTCGCTCCGACCTAGAAAAAGGGTCCGGAGCTTCTTTGGGGCGACCTGGAGCGACCGCCATAGACTTCAAGGTTATGAAGTCCGTGGCGGCCGCTCCGAGGTAGCAGCGCGCTGCTCGCACCGCGACCTCGGAGGTTGCGGTGCGAAGTAGCGTCGCCCCTATGTGAACGGGGGCTAAAGTATAGCTCCAGCCATTTTTTTCTTTTTATTTGCTACATTTTGAATTTGTCAGATTCTTTATTTTTTTTCTGTGATTACATTGCTGAGATTTCTCTTTACTTCCAATACAAGGAATATAGTGTATGGGTTCTAAATCCTTCCCAGAGCCATCTAAAACAAAATGCAACATTTTAGCTGGTGTTGTGCTTTAAGTGTTTGGAATCGGAATAAGTGTTGTAGTCTCAGTTTAGGAGTTCATTTTAACCACTTCCCGATTGCCTGCCGCCTTTTTACTGCAGCAGTGTAGCTTTCCTGCGCAAACCAACGTAGACCTACGTCGGTTGCGTGCCTGCAGCTAGGGGGCGAGCATGCGCTGCCAGAGGCGCGCTCCCGCCCCTACTCAGCAGCGGGGAAGCCGATGCATGGGGCAGGCGGCTCTGATTGCTGCCTGACACCCGCGATCGTTCCCCGCTGAGAAAGGAGAACGGTCAGCTGTTGTAAACACAGCCGACCATTCTTCTCACTGGAATAATCACAGAGCGCCTGTGATCCTTCTATATAGGATCACAGGTCTCTATGATCATTTCACAAGCCACGCCCCCACAGTTAGAATCACTCCCCTAGGCTCACATTTAACCCCTTGATCACCCACAGTGATAACCCCTTCCCTGCCAGTGTCATTATTACAGTAACAGTGCATATTTTTAGCACTGATTACTGTAGTAATGTCACTGGTCCCCCCCAAAAGTGTCAAAAATATCAATTAGGGGTCCGATCTGTCCGCCGCAATGTCGCAGTCCCACAAACAATCGCAGATCGCCGCCATTACTAGTAAAAAAAAAAAAAACAATAAAAATGACATAAATATTTTCCGTAGTTAGTAGATGCGATAACTTTTGCGCAAACCAATCAAAATATGCTTATTGTGATTTTTTTTTACCAAAAATACGTAGCAGAAAACAGATTGGCCTAAAATGTTAAAAAAAATTATTTTTATTTTTTTTTTATTTATTTATTTATTTTTTTCAGAATGTTATATAGCAGAAAGTGAAAAATATAGTTTTTTTTTTTTTTTTTCAGATTTTCGCTATTTTTTTGTTTATAGCGCAAAAAAAAAAAAATTGCACAGTTGACCAAATACCACCAAAAGAAAGCTCTATTTGTGGGGAAAAAAAGACATTGATTTTATTTGGGTAAAGCGTCGCATGACTGCGCAATTGTCCGTTAAAGTAACGCAGTGCCGAATCCCAAAATATGGCCTGGTCATTAAGGGGGAAAATCTTCCGGTCCACAAGTGGCTAAGCTAAGGATGTGACTATTTCAGCATTAAACGCACAGAGCCCCCAACTTTGCAATAGAAAAACGTGTGTTAAGGCATTTAAACCATTAAAGGTCTTTCTCCCTCGGGAACTAGGAAGAGTTTTTTTGTACTTTTTTAGGTTGCCCGCTTCTTCTTTTAAATAAGTAATAAATTATGATAACGTCATTTTAGGGAACTATAGTATCAGAAATATCGCCGCAAGGTATTTCACTCAGAGAAAAACTATCTACAAAAATGCAAATGCGGCACTGCAATAAGAATTACAGACGCATTGCTACTTATATCATAAAAGGAGAAAACTTTCTTAAAGTCAAATTTGCATTAGGAAAAACAATACAGCAGGAATTTAAAGCATAGGTAACAGCTGTATCCACTTTAATATATCATGACACGACAATTAGTAAACATGCTTATGAAAATGATCCTTTAGTACAACATTACAATACCTGCGTCGTTCTTAAGCCGTAAGATGCTGACAAAATGAAAACAGCAGCTGCAGATATAAACTGATGAATATGCAGATAATATGAATTTTAATATAATACGAGTCATGTCAGCAGCATTTGTGAATAGCAGCTGTCACCCTTTCAATGGAATTACATAGGAAATGTTATTTTTATATTCTCTTCTATTTCAGTAAATTAAACTGTCTCCTTTCATCGACGTCTCGCTGGGATTCTGTATACTTCTGAAAATGCACTGTTCCAATCTATTGTATCAAAGGACAAAAAGATTTAACAAAAAAGTTTTATTAACATTGAAGTTATGATTATTATTATTATTACTATTATTATTATTATTATTATTATTATTATTATTATTATTATCTCTTAAACTATTTTTATAGCATTGAATGACATGAATTTAATTTTAAATAAAACTTTTTGCTAGTACAGTAATCTTACAGCAATGTTCAATCTTACACAATAACTCCAATAGGTAAAATATCAATCAATTCAAAGCTGAATTTTTTCTTTTGAGGAGATGTTGGCCAATTACTTCTCCCCTAAGCATCTTTTATCTCTCAGGGTCTCTCGTGGTGAAATCTCTGCATTCCCTTAACCACTTTACCACCGGAGGATTTTGCTGTCTTACGTCCAGGCCACTTTTTGTGATTCGGCGCTTTGCGACTTTAAAGCCCCGTACACACGCACAGATCGTCGTCATACAAATGTTCGTCTTTTCTCCCCGGGATGTCGGTGTCTGTTGAAAAGTGCAAAGACAGCACAAGGACAGCACAAGAATTTTGTCCGCAGACTTCAGCTGACTGCAGAAGTGATGTCATGTAATGGTTAACTTTCCCTGTGTTTTTTATTTTCTGAGCATGCCCAGTCTTGCAAATCTGCGGTCTGTCGGCTGATTTCTGTACTGACAGGCAAACAATTGTCCGTTCTGGTGTCCGCAGACAAAAATTTTCATGTTTGCAAGAAAGACTCTTGTCCGCGGATTGTGTGCAGACAGCTGTCGGAGGCACCATACTAACACGCGTACAATCGGCAGATCTTTCGTCCGCCGACGTTTGTATGACGACGATCTGTGCGTGTGTACGGGGCTTAACTGACAATTGCGCGGTCGTGCGACGCCGTAACCAAACAAAATGTATGTCCTTTTTTTCCCACAAACAGGGTTTTCTTTTGGTGGTATTTGATCACCTGTGCGAAATTCCCCCCCAAAAAAATGTAAAAATCAAAATTTTTTTAAATTTTTGGCCAATTTGTTTTCTGCTACCTATGTTTGGTAAAAAAATTCACAATAAGTGCATTTTGATTGGTTTGCGCAAAAGTTATTGCGTTTACTAACAAAGGGAAAGATTTCTGTAATTTTTGGTGTTTTTTTTTTTAACGCGTAATGGCGGCGATCTGCGCTTTTTTTTGCGGGACTGCGACATTGCGGCGGACAGATCGGACCCTTGACTGACATTTTTGACACTTTTGGGGGTACCAGTGACATTACTGCAGTAATCAGTGCTATAAATATGCACTGTTACTGTAAAAATGACACTGGCAGGGAAGGGGTTAATTTTATTGGAGAGGGAGGGGTTAATGTATGCCTGGTGCTTACTAACGTGTGTGGGGGGAGGTGACTGAGTGAGTCAGGGACAGATCACATGTTCAGCTATGCTGAATCCTGCAATCTGACCCTGCCTGTCACTTAGGAGATCCGCCCGCTTGTGTTTACACAAGCGGGCGGATCTCCACACTAGATCCCCGACGATCGGGGAAGAGCGGCGGCGATCGCCGCTGCTCCTACCCTGGCCCGACTCCCGCTGTGACTGAAAACAGCGGGAGCGAGCCTCCGGCGGCGCGCGCGCCGCAGAGAAAGGGGAGTGTCTGACGACGTAGTATTACGTCGCCAGACGATAACGAGCCACTCTGCCGCAGTAATATTACTGCAGGCAGACGGCAAGTGGTTAAATAGTGCTTTACAATTTATACTACTGAGAACTATGCCATGGGTGCAATTAACTAAAGGAATATGCTCTTCACTTAGCCAAGTGAGCCCATTTTATCTCTGAACACCCAATCCAGACCAGCTGAACTAGAATAAATGTCCTTTGCAATTTATTGACAGTTAAGAGGAACAGAACTGTGAAATCTGTTCCTTAAAAAAGGCTAGCAGAGAGAAATGGACTGTTCACCAGTATCACCTGCAGTCTCCTGCAGCTGATCTTTCCCCTATTTCTAAATTACCCTGCATTTTTCTGCACACAGCAAGGTCCATAAAGACACGGATGAGCAAGTTTGGAGTGGAGGAACTTGACTGGTCTGCACAGAGTCCTGACCTCAACCCAATAGAACACCTTTGGGATGAGTTGGAGAGGAAACTGCGAGCCAGGCCTTCTTCTCCAACATCAGTGCCTGACCTTACAAATGGGCTTCTGGAAGAATGGTCAAACATTCCCATAGACGCACTCCTAAACCTTGTGGACAGCCTTCCCAGAAGAGTTGAAGTTGTTATATCTGCAGAGGGTGGGCCAACTCAAAATTGAACTCTACGGTCTAAGACTGGGATGCCATTAAGATTCATGTATGTAATCATGCAGTGTTCATTACATTGAAGGGGGCACAGCACAGTGTTCATTGCATTGAAGGGGGCACAGCACAGTGTTCATGGCATTGAAGGGGGCACGCATGCTGATCTCTGCATTGAAGGGGGCACACACGCTGGTCACTACATTGAAGGGGGCATGTACGCTGGTCTCTGCATTGAAAGGGGGCATGTACGCTGGTCACTGCATTGAAAGGGGGCATGTACACTGGTCTCTGCATTGAAAGGGGGCATGTACGCTGGTCTCTGCATTGAAAGGGGGCATATACCATCTCCTGTACCTTGACCTGTGAAATGCCTGTACCATGACCTGTGCCATGCCTATACCATCTCCTGTACCATCACCTGTGCCATGCCTGTACGATCACCTGTGCCATGCCTATACCATCACCTGTGCCATGCCTGTATCATGCCTATACCATCTCCTGTACCATAACCTGTGCCATGCCTACACCATCACCTGTGCCATGCCTGTACCATGCCTATACCATCACCTGTGCCATGCCTATACCATCTCCTGTACCATAACCTGTGCCATGCCTATACCATCACCTGTGCCATGCCTGTACCATGACCTCAAAGTCACGCAATTTTTTACCACGTTTTTTGACGCGAAGCAATACCTATTACATTTTTCTTTTTGAGCCCCCCCAAAAATTTTGAGCACCAGCCGCCACTGCTGTAGGGGGAGGCAGAGAGCACAACACACACTGTGCTTTCACTTTCCATTGTTTCCAATGTGAGATTAGCTCTCTCGGGAGGATCGGGGGAGCTCCGGTCTCAGCTGCGCTTGCCGCTCCTCCTCTCTATACATACAGGGGGCTCTCTCAGGCCCCCTGCAGCATGGGGCCCGGTCGCCATGGCGACCCCTGCAACCCCTGTACGTCCGCCCCTGACACACAGGCTTTTGTGGTTGCCCCAGTGGGTTGGCACAACAGTGGTGCATTCTGGGATATGTCATAAAAGCCGGGAGCACATGTGACAGGGCGTCTTTGGGCGGGAAGCCAGGTCCCAGGAGGAGGGTGACGGTTGTCTCTCCTCCTGTCAGCAAGGAAGGTGGTCACAGGTGGTTGGCCTAGTGGACCAAGTGTGTGATGCTGAGTAAGGAGGTCCAGGATACTGACGAGTGGAGCTGAAGGCAGAGTAACCCAGGGAAAAACAGTATCCGTGAGTACCGGAAGCTTTCCGGGGGTCTGCCCAGGAAGGAGACTACTCCAGTGGAGAGTCAGTGGACAAGGGCTAGCACACACAGCAAGTGTGAAAGGGGGTACCAGGTTAGGACCCTGAAGAGGAATTCATTCAGGAACATATCTTCTATTTCACTTCAGTGGCAAGGTGAAGCAGCGGCCTGGTCACACACACTACAGTCAGTTGTCCTCAGAAATTGTGCATAGTTCATAGTTTCAGTATCCCACTCATCCCTTCTCCCATCCAAGTTCCAAAATAAAACACAAAAAAAAAAAAACAAATCCCCTGGACTGTTCATTGCCTGAGCCAAGTTACATAGTACATAGTTACATAGTAGTTGAGGTTGAATAAAGACAATAGTCCATCCAGTTCAACCTGTGTCGGTGTGAATCATTTCCCATACCCCTGAATGTTAATGTTCTTGAGATGTACATCCAAAAGTCTTTTAAAAGTAACAATATCTCTCCTGCGCTCAAGTGGTATGCGGGAAGGTGAAACTGTTTTATGACACAAATGAAGTGGTCTTGCTGCCCCCCTCAGGACCAAGGGTATCCAAAAGGCACTACAAGAAAACAACAAGAGAAGATCGCCACTGACCCACCATGCACTCCTAGGAAGTTCAGTGGCGTCAGTGGAGATTTTGGCTCTGAGGAAGAGGGTCCTCCCTCGAAACGCGTAAGCCACATCAGGTTTTGAGGACGCCATCACGCTATCCAGCAGTAGAGAAGTGTCCTGGAAGCGAGCGGTGCCCATTTCCTATATGCTTGTTCATATGCTACGTTTGTGAGTATATTGTACTCCACCCTTCTTTGATTTTAATAAACTTTTAAGTGGTAATGCACAAGGTCGGTGCGCCCTTCTCTTGTTGTTTTCTGGTAGTGTCTTTTAAAAGTAGCCATACTCCCCGCAGTTACTACCATTTGTGGCAGAGAATTCCACAGTCTTGTAGCCCTTACTGTAAAGAACCCCCTCCGTAGCCTGAGGTTAAAACGCTTCTCCTCCAATCGCATTGTATGGCCTCATGTCCTCATGCATTCCTTGCGACTGAATCGTTTTTTTTCTATGCTCTGATCACCGAGGTATTTGTAAAGTATTTGTAAATTGCTATCATGTCCCCTCTCAAGCTTCTCTTCTCCAGGGAGAATAAATCAAGCACCTTTGTAATTAAAGTCCTCTAATCCCCTAATAAGTTTTGTTGCCCTTTTCTGCGCTCTCGTCAGCTCCGACACATCCCTCCTGAGGACTGGTGACCAGAACTAGGCAGAATACTCCAGATGCGGTCGGACCAGAGTTTTATAAAGTGGAAGGATTATAGTCTTATCTCTGGAATACATCCCTTTCTTTATGCATGCTAATATTCTGCCAGCTTTGGCAGCCGCAGCTTGACATTGCATACTGTTGCTAAGTCTATCTTCTACTAAGTCTTAAAGTGATCAGTTCTACAGACTGTTGCTATGGGTAACCCTGGGGAATCCACACTCAGCAGCCCCCTAGGGGGCAGTGCTACATCTGTAAAGGTGAACTAACACACTCACACTAAACCTAATCATTAGGGGCTATAACATGGGCACTGTTTCAGGCATGCAGAGTTATTCTGAGGCACTTGGAGATCAGAGAACCCCGCACACATATAAAATAATCACTACTGTGCATGGGCAACACACTTAGAATGGAAAAATACATTTACAAACATAGGGGCTGGCCCAATAAAATGGGAAAAAAAAACTCTGTACTCCTTGGTTGGATAACCTGGGCTTGAATCCAATTGACTTGGTAGTAGGCCGGATCCTCTGTAGTTAGGGGGTAATTGTGCTCCTTTTATTGTAATGTATATTAAAGCGATATTAAAGTTTTGTTTTTTAAATAACAAACATGTCATACTTACCTGCTGTGTGCAGTGGTTTTGCACAGAGAAGCCCGGATCATCCTCTTCTCAGGTCCCACGCCAGCACTCCTGGCCCCTCCCTCCTGCCGGGTGCCCCTACAGCAAGCAGCGTGCTGTGGGGGCACCCAAGCTGGCGCACTCCCGAACCGCAGCTCTGTGTGTCCATTCACACACAGAGCCATAGCTTGGCCCCGCCTCCTCCGTCTCCTGTCTGGCTCACTGGCAGTGATTGACAGCAGCGAGAGCCGATGGCTCCAGCGGCTGCCAAAAGCCAATCAGGAGTGCGAGTCCCTGGAAAACCAAGGCTCTGGTGGACATGGCATAGAACCCCAGTGTTTATTTTGTTGTGGAATGACTCTGAGCCCATAGGCTGTATATACACTCACCGGACACTTTATTAGGTACATTTTTTCAATTGCTTGGTAACACAAATTGCTAATAAGCCAATCACATGACAGCAACTCAATGCATTTAGGCATCTAGACGTGGTGAAGACAGCTTGCTGAAGTTCAAACCGAACAACAGAATGGGGAAGAAAGAGGATTTAAGTGACTTTGAACGTAGCATGGTAGTTGGTGCCAGACAAGCTGGTCTGAGTATTTCAAAAACTGCTGATCTGCTGGTATTTTCACGCAAAGCCATCTCGCGGGTTTGCAGAGAATGGTCCAAAAAAGAGAAAATATCCAGTGAGCGGCAGTTGTGTGGATGAAAATGCCTTGCTGATGTCAGAGGTCAGAGTAGAATGGGCATTCAAGAAAGGCAACAGTAGCTCAAATAACCACTCGTCACAACCAAGGTATGCAGAATACTATCTCTGAATGAACAACACACCGTGCCTTGAAGCAGATGGGCTACAGCAGCAGAAGACCATACTGGGTGCCCCTCCTGTCCGCTAAGAACAGGAAACTGAGGCTACACTTTTCACAGGCTCACCAGAATTGGACGATAGAATATTGGAAAAACTTTGCCTGGTCTGATGGGTCTCAATTTCAGCTGCGACATTCAGATGATAGGGTTAGAATTTGGCTTAAACAACATGAAAGCATGGATCCATCCTGTCTTCTGTCAACGGTTCAGGCTGGTGGTGGTGTAATGGTGAGGGGGATATTTTCTTGCCACGCTTTGGGCCCTTTAGTACCAATTGAGCATCGTTTAAACGTCACGGCCAACCTGAGTATTGTTGCTGACCATGTCCATCCCTTTATGACTACAGTGTACCCAGTGGCGGCCGGCCCATAGGGGGCGCAGGGGCGCCGCCCCCCCCCCCCCAAAAAAAAAGAAAAAGAAAAAAAAAGATTAAAAAAATTTTTTGCCCACAAGGGGCGCCCGTCTCATTGGTGCCTATGGGGGTGGGGTTTTCCACCCGCAGAGGCGCCGATAGACGCCCTTCTGGGGCGTAACTGTAGCGCAGAACTCTGCGCTACACCACCCCCCTTTTGGCGTCCGCCGCATTGGTGCCGATGGTGGGTGGGGTTTTCCACCAGCAGAGGCGCCAATTGGCGGCCTTCTGGGGCGTAACTGTAGCGCAGAGCAATGCGCTACACCACCCCCTTTTGTGATGTCTTGGATCATGATTGGTCCAGACTCCAGCCTGGACCAATCATGATTCAGGACATCCATGGTGACCTCGTTGGGGGCGGTGCCGGTGCGTGCATCAGTCACTCACCGTCACCGCCCGGTCACTTTCCCTCCGCAGCCCGCCGCAAAAGAGGAGTCGCGAGGAGGGGAGAAGCCGCCGCCGGGAGCAGAGCAGAAGAGGACGGACGTCGGAGTCGCGAGGAGGGGAGAAGCCGCCGCCGGGAGCCGAGCCGTCGCCAGGTAAGTGCCTATTCCATCACCTGTGGCATGCCTATTCCACCACCTGCGCCATGCCTGTACCATCTGTGCCATGCCTATTCCACCACCTGCGCCATGCCTGTACCATCTGTGCCATGCCTATTCCACCACCTGCGCCATGCCTGTACCATCTGTGCCATGCCTATTCCACCACCTGCGCCATGCCTGTACCATCTGTGCCATGCCTATTCCACCACCTGCGCCATGCCTGTGCCATGCCTATTCCACCACCTGCGCCATGCCTGTACCATCTGTGCCATGCCTATTCCACCACCTGCGCCATGCCTGTACCATCTGTGCCATGCCTATTCCACCACCTGCGCCATGCCTGTGCCATGCCTATTCCACCACCTGCACCATGCCTGTACCATCTGTTCCATGCCTATTCCCCCACCTGCGCCATGCCTGTACCATCTGTGCCATGCCTATTCCACCACCTGCGCCATGCCTGTACCATCTGTGCCATGCCTATTCCATCACCTGTGCCATGCATGTGCCATGCCTATTCCACCACCTGCGCCATGCCTGTACCATCTGTGCCATGCCTATTCCACCACCTGCGCCATGCCTGTGCCATGCCTATTCCACCACCTGCGCCATGCCTGTACCATGCCTATTCCACCACCTGCGCCATGCCTGTACCATCTGTGCCGTGCCTATTCCACCACCTGTGCCATGACCTTACCATCACCTGTGCCATGCCTATACCATCTGTACCATGCCTATTCCATCACCTGTGCCATGCCTGTACCATCACCTGTGCAATGCCTGTACCATCACCTGTGCCATGCCTATTCCACCACCTGCGCCATGCCTATTCCACCACCTGTGCCATGACCTTGCCATCACCTGTGCCATGCCTATTCCATCACCTGTGCCATGCCTATTCCATCACCTGCGCCATGCCTGTACCATCTGTGCCATGCCTATTCCACCACCTGTGCCATGACCTTACCATCACCTGTGCCATGCCTATTCCATCACCTGTGCCATGCCTATTCCATCACCTGTGCCATGCCTGTACCATCACCTGTGCCATGCCTATTCCACCACCTGCGCCATGCCTATTCCACCACCTGTGCCATGACCTTACCATCACCTGTGTCATGCCTATTCCATCACCTGTGCCATGCCTGTACCATCTGTGCCCTGCCTATACCATCACCTGTGCCATGCCTGTACCATCACCTGTGCCATGCCTGTACCATCACCTGTGCCATGCCTATTCCATCACCTGTGCCATGCCTATACCATCTGTGCCATGCCTATTCCATCACCTGTGCCATGCCTGTACCATCACCTGTGCAATGCCTGTACCATCACCTGAGCAATGCCTATTCCATCACCTGTGCCATGCCTATACCATCACCTATGCAATGCCTGTACCATCACCTGTGCAATGCCTATTCCATCACCTGTGCCATGCCTGTACCATCACCTGTGCCATGCCTGTACCATCTGTGCCATGCCTATTCCATCACCTGTGCCATGCCTATACCATCTGTGCCATGCCTATTCCATCACCTGTGCCATGCCTGTATCATCACCTGTGCAATGCCTATTCCATCACCTGTGCCATGCCTATACCATCACCTGTGCCATGCCTATTCCATCACCTGTTCCATGCCTATACCATCTGTGCCATGCCTATTCCATAACCTGTGCCATGCCTGTACCATCTGTGCCATGCCTATACCATCATATGTGCCATGCCTATGCCATCACCTGTGCCATGCCTGTACCATGACCTCAAAGTCAGGCAATTTTTTTACCGTGTTTTTTGCCGCGAAGCAATACCTATTACATTTTTGTTTTTGCGCCCCCCCCAAAAAAATTTGAGCACCAGCCGCCACTGAGTGTACCCATCTTCTGATGGCTCCTTCCAGCAGGATAATGCACCATGTCACAACGCTCCAATCATCTCACCACTGGTTTCTTGAACATGACAATGAGGTCACTGTACTGCAATGGCCTCCATAGTCACCAGATCTCAATCCAATAGAGCACCTTTGGGATGTGGTGGAATGGGAGATTCGCATCATGGATGTGCAGCCGAGAAATCTGCAGCAACTGCATGATGCTATCATTTCAATATGGACCAAAATCTCTGAGGAATGTTTCCAACACCTTGTTGTATCTATGCCACAAAGAATTAGGGCAGTTCGGAAGGCAAAAGGGGGTCCAACCCTGTACTAGCAAGGTGTTCCCTAATAAAGTGGCCGGTGGGTATACACCCTAGCTCTTCCGCTGTATTACTACAACATACCCTGGAAAATGCCGGTCCCCTTCCAAATGCTCTGTCACCATTGGTTTCTGGGCTTCGTGTTCTCATCGGTGAACCGAGATCCTGCATGAAGGTTTCCACTGGGGGGAGGGGAAGAGGATCAGCAAATGTCTATTTCTTCTCTCCTTTTCCTGTTTGACGGTTGGAATTTATTTTTCAAATGAAAATAAGAAACATGTTCTACTTCCCTTCTCTCTGCATTGGCATTGTACAGAGTGCCCCTGAACCTCCCCCGCTGGTAGGCTTGTGTCATCTTCCACCTGATTTCCAAGCCCTGCACCCATTGGGAAACCTGGAACAGCATTGCGGGTGCTGCCGGGTAACTATTTTCATGTACTCTGATTAAACCAAGAGTCCTTTGGTGAAATCAATTGGCCAAAAGTGAAGCTCTCTAGAGAGTAGTGATCACTCCCAGTCACTGGCACGCTTTGACCAAGAGATTCCAAGCCTGCCCACCACGACAAGGTAGACTCTTCTAGGGCAGGACCTACACTAACTACACTAAGCTACCCTACTTGATGCTAGTCATCATTTTTTAATGTAGACAGGCTGAGGAAGAAGCTTGGAAACATGTTCCTGTATCCTACTGTGCATGTGAACATCGGCTACATGGGGGGGCTCCACTTCTGGGGTTGTGGAATGGTGACAAACATTGGTACTTAAAAATCCCCATAGGCGACATTTTAAAAATTTCTACAGGTTACCAGCTTAGAGTTACAGAGGAGGTCTAGGGCTCAAATTATTTCTCTGGCTCTAACGATCACGGCGATACCTCACGTGTGTGGTTTGAACACCGTTTACATATGTGGGCGGGACTTGTGTATGCGTTCGCTTCTGTGCTCGAGCTTACGGGGACGGGGCGCTTTAATTTTTTTTTCCTATTTATTTTATTTATTATTTTTTATTTTTACACAGTTTAAAAAAAAAAAAATGTTGATCATTTTTATTCCTATTACAAGGAATGTAAACATCCCTTGAAATAGAAATAAGCATGACAGGACCTCTTTATTGTGAGTTCTGGGGTCAAAAAGACAAAAAAAAATTGCTGAAAAAAAAATCTGGTTGCTAGGCAACGATGTTTGACGTCGCTCCGGTCCACCAAGACCATAGAGTCGAGTGGGGGCCATCTTGCCCTCACTCGACTTCCTGTCTGTGAGGAGCGGGGACCCGATCATTTTCCTCGCTGCCGGTGGATCCGGTAAGCTGGGAAAAGGGCCGGGACACGGCGGGGGGGGGGGCACCGTAAGGGTGATCCCACGGCGAATCCCCCTTTGGAACCATTGTTATCTGAAAGCAGATCGCCCGCCGCTTAAAAAAATACCGGGTATTTAGCGTTAAAGGAGCGGCGTATAATGATGGTGGGCGGTCGGTAAGTGCTTAAGGGGGAGGGGCTTTCTTTCTTTTTTAGGGAAACATCAACTACAACTAATATACACATCCTGTATAAAAAGAAAAGATTGATTAAACAATACATTTACACTTATATAGTTATACATTTTATAAGGGGGGGGGGGCTTTTTTTTTTTTTTTTTTTTTTTTTGGGGAACATCAACTACAACTATATATATAAGTATACACATCCTGTATAAAAAGAAAAAATTATTATACTATACATTTTTTTAAAATCATTAGCTATTAAAACACAATTGTAAACCTCCTGGAGGATAATAGCACATACCGAACACCATTTTGATCAACCCATATGGAATAGAAGTTGTTGATCAGGTCTTGATTGGTGATTTCCTCCATCCTGACCAGTCTCACTCTGATGCGCTGCCGTTGTGGGTTGGGAACAGCAGCCCGGCACACTGGACACGTTGCGCTCTGCTGAAGCCATTGTTGGATGCAGCCGGTGTGGAATTGGTGAGCGCAGGTCAGAGTCCTGGTGTCTTCGCCATCTTCATATCCTGAAAGACAAATGGGACAGTTTACCTGCTCCTCGCCGCGTGGCTCCATGGGCGGTGGTGGTGCTGGGTGGTGTTCAGCAGCCATGTTGCGGTCTCTTGGTGAACGGCTCCTGTTGATTGGCTCGTCCTCCTGTCTCCGCCGACGTTGCACTCTGGACCTCGTCCGGTGGGCGATTGGTGACTCTTCGCCTTCCTGACGGGAGCGTCTTTGCCGGAATCGGGGACGTGAAGGACGAGGCATCCTGATGGTATTGGATGCCTGTGTACCTGAAAACAGCTAAAAAAACTGAATATTAATACAAATATACAATACAAACTATAATAGTACAATGGTAAGAGCTGTAAATATAAATAAAAGTTATAATATTCGCAGTAAGTAGCAGTAAATAGCAGTAAATAGCAGTGAATAGCAGTGAATCGCTGGAGCTAGGCCCTGACGATGTCACCTCGGCAACTCGCTATGGAGAAGTGACCTGAGACACCTCAGGCTGCAGGTAACCAACAGAGCCTCACACCAACTGTCACTTTTCAGGCCTACATTTCAGGCCTATATTTTGATTGGCGATATGTCGGTCATACAACACAGTAACCATATAAATTTTATATCATTTTATAGATTTTACATTGAATTATACAGTAATGGGTTATTTGAATGGTTATTTTTCAAATCGGCCAGAAGATGGCGATGTCATTCTACAATGTAATACCGATCCTCGCCATAGAGGTCACCCTTCCTGATTACCTGAATAGAAATCAGAGAGAATAGAGAACGATGTGTTATTTCTATCAGACATGTGGATGTGAGGAGGTCGGATGAAAGATTGTGAGGGGGGAGAAAATGGCGGCCGGGGGGAGCAGAGCTGAGCAGGTGAGGAGGAGGGGGAAGGGGAAGGGTGATGGAGGTCGGGGGCTTTATGGAGAGACTGGGGGGGGGGGGGTATAGAAAGGCCTGATAGATAGAGAGGTGATGTCTGGAGAAAGTGGGGGGCTACAGATGTAGCTGGACCCCCCTATTACCTCCCCCCTTAGTGTTCTTTCATCTGCCAACCCCCTCCCCATATATACAATAATCCCCCCTCCTGTATATACAATAATGACCTCCCCCCCCCCCCATCCCCCGATTGCTCAGTTTGTGATCGGTGTCATCCAATCAGTGAGGTCACATCCGGGCGTTTGCAATCGCAGGCAGAATCGCCGCAGTTCTTCCCGCCATCCCAAAACATTCTGCAAATCCGCATCATGCAAGGTTTGACACCCAGAAGAAGCCCCGCCCCTTTCTCAGTGACGCGCTTCGCACGATTTATCACACAACAATGGCGGCAGAACCGCGCCCATGTTTAGGTGACATTGAAAACGAATTTGTAAAAAAAAAAAGAAAAGATTTGTCAGCTTTGCAGAGCGTGTTTGGAATGGCGGCAGAATTGCGGTGATTCTTCCCCGGATCGCAGACAGCCGGGTGTGACCGGGGCCTGAAGAATAAAATGATAACTCCGGGCCGGTTCTCACCATAGAAATGCAGTCTGGATGCTTTTTTGATGCATTCTGGTGCATTTTTTTCCTTCCCCTTAAATAAGGACATTGTGTATTCCGATGCGTTTTTGATGCGTTTTACTGCTTTCCAGTTTAGTGCAGACAAAATGCCGCATGTTCTACTTTATTTTCTGGAACTGGAATGCACTGGTGAGATCCAGGCCATTGAAAACCATAGAATCTACTTTACATGCGTTTTTGATGCAGAAAAAGAAGCGCACTGGACCGCATGTTGTGTGAAGCGGCTCTAAAGGAAAAACTTATTTTTTATCTTTGGACGGAGTAGAGAGGATTGGAGCCCCTGTCAGGTTTTTATCGCTGTCTGTGTCCCCGTGAGGGGGATTCATCCTCTATTTATCCTGTTTACCATTATCATCCAAAGTGTCCCCAGAAAAGTCATAGAGGAGAAATCGTCCAATGGGGACACTAGTTCTGTCACCTGGGGGGTCCCTAAGGAATCCCCTTATTTGCAGGGATTTGCATGATTCATTCCGCATGCAAAACACGCAGATTTGTGATCTGCAGCGAGTGTCATAAGAATTAAACCACACCCCAAACACAGGTCACAAACGCAGTGCCTTTTCCCATAGCTGCCCACACCAGATCACATGATACTTTTGTACCATGCGATTTGGTTGCAGTATGGAGTGCATGCAGTGCTTTTGGCGCAGTGCAGTTGTAGGCCAATCAAAGTGAATGGGTTTGAAATGTCTGGCACAGAGCCGCACAGGAACGCAGAGCTGCGGGGGTGGTGGGAAGCGGCACTCGGTGTACAGACGCCGGCTCCAGGCTGGTGAGCACAGGGGGGGTACAGGACAAGGGAAGAGTGTTGTGCAGCACTTTGTTTATGGATTGAAGTCTGAATATTGGAGCACGTTAACCCCTTTTTCACACTGATGCGGTTCTGATGCGTTCCAGAACGCACAGATTTGCCTGTCAAGGGAGATAACATGGCTTTCTATGGAGGTCGTTCACAGCTATGCACTCCAAGCGCAATGCGATTTCCAAATGGGTGCAGTGCGATGCGGTGCGATTTTTGAGCCCCATAGACATGAATGGAAACAGCAATGAAAATTCTTAGGTATTCGGTTGCAATGCGGTCTTAATGCGAGATGCACCGATTTGTAATGTCACATAATTGGCTAGAACAGAAATCACAGCTGTTTAAATTTGCGTCAGAATTGCTACAGAATCGCAGGGGAAGTGCTCCTGAAATCACAGATGAAGACGCATAGAAATTGCACCTCATCAGTGTGAACCGGGGCTGATACAAGTTGGAGCACTTTGATGTGAATTGGATTATTCTGCAGAACTTTGAAACTATTTGGTCATTATTGTTGTTTTATTTTATTTTTTTAAGGTGATTGAATGAATTACACAGAGGAGTTTATGAAGAGCGGAGGAACGCTCTGCTGGGGTAATGATTGTATGCATTGCTCTCCTTTCCTGACTCTCATCTGCCACTTGCTGGATAAGAGGTGGCTGGAAGCCCTAATAGTGAATGGCAATCCCAACCTTTAGATTATCGCCAATCCTCACATCTGGTGGCTGCATTACATTTCATGTTGGGCTTTTTTATTTAACCACTTGCTGACCACTGCCAGGGCCGATCCGAGGCGGGTGCACGGGGTTCAATGCACCCAGGCGCCGCAAGCTGAGGCGGAGGAGGGGCGCCGAAGCTCCAGTGGCAGCAGGGAGGTCCCGAGGCCACTAGGGGGCCCGCCGCTGACTGTTGTTAAACATCCAGAGACCGGAGCAGACACATGTGGTGAGGTGGTCAGCACATACTGCCCCATTTTCAGGTCTCCCGGGCAGCTGCACATTGCTGACTCCTCTCTCTCCTCCCTTCAGCACTACTAGAAGAGCGGTGAGTACACACAGCTCTCACACTGATCAGCCTGTCACTGTCTCTTCCAGCCATGCAGCCTCTGTGATCCTTCCCACGCGCTCCCTCCTCTTCTCTCTGTGATTGATGATGGAGGTAAAGTCCAGTCCAGCCAGCTATTGTCTCTTCTGGTCTCCCAGCCACTGCAAGATGCCTGTGTGATCCTTCCCGTGCTCTCCCCTCGCCCCCCCCCCCCTTCTCATGCCTCATGCTTGATAACAGAGGTCACTGCACTGGCTCCTTATCAGCCTTCCAGCCTGCACACCTCCTGTCCCTGCATTAAAGCGGTAGTATCCCGCTTTTTGACACTTTTACCTACAGGTAAGCCTATAATAAGGCTTACCTGTAGGTAAATAATATCTCCTAAACCGGCACAGTTTAGGAGATATTTACAGTGCATGCAGCCGCTCACGCGAGCGGCGCATGCGCTCTGAAGGTCCGGGGGACCTTCAATTAAGTTGCCGGGAGCTTGCCGGAAAAATCACTCCCGCGCGCATGCGCGGGAGTGACGTCATCGCGGCTCCGGCCAATCATCGCGCCGGAGCCGTCTCTTCCAGCCAATCAGCGCGCCGGAGCCGCCGAACCCGGAAGAGACGACGAGGGACCATGGCAGCGCCCGCAGCGATGTCCGGGGGTCCGTGTCGGGGCTTCGTTTTAAGGTAAGTTACACATAATGGGCTAGTATGCGATGCATACTAGCTCATTATGCCTTTGTCTTGCATGTTTTTCTCTTTTTATTTATTTTTTTATAGAGTTTACAACCGCTTTAAGAGCACCTGTCTTGCTCAGCATTAGCCTGGCCTGTCATTACAAATACTGTCCCTGCAACCCGCACTCTGCTGCACCTGCGATTTCTGCGGGCAAAACAATAGGGAAGCAAACACAAATATATCTGGATCCCTTGCTGGCTTTGCCACCCGGCACCCACAACTCACAAGTGTCTGGCAGTGAAACACTTTAGAAAAACAAAATCCTTCTTGATTAGGCTGGCCATACACTATACAATTTTCTTGTTCAACTTTCCTTTAGATTTACCAAAACCATGTAATATAGGGTCAAACCTAAACACTTTCAATTTGTATGCAATCAGGCAGGCCCTTGCACTACATAGTTTAAGGTAAATCTAAAGGAAATTGAATAAGAAAATTGTATAGTGTATGGCCAGCCTTACTCTGAACTGTGCATGCGCAGTCTGGAGCCAGCCGATTAGAGAACTGACGGGCTCAGCCTCAGATCAGGCAGTGGGATGGCTTAACCACTTAAGGACTGGAAGGCTTTACCCCCTCAATGACCAGGCCATTTTTTACGATACGGCACTTTGTTACTTTAACTGACAATTGTGCAATTGTGCGACGCTGTACCCAAATAAAATTGATGTCCTTTATCCCCCCCCCAAGTAGAGCTTTCTTTTGGTGGTATTTGATCACCTGTGTGGTTTTTATTTTTTTTGCACTATAAAAAAAAAACTGACTTTATGCTATAAAACATTCCCAATAAAACAAAATTAGAAAACCATTTTTTTTCATCATTTTAGTCTAATTTGTATTCTGCAACATATGTTTGGTAAAAAGTTATTGCGTCTACAAACTAGGGGAAAGGTTTATGTCATTTTTATTTTTTTTACTAGTAATGGCGGTGATCTGCAATTTTTAGCGGGACTGCGACATTGCTGCGGACAGATCAGACCCCTAACTGACATTTTTGACACTTTTGGGGGGACCAGTGACATTACTACAGTATTCTATTGCTAAAAATATGCACTGTTACTGTAATAATGACACTGTCAGGAAAGGGGTTAACACCAGGGGCGGTCAAAGGGTTAAATGTGTCCCTAGGAGATGCTTTCTAACTGTTGGGGGGATGAACACAGAAACCTGTGGGCACTGTTAAGGCTCCATTTGGTGGGCACTCGTAAGCTGCATTTGGTGGGCTCTGGTAGGCTGCATTTGGTGGGGACTGGTAAGATGAATTTGGTGGGCACTGGTAGGCTGCATTTGGTGGGCACTGGTAAGCTGCATTTGTTGGTCACTGGTAGGCTGCATTTGTTGGGCACTGATAGGCTGCATTTGGTGGGCATTGGTAAGCTGCATTTGGTGGGCACTGGTAGGCTGCATTTGGTGGGCATTGGTAAGCTGCATTTGGTGGGCACTGGTAGGCTGCATTTGGTGGGCATTGGTAGGCTGCATTTGGTGGGCACTGGTAAGCTGCATTTGGTGGGCACTGGTAGGCTGCATTTGGTGGGCACTGGTAGGCTGCATTTGGTGGGATCTGGTAGGCTGCATTTGGTGGGCACTGGTAGGCTGCATTTGGTGGGCACTGGTAAGCTGCATTTGGTGGGCTCTGGTAGGCTGCATTTGGTGGGCTCTGGTAGGCTGCATTTGGTGGGCACTGATGAGGCTGCATTTGGTGGGCACTGATGAGGCTGCATTTGGTGGGCACTGATGAGGCTGCATCAATGCATTGATCTCTTGTATCAAGTCTGCAGTCTCTTACCATCTCCTGTCTGGGGGCTCTGTCTAACAGACTCTCTTAACAGATGCCCTCTCTGTGTCCATTAGAGAGACAGCCCTCCAGTTCCCATTAGAGTACTCTGCTTCTCTTACTGTAATTTGTTTATTGTTAATAGATCGTGGGAGGGTCCCGGGGTAAGGAAGACTTCTTAGGGGAGCATCTCTGTGTTTGAGCCATTGCCATAGAAACATTTGTAAAGGGGAGGAGTTAGTAAGATGACCACGCCCATATGGGGGCGCCAGAAAAATTTCTGCACCCAGGCGCCTGTGACCCTAGGATCGGCCCTGACCACTGCCGTAATATTACTGTGGCAGAGCAGCTCGGCTGCTCAGTCACGTAGTACTATGTGACTTCGTGCACGTGGTTTAGACACAGCGAGAGGCGAGCTGCGGGAGGAGCGGTGGCGATTGCCGCTGCCCTCCTGCGATCGTCCAAGAAACTGAGAGAAGACCCGCCTGCTTATGTAAACAAAGCAGGCGGAACTTCTGTCAGACAGGCAGGGAGAGCTAAGCTGAAACTGAGATCTTTCTGTGCCTGTCACAGAAACCCCCCCGCCCCCCCCACAGTGAGCAAGCACTTTAGGCATACATTACATTTAACCCCTTCGATCACCCCCAGTATTAACCCCTTCCCTGCCAGTGTCATTTATACAGTAACAGTGCATATTATTTAGCACTGATTACTGTATTAGTGTCACTGGTCCCAAAAAAAGTGTCAAAAATGTCAGTTAGGGGTCCAATCTGTCCGCTGCGATGTCGCAGTCCCTCTAAAAATCTCTGATCGCCATCATTACTAATAAAAATAAATAAATAAGTCCAAAAATCTATTCCGCAGTTTGTAAACGCTATTACTTTTGCGCAAACCAATTAAAATACGTTTTTTAGGATTTTTTTTTTTTTTACCATAAATATGTAGCAGAATACAAATTGGCCTAAACTGATAAAAAAATTAAATTAAAAAAAAAATATATATATTGGGCATGTTTTATAGCAGAAAGTAAAAAATATGGCTTTTTTTTTTTCAAAATTGTCGCTCTTTTTTTGTTTATAACGCAAAATCTAAAAACCGCAGAGGTGATCAAATACCACCAAAAGAAAACTCTATTTGTGGGAAAAAAAGGACATCAATTGTATTTGGGTACAACGTCGCATGACCGCACAATTTTCAAAGTAACGCAGTGCCGAATCGCAAAAAATGGCCTGGTCATTAAGGGGGTAAAACCTTCCGGAGCTGAAGTGGTTATTTACTGCAGGTGCTTATATATCGCCGTCACTTTACACAGCGCTTTACATATTCTACATTCACATCAGTCCCTGCCCTCAAAGAGCTTACAATCTAATTCACATTCATACAAACACATATTAGGGCCAACTAAGACATGAACCAATCAACCTACCAGCATGTCTTTGGAGAGTGGGAGGAAACCGGAGACCCGGAGGAAACGCACGCAGGCACAGGGAGAACATGGAAACTCCAGGCAGGTAGTGCAGGGGTTGGGATTTGAACCGACAACCCTCGTGCTGCTAGACGGAAGTGCCGGCTTTTTTCTTCTTTTCACCGGCTGATCCCTCCAGCATTACACTTTATATCCAGCACTGCAAATACAGAAAGGAGGCGCTAATTAAACTTCTATTTATCTCACATTTATTTAAAAAAAAAAAAACAGTCAGATTTTTAATGAGGGAAGAGATGTTATCGGTCTCTTCTGTCATAAAGCACCCCTGTATACATGTGCAATGCATACACTACATTATGGTATAAACCTGCAGGGGGCTGCTTAGAATATTTTTTTTAAAGAGTTTAATACCGCTTTAACCACTTGTCTGCTGGGCACTTTTACCCCCTTCCTGCCCAGGCCAATTTTCAACTTCCAGCGCTGTCACACTTTGAATGACAATTGCACAATCGTGCAACTCTGTACCCAAACTAAATTTCCGTCCTTTTTTTCTTACAAATAGAGCTTTTTTTGGTGGTATTTGATCACCTGTGAGGGTTTTTTTTTTTGGCACTATAAACAAAAAGAGCGACAATTTTGAAAAAAAAAACAATATTTTTCACATTCTTTTAAATGACATTCTCAAAAAAATAAATGTAAAAATCAAAATTTTTTTACATTTTTAGGACAATTTGTTTTCTGCTACATATTTTTGGTAAAAAAAAAAAAATTGAAATAAGTTCATGTATGTGTGTAAAGGAAGGTGTCCCAATACTTTTTGTATTATAATATATACTGTATATACATATATATATATATTGTGAGGGATTAGCTCGGTGGCGGGTGTGGATGACCCCTTGGGGGGTGCGTTTTCCCAGAGAGGTAGCCGACAAGTGCTTGCAAACAAACAGTGTGGTTTATTAAATGGTGTTTTCTTCACCAGGCTGTAATGCAGCAAAACATCCAAAATAAAATAAAACAGAAAATAAATCCTTGCCTCTGTGGGCGGCTACCTTCTCACAACTGGAACCTGCCTAAGTGTCTGTCTCCAACCTACCGTCGGGCAGACTTCCTTGTCCTACAGTGGACACTCAATAGTCCTTTTATAATAGTTTCACAGGGCAACACAGTCCTTTTGTTTCTTTCACACAGAAACACTTCGTCTTCTCACCTTTGAGACGTATTCACCCTTGGTTACCGTCCCGGGCACACATCACTCCGGGGGGTCTTCTCCCAGGCCCACACATCCTGTCGGGAGGCACACGCTGACTGTCCTCCTGCTCCCAGCCCACATGGCTTCAGGATGCAGCTTCTGGAGGCAGCAAACAATAGGACTTTCTCTGAACAAATTATAGAGCCTTAACTCCCTCATTCTGAACAGGTGAAGGCCTTTCAACTTCCTGCTGGCTAGCTCTGTAGCCAACACCCTAAATTAATTAATGGACTTTCTAAGCAGGTGGGAATGTGTCTCCTCTCAGTGACTACATTCCCAGATTTACCTGACTTCCTGTCACATACCCCCCCCTCTTGTTTCAACCCTAGGGTTGGGACACATATTTCCAGGCACGCATGTGTCAGGCACTGCTGACTCACTGATAAGCCTCCTATTATCCTCAAGCTTCCGGATGAAACTGTTTTGTCATCTTCATTGACGGATTTCTCATAAATGCCACACAGTTTGTCTCTCATCTCATATACACATTCTTCAACTGCATTTTTGGCATCATTTTGCTCCTTCTCGTTTCTGTCATCTTCATTGACAGCTTTCTCATAAATGTCAGACAGCTTGTCCCTCATAACCGTCTGTCCAATCCACCATGGAGGACCGTGATCCATAGGCAACTCAATTGGGCTAGTCTTAATGTCTTCAACATTCTTAAGACGCCTCTCTCTGCAATCCATAAATGTTTTCCACAAAACTTTGAGAACCTTTGCTTCACTAAGCTTTGTTCCAAGTAGGGACTCTTGACATCCCTCTGTGACTTGAGTTGCCTCTCCATACATCTGTACACAATCATTGACTTTTTGTTGTAAAAGGGAATGATCTTCCTTCTTGAGCTTTGCTTGCTCTAAGATGCTGTGCAGAGGATTTTCCAATTGAGACAACAGGCTGTCACACATTTCTTCAAAGTGACCCCTGTTCCTTTTCCCAGAGATATCAATATCATTCACCAAACATTTCATATTCATAGGCAGATCTGAAGCATTTGCACTCATCAACTTCTTAAACTTTTCGCCCTCCTGAGCGAGTCGCAGTAAAGGCCTACTATTTGATTTGATATTGAGTTTATATTTCTTGCCAAACTCTTCACAGAAGAAGCCAACCAGAACATCATCAACTTTCCTTCCACCAACATAGGGGTCAAAGGCAACAACACAGTTGAACCCAGCGATCTGGGTGGTATCCATTATAGACCTCCTCTCTGCATCAGTGAAGAAGCATGGAACTGCAACACATTCTTTTACAGGTTTCTTCAATGCACTTTCTGCTGAACTATTTGACCGCTCAAGGTCACCTAGTTCTTTTTCTCTATCTGAATTCCACATGGAATGCATCTCAAGATCACGATCAAACTTCTGCCACCCGTCTTTCACCAGTTTCATTTTAGAAATATTCTCTGAAAGGCACTTGAAATTCATTTGCTTCACGTTTTCACCAACAGCCTTAGTTTTCTCCACTAGGTGGCGTTTGCTTTTTCCTCCCAGATTTATATCACTTGCTTTAGTTTTCTCCGCTTTAGTTTTCTCCACTAGGTTTTCAGCCTGAACTGAGAAAACATCACATTTCTTACACAGCTCCTTTGTTTGCTGAAGTTTTTGAAGGAACGGTTTATTCCACAGGGGTGATTCAAGCCACATGTCATCACATTTCTGAGGCTCACTCAGGACAGACCCCAAAACACTGATCCTTTTAAAAACTGCATCAGGCACACTATCCCCTCTTTGGGACAGATCCTCTGTTGCCTGTAATTCCTCTTCCAGTTCCTGCAACGGAATCTTCATCTCTTCTACTTGCTGTTCTAAGACTCGCTTAGACTTTTCTAGCTCCTGAACGCTTTTCACAACATCATCCTTGGAGCTGACCAATTCTTCCATTTCTGTACGCAGCTGTTTAACACTTTCTAGTTCAGCCTTACACTCTAGAGCTTCCTCCAAAGAGCGAGCCAAGAACAGGGCTTTGCTCTCGTTATCACGCACCTCCGTTTCTGCACGTGCGCGTTCTTCTGCATATTTTGCAGACACAGTCTTCTCTTCACCAAGCATCTGATCAAACTTCTTTTTCACATCTTCAACACACTGTAATGAACCAACGCTTTCTTCCATGCGTTTTTTCATATCCGCTATCTGAGCTTGCAATGTTGCGACTTGCTCTGATAGGTTTTTCTTTGCTTCCGCCTCCTCTTTTAATTGTTCCAGGAAGCCATTTTTCTCATCTTCCATTTGTTTGAGCTTTGTGCTAAAACTCAGCCTTTGACACCTCTCTTCCTGTAAGAGTTCCTGCGTGTCTTGCAGCTGCGATTCCAAGATAGAAAAATCTTCCGCAATTTCTCTAGATTTGCGGTCTGCTTGAGAAAGCCGATTTGTGACACTGTCCAACTCAACCTGCAATCGGTTTGCCTTCTCTGACAGCTTAGCACACAATCGGTCACCTTCTGACACCTTGACTTGCGATTCCAGAAGCTGTGCCTCTACTTTTTCCCTCTTATGTTCACAATCTCCTTTTCCCTGCATAAGAGCCTTCACCTCATTGGCTAGCATCTGGGAATAAGAATGTAATTCTGCCACACAGGCTTCTTTCTCCTTTAACTGCTGCTGGACACGTTGGGCTTCCCCTTTCCAACTTTCACAGTCCGCACGCCATTCATTTACCACATTGCTCAAAGTAGTGAGCTCATACACAGTACTCAGTAATTTAGCCTCTCTTTCACTTTTCTCGTTGTCGCTGAGAGACAATGTCGTTTTCAGAGCGACATTCTGTTCCTGCGACTCCTGCAGGTCTATTTTTGTAACTTCCAAACACTGAAGACTTTTTTCCAGCTGATTACGCAACTCCAACATTTCACACATGCTTTGCTTCTGCAAAGTCTGAATTTCACTTTCCTTTTCCATGAGGATGGTATCTTTCTCCATTATAGTCTCTCTGCGTTTTTGCAACTCGACCAAAAGAAGAGCAGTGGATTCTTCCCACTGTAACACATGAGACTTGAGTAGTTCATTCATTTCCTGCAAGTTTCTATGCTCCATTTTAAGCAATTCCAAGGCTTGTTCCTTTTCTTCCATTTTCTGTTGCAAGGCATCCAACTCAGCCCTGCACACATACTCGGTTTCCTCCAAACCGATGGCCTCCATTGGCTGCTGGCGTCTCTGTTTCCAGCCTGCCATGCTCTCTTGATGAGCCTTTTGTTGAGCTGCAAAGCTCCGTTGTTTCAGCATCTCCCCCATTTTGGGTTTACTTTTCATCTGAGCACACTGCGTCTCCATAGCAGTTTCATCAGTGTTGCTAGGGACAACACCCTTCCTCTTTAGTAGACTCTCTTTAGGCATGGATGGGGCTGGTTCAGACGGTAACATCCCCTCCATCCATAGAATCCGGTCTCTCATTTCATCTATCTTTGCATTCTTCAGGCGTTTTGAACGCCCCATCTTCAATAACTCCACAAACAAATTTTTCACAGTCCAGCAAAAATTTTTCAGACCACTGTCTCTTTAACACATGTAGTTTTTCTCTCTCTCTTGCAAGATCTCTTTTCCTGCACACACAGTTTGTGCAGTCACTTGCACCAGACACAACAAAGTTCATCAAATAATTTTGAGACCGCTGTCTCTTTAAAACACTTTTTTTTTTTTCTGTCAGGATCTTCTCTCCTGCACACATAGATTGTGCAATCTCATGCACCAGATACAGTTCATCAAACATTTGCACTTCCTTGCAGGGATCTCTGCTTATGCCCACTGCATACCTCCACCATATGTGAGGGATTAGCTCGGTGGCGGGTGTGGATGACCCCTTGGGGGGTGCGTTTTCCCAGAGAGGTAGCCGACAAGTGCTTGCAAACAAACAGTGTGGTTTATTAAATGGTGTTTTCTTCACCAGGCTGTAATGCAGCAAAACATCCAAAATAAAATAAAACAGAAAATAAATCCTTGCCTCTGTGGGCGGCTACCTTCTCACAACTGGAACCTGCCTAAGTGTCTGTCTCCAACCTACCGTCGGGCAGACTTCCTTGTCCTACAGTGGACACTCAATAGTCCTTTTATAATAGTTTCACAGGGCAACACAGTCCTTTTGTTTCTTTCACACAGAAACACTTCGTCTTCTCACCTTTGAGACGTATTCACCCTTGGTTACCGTCCCGGGCACACATCACTCCGGGGGGTCTTCTCCCAGGCCCACACATCCTGTCGGGAGGCACACGCTGACTGTCCTCCTGCTCCCAGCCCACATGGCTTCAGGATGCAGCTTCTGGAGGCAGCAAACAATAGGACTTTCTCTGAACAAATTATAGAGCCTTAACTCCCTCATTCTGAACAGGTGAAGGCCTTTCAACTTCCTGCTGGCTAGCTCTGTAGCCAACACCCTAAATTAATTAATGGACTTTCTAAGCAGGTGGGAATGTGTCTCCTCTCAGTGACTACATTCCCAGATTTACCTGACTTCCTGTCACAATATATATATATATATATATATATATATATATATATATATATATATATAATATACTTATTTGGGGCACTTTCCACCCTGTCCTGCGATGAGGTGCATAAATACACCAAATAACAATACAATACCAGCACACAATGAATGACATTCTCTCAGTGGAATGATGCCTAATGTGCTATGTGGAGCAAAGTTCCCTGAAACATCGAATGTCATGCATGATGCCACTTTAACCTATAAACTTTATGTAGCCTCTAAGGTACCACTGAAATACCAAGCAGCACAATTTCAGACATGCCTGAGATGAACCTTAGCCCCGCACACCCTTCATGGAACCTCAACAAAGCAAAGCTCTTCAAAACACTTCAGTAAGCTTCCAGTGTGGTAGGGGAGTGATGGCGGAGGAGGGATAAGGGATGGGGGGGGTGAGTTCACAGGCCCAAAGCTTTATTAAAGAACAAAAACACAAATGGCGCTTTTCCACTGCATGGAACCGAACGGTTCGGCTCTCTTTTGTGCTTTTACACTGCTGGTACCGCATGGTACGGTGTCGGAACAGTTCGGTACAGAACGGCGGCGCTTTTCCACTGCATGGAACTGAACGGTACAGCTCTCAAAAACAGTACCACCTCGATTGTGGTTCCAAGAGGTACCATACCCGTTACCATATCCCACAATCCTTTGCATGCAGTCACTACTAGCCACTGATTGGTCAGAGAATCGTTGTTATCCCACCCACTTAACTTTAGTACTACTTTACTGGAAAAGAAAACCATACCGTACCGTACCGAACCGTTCCAACACCGTACCATGCGGTACCAACAGTGGAAAAGCAAACTGGGCCAAGCAGGGCCGAGTAGAGCCGAGCCGGTACTTGCAGTGGAAAAGTGCCAATATTGTAAGGGGGAGCGGGGAAGGGGAAAATCTTCTCAGACTTCCTTCTCCTTATTCCATAAAGTTTTAGCCTCCAAGCAGACAGTGGAGCAGTTTGCAACAGTCCTCAGTGGATATCCTCTCCCTCTGGTGGATGATGTGCTTTCTGGCAGGACACAAAGAGTACTTAAAACAACATATCACCCACCAGGTGCCATCAATGTCCTCTTCTGGACAAACTCATAAAACACTCCGAAGTGGGTGATGGCTGCTTGTGGTGCAAGTCTTTGAGTTAATGTTTATGTGGGAGAGCACAGATCCATAGAATTAATGAAGTAGAAGCAGAGAGTTCTTTGAACTGTAGGTCATCAGGTACAGCTTTTTCTCCAAAAACATTGAACAGCAGTGACATCACCCAATCTTACCCCAAATCTTGTGGATGATTCCACCGGTGTGCGACCCTCCTTTTCAGACTCCCATCATCTGAGTGTGAGTGGGCTCCATGCCAGTCTGCATCTGCCCTTCACAGCTTAAGTCTGTAATATTTAAAATGAGCCTGAGATACAATTAAGTTAGGGGGTACCAACATCCAGCATATAACATAATATAATATTTATATTGTGACATAAAATTTTATGATGGTACCGGAAAATCCTACAATTTCTTCCCAATTCCTCTTCCCCATTTCCCTTGGACTGTTCCTATGGGGAGGAATAGCCCTTGTTACACCCTTTCCCTTTTAAGTCTGTAATAGTAATAGTTGAATGTAGAGTCCACTTTTTAATATGATAAAGAGTAGATACATTTATGTAGTCTTACAGATACAACCGGCCCTTTGAAGGCAACTGTAACGGCTACCCAGGTGGTGAGAGGGTATCAGCCGTTGGAGACGTCCTTTTTCCCAGCAAGTCCCTGTGTAGTAATGGAGTAGTGTAATCCAAACCATAAGATCCAAGAGGAGAGTCAGGTTCAGCTGTTGAACGACCGGGTAATAATGCAGTAAAATCCCCCTCCAGGAACGAGACACGGCTACGTTTTGAAGGGTCAAGAAAAAGAACTCTTTATTGAAACAAGAATACAGGCTTTTATACACCTGGGGAGTATATCAGACACTACTTAAACAATGGCCCGACATCCACCCAGACAAATAGGTAAGGTCATTACCACACTTAACAAAAGCTGCCTCAGCCCAAATCAACATAATGTAGACAAAAGTGCATCGTTAATCAGCAGACATTCCGTCTCTAGGCTGGCCATACCTTGACTTCATGGAATGTCTATATAAGGAGTCACTTCCTGGGGCTCACAGTGCAAAGAGAGATATGATAGCAGGGAGTGTAAATAACCGAATGGTTGCTGGGAAATCCTTCACACACATGAACCAGGTAAGCACAAATGTTCTCTGTCAAAGGTAAGGTTCTGTTACATCAACCATAATGCTGATGTGGCCAGCAATGAAATTGAGTTTGACACTCCTGCCATAGAGCCTTGATTGGCTTACAATGCTGCCTCTGGGTCTCTCTTGTGAGTGTTCCTATGTGGTAGATTACAAGAGGTGGAAGCAAAAATCTTTTTATTTCTATATCTTCATATTGGAACTAATTTAGGTAATGAATGCCTAACTTTCGACTTTGTCAATCATCTTTCCTGAACATACTTACAGGATGAGAAATTTCACATGACCTTATCAAGGTGGTGCTACTCCTTACTATGTCCAGTCAACAGATGATGGTGAGATTGTAACCAAGCTGCATTTCTATATTGCAGCGGGGGATCTAAATCAAATTTTCTGCTAAACAAAATTAAAATATTTTGGCAGATAATCTAGCTCACATCTGTGATTTTCATCTGTGTATTTACCTGCTTGCCTGGAATTTAGTTTAAAGTTTGCAACAAATAAATGCAAAAGCAGTCTTTTACTGTAGTCTAATGATCCAAAACCTATTATTGTTTTTATCTACAAGTTTATGTACAAGTAGATTCAATTAAAAAGAAAAAACATGTCTTCTAACAATAATAATACTAGCACAAGTTTAAAAAATATCAACATTAAAAATACGATCCACTTACAAATGAAACATTATCTTGAATAAGCAAAAATATATGTTAATTATAAAAATGTATGGAATTCAGTTTTTTTTTTTCTACATTAATCATTAATATTATTTACAATATAAATGAGAACTAAGAATTATTTAACAAGTTTCTATTTGTGCCCTTCTCTGTTTCTGGAAAAGTTTTCTGAAATCAATATGCTGTTTGTCAATCAATGAATCGTGACAAATCCAGACTCAATGTTCTCTTTTGTTATTACCACGTTATTGTTCATTAACCAGTGTTATTGTCATCTGAAGTGCTTTTTTTATATTTCAAAAGTTTTTTTCAAGCCTGAATGATTTTTGCTAGCTCAAGTCATTTAACTTACGCTTTCAATTCATGGATTTATATTTGATTATAATTCAATATATGGCTGATAAATTCAGCTGAACTAGATTAAATATTTATTTCTCCACCCTAATAAAAAGGTCTTATGCTGATCCTCTGTCCTTCTCTAAATTGTTTTTGAACACAGTAATATTTTCTTTTTTTTTTTTTACTTGGATGAGATATTCAGTAAAGGGTATTAAGAGGTCACACAGAGCGACCATCATTAATTTTGTTATGTATGCAGTAGAACCTATGCATAAATCACAGAGAGACTTATAAATGCATATAAATACAGCACAAGCCGACAAGAAAAAGTCCTGAGGTTGGTTAGCAGTGGGGTTAGGAGAAGAAAGTCATTCATCGCAGGAAATAAAAAAAAAAAAAAATTAAAATTAAAATGAATGTATTTAAAGCCAAAAATTATTACATCTTCCATTTTTTATATATACAGTGGGTACGGAAAGTATTCAGACCCCCTTAAAATTTTCACTCTTTGTTATATTGCAGCCATTTGCTAAAATCATTTAAATTCATTCTTCTTCCTCATGAATGTACACATAGCACCCCATACTGACAGAAAAACACAGAATTGTTGACATTGTTGCAGATTTATTAAAAAAGAAAAACTGAAATATCACATGGTCCTAAGTATTCAGACCCTTTGCTCAGTATTTAGTAGAAGCCCCCTTTTGATCTAATACAGCCAGGAGTCTTTTTGGGAAAGATGCAACAAGTCTTTCACACCTGGATTTGGGGATCCTCTGCCATTCCTCCTTGCAGATCCTCTCCAGTTCTGTCAGGTTGGATGGTAAACGTTGGTGGACAGCCATTTTTAGGTCTCTCCAGAGATGCTCAATTGGGTTTAAGTCAGGGCTCTGGCTGGGCCATTCAAGAACAGTCACGGAGTTGTTGTGAAGCCACTCCTTCGTTATTTTAGCTGTGTGCTTAGGGTCATTGTCTTGTTGGAAGGTAAACCTTCGGCCCAGTCTGAGGTCCAGAGCACTCTGGAGAAGGTTTTTGTCCAGGATATCCCTGTACTTGGCCGCATTCATCTTTCCCTCGATTGCAACCAGTCGTCCTGTCCCTGCAGCTGAAAAACACCCCCACAGCATGATGCTGCCACCACCATGCTTCACTGTTGGGAACTGTATTGGACAGGTGATGAGCAATGCCTGGTTTTCTCCACACATACCGCTTAGAATTAAGGCCAAAAAGTTCTATTTTGGTCTCATCAGACCAGAGAATCTTATTTCTCACCATCTTGGAGTCCTTCAGGTATTTTTTTAGCAAACTCCATGCGGGCTTTCATGTGTCTTACACTGAGGAGAGGCTTCCGTCGGGCCACTCTGCCATAAAGCCCCGACTGGTGGAGGGCTGCAGTGATGGTTGACTTTATACAACTTTCTCCCATCTCCTGACTGCATCTCTGGAGCTCAGCCACAGTGATCTTTGGGTTCTTCTTTACCTCTCTCACCAAGGCTCTTCTCTCCCGATAGCTCAGTTTGGCCGGACGGCCAGCTCTAGGAAGGGTTCTGGTTGTCCCAAACGTCTTCCATTTGAGGATTATGGAGGCCACTGTGCTCTTAGGAACCTTAAGTGCAGCAGAAATCTTTTTGTAACCTTGGCCAGATCTGTGCCTTGCCACAATTCTGTCTCTGAGCTCTTCAGGCAGTTCCTTTGACCTCATGATTCTCATTTGCTCTGACATGCATTGTGATCTGGAAGGTCTTATATAGACAGGTGTGTGGCTTTCCTAATCAAGTCCAATCAGTATAATCAAACACAGCTGGACTCAAATGAAGGTGTAGAACCATCTCAAGGATGATCAGAAGAAATGGAAAGTACCTGAGTTAAATATATGAGTGTCACAGCAAAGGGTCTGAATACTTAGGACCATGTGATATTTCAGTTTTTCTTTTTTAATAAATCTGCAACAATGTCAACAATTCTGTGTTTTTCTGTCAGTATGGGGTACTATGTGTACATTCACGAGGAAGAAGAATGAACTTAAATGATTTTAGCAAATGGCTGCAATATAACAAAGAGTGAAAAATGTAAGGGGGTCTGAATACTTTCCGTACCCACTGTGTGTATATATATATATATATATATATATAGATATATATATATATATATATATATATATATAGATATATATATATATAGATATATTATAAGTTGATAAGGTATGCAATAAAATATTTTTTTTCTTTAAAATATTTGTACTACATATATATATGTGTATATATATATATATATATATATATATATATATATATATATATATATAAGGTACAAGTATTTTAAAGAAAAAAAATATTTTAATGCACACCATGTCAACTTTTTGTAATCAGTGGGGGTGGATGTTTATGTTTCTCTACATAGTTTGTTATAGAGACGTTTTCAGGCTGTGCTCCCTGCTTAAAGTCTGTCATTAGCATTAACACAGCAGTTTTTGTTTTTCTGTAACCTAGTTTTATTACCTGCCGACCCTGCCAGTGGATTTATTATTTTAACCCTTCCTGTATTAGGGTGACAATGCTATTCATTCTGGAGGAAATTTATAGCAGCGTTGTCACCCTATGGAGAGAGTAGCCTTAGATGGAAATGTCATTTTTAATAGACATTATGTAAGAGACAAAAAAGTTAAAGCTCAAGTTCAGCTAGCAGGTTTTTGGAATTGGGTGTTCCAACCCCTGTAGCTTAAACATTTCCTGAACAGCCCGGTATACTATTGAAAGTGGAATAATAACAAATCAGCTGGCAACATCAAAAGATAATTAAAATACAAGGGGGAACTTGGAAAGACAAAGACTGATATTAGTAATAGTCACAGACTGCATCATATTTGTAATTTAGTATTTTTCCCATAGTCGTGCCTTAACAGGACAGTGCAAAAACTTTACATAACTACTGCTTACTTTCAGTTCTGGTCTAAAGCCCCGTATGATGATGATAATGATGATGACACGTGATCTGAAAATCGAATGATGGATCTTCCGTTCTTTTTTCAACATGTTAGTCGCATATCGAAAATAAAGAGTTTACTAAAGTTACGAAAATTCCCGTACAACAGAATAAACATTTGGAAGGGATATAATGTGTTGTAGTGTATGTATTTTTCGAACGATAACTATACTGATTAAATGAAAATCGTACGAACAGATTTAGTACAAGAAAACTTTCGTGCTTGTCTGAACGGAAAATATCGGATGAACTGTTACGATTGGCTCTCGAAAGCTCTATACTAACGATCCGATTATCCTACGATTGCTTCAAAAGCAGTATTTTCCCTCCGATTTTCCAGATTGTTTGTACGGGCCTTTAGGGTCAGGTCTCACCTGACTGAAAATATTGACTTTATTTAAAGTACGTTTTTAAATGAATAGTGATAGTGGTAGTGGTAGCTGTCTAATTTGGTAATTTTTACCTGGAGTGGGTAATGAGTTCTGGGCTGGCTTTGTGTTTTGGTGTGACAACCATGGACCAAGCCTGAACAGCCTGTGTTGGCACACAGGGTGACAACGTTGCAGCACACAATTGAATGACAGTTGTCACCTCATAATAGGAAATTTCTGAACAAGTATCCACACAGCAGGATAACCAGGTATTTCTTAAATGAAAACTGCAGACTTTATTATCTAATTTTGTATTGAAAAGATGTTTTCAAATATAAACAACAAAATGTATCCAAGGAATGAAAGATATATACACTGTATTGAGACAGCTGCCTTTACACACACATTAACTTTAATGACATCCTAGTCTTAGTTCGTAGGGTTCAATATTGAGTTGGCCCACCCTTTGCAGCTATACCAGCTTCAACTCTTCTGGGAAGGCTGTCCACAAGGTTTAGGAGTGTGTCTATGGGATGTTTGACCATTCTTCCAGAAGCGCATTTGTGAGGTCAGGCACTGTTGATTGAGAAGGCCTGGCTCACAGTCTCTGCTCTAATTCATCCCAAAGGTGTTCTATCGGGTTGAGGTCAGGACTCTGTGAAGGCCCCAAACTCGCTCATCCATGCTGGCGGAACTCTGCATTTGCCAGCTTTTTGCCTGCCCATCTCTGCTATGCTACAGATGCCAACTCTCCTACTGATTATATGCAGTTTCCTTCTCAATATCCTGTGAGTGCATTTATTTTATTCATGCCTATCAACAGTATATACTCAGATGGAGGCACCCTCTCTCGCTTGTTCTCATTGACAAAATATGGCAATGTAGCCATGTTTGGTCAATGATGAATCCGCGTCCCTGTCCCTTTGTTACATGCATCTGTGGGGCGGTGAATTGTACAGCCAAAGATAATTGGCCAGTAACTTGCTCATGTGTCAGTTTCTCATGGGTTTGGGCTGAACCCTTAGGCTGGTTATACATTATACAATTATCTTGTACAATTTTCCTTTATAACCATATAATATGAGGTCAAACCGAAACACTTTCAACTTGTTTGCAATCAGGCAGGCCCTTCCCCTACATAGTTGAAGGTAAATCTAAATGAAATTGAATAAAACAATTGTATAATGTATGGCCAGCTTTAGTCAGATCCTTAGTCACAACCTGACCCCAGTTGACAGTAAAAAGTAACATCACCTTGATGAGATAGTCTGATCTATCCTCCTGATCAGGAAAACAGATTGAGAGTGCTGTGCAAATTGAAAGACCCAGGAATTGGGCTTTAAAGTATTTCTTACCCCCAAAAAATAGATCTTGTTCTGTTAAAGAATGTTAAACAGCACAGTGCTGTGTACTTTGCCCCCCTGTATCACCAAAAAAACCTGGCTGATCCTGTCTGGTTTTGCCATCCCCCCTGTGAAATGACCACAGTTTATCATAGCTGCTCAGCCCTGACACAGTGGTAAATTTCAGTGCCTCCGTCATCTGCAGCCCTGCTCTGTCCTCCTCTCCTCCCTCCCTCCCCGGCTGTCTGCTTGTAACAGTGCCCACCCCACCCCCTCCTGCTGCTTTGAAAACTATAATATATTCATGCCATCTCCTATGTTATATAACAATATGTGCCCCAGAGCCTGATCTATATAAAAAAAATGTTGATTATACCTTATATCAGAGTGTCTCCCATCGCTCACGTGACTCCTTGGCTCTCTCTTCTCTCCGCCCCTCCTCCCTGGCTGACGTCAGCTGGAGTGCTCGGGCCCGCCTGCAATAGCTGTCAGCCAAGGAAAGGAGAGACCCGAGGAGTCACGTGAGCGCCGAGAGACACTTTGATATAAGGTATAATCGACATATTTTTTTTTTTTTTTTTTATGTAGATCAGACACTGGAACACATATTGTTATATAACAGAGTGGATGGCATGAATAAGTTAAAGTGACTTAACAACCACTTTAAGAAGGAAGGCAGAATGATAGCAAGCAAGTAGGAAGAAAATAGAAAATTTGCAAAAATTATACAATTCAAATACAATTTTTTTTTGTATTTTTTTTTTTTTTTTTTTCGGCAATATTTACAGTAAACCAGTTAACATCATTATACACGAGTTATCAAGCATTTACTACGAAATAAAGTGACTGAAAATGCACATGTTTACTTTTATATAAGATCCAGGTAATTTCAGTGCACCTAGAACTTATTATCTATATGAACGCCACACTTTGTTTTAATTTTGCTTATTTCATTAAAGTGCACATTAATTCAGCTATATGTATCAACAGTAGTATGAGTGAGGCTTTAGAGACAACCAGAAAACTAGCATTTTCAGAATGAAGCCAATATTGGCAGCCCTCATATTACTGATTTGCTTAAAAAAGTTTTATTTTTATTTTTTAACACAAAAGCAAACAAGGAAAACAAATGTATTCCTATAATTGCCTTCATTGACAAAACAGCTGACTCTAAATCCAAGTACCAAGTGCTATAGTTTAGCTTTATCTGATTGCACTTTTCTCTTCCCCTTTTGGAAGGAAAACTGTTTAATAAAAGAAGAGCTTTCTAATTAGTATGCTTTTAAAAGACACTCACAGCTCGTCAACACAATTTACCATAATCTGCAGATCGTTGTGTGCAGTTGCTAAAGCGACTTCTAATTGAAACAACTTTTTTTGGCCAGAACCAAACCGGTGTTTCAGAAGCAACGCTATGTGTACATGCTGCAAAGAGAATGCATTTGTTTTTTATCACTCTTCGAAAAGGTTACCAACATCTGGCAAGGTAGAAATGGTAGCCCACCAGGGAGTTGGAATGAGTACAGTCTGTCATTCTGATGTATGTGTCATCTTAAAACCCTTTCAGGAGAGGTAAGCTTGACACGGCCATGTCAGTCCTGCCGCCTAATTCTGCGGCTTTAAATAAGGCCTGAGGCAGTCACATGTGACCAGTCACTAAGGGTTTTAGTGGCATTCCTACAGTGCAGCTTGTCTTCAGTCCAACAGCTGTTGTTTAGTGATAGATCAGTGAAGCAAAAAATTATGCCGGTATAAAAAATAGATCTTGAGCCACAGTACTCAGTCTTATGGCTTTGTTCTACATTAGCAGCAAACCTCTGGGATTCATTTACTTGTAATCATCTCTCACTAAGGGGGCAAAACGTCTTTCATATAGCAATGGCGGAGTCACCTTTGAAACAATTGCAAATGAGAAGAAATTATTTTCCAATCTACTCTCTCAGGATTATATTTGATAAACTGGCGCACTTCAGGAGCCTGCTTGGAATGTAAAATGCTCCTGCAAATATAGATTTTGTTAAGAATTTGTTTGCCCCCCTGTTGTGTTTAATTGTTGTTACGGCGCACTCTTCTTGTCGGTTATGAATATCTGATGCATTACAGAAATAATTTGAAACTAATTTTTGGTCTTTTTTTTTTATTATTATAGCATTCCCAAGACACCCTAGTCGTTTATCCATAAGAACATCATGTGTTGAAATGAATCTCTGAACAGCGAGATTCTAAAGGAAAATGACAGCACTGTGTTTGGAATAGAGATTTTGTTTTGCATTTACGAGAGCCAAATATACAAGGGAAGGGACATTGTTGCAGTGAATTTTTTTCTGAAAAGTTGTTTTCATGTAGTCAGAAAGCTAATTTATGAATGTTTATTCACATATGAATATGAGGCATGGCCAAGCTGGGGAATGGGCAAAAGTAGTAGCTTCTTTGGAAGCACTTCTTAGTATTCTTGGCTTTCCTGGTTGACCAGTCAGATGAAACTGCTCAAAGAAACTAAACATTTCCATTAGTCTTTCCATGTCTTGCAGTAACCCCTCCCTGCACCGAAGGACAGAAGGAAGCGCTAATCCAACTGCTTTCAGGGATCCCAAGTACTTTATAGCTTAAGCTGGCCTTGCACCTGTAGAATTTTTCTAAAAAATATATAGTTTTCAGAAAGTTTGTTTGGTTATCTAAGAGCAAAAAAAAAATAAATAAATAAATTAAAGAACAAGAATGGAAATGTTTTCTTGAATTTAATGTTAGAACAAATTTCTTTCCTTTTTTCAAATCCGTAACTAATCTCATTTGGATGCACTTGTCAAAGTTAACCCAGAAATAGAATGTTCATTTTGTGAAAATTGAGACATTGACATGGTGCTTAAACAAAAAGTCCTTGAAAACTAGTTGAGTCCATGATGGGACCATTGAATGGTTATATAAATGTTTTCTTATTCAATGTTTTTTTTTTTAAAGGAGGCAAACATATTTGAGCATAACATAGTGACAATACTTAGGAGGGAGTACTTGAATGCATTACATTAAAACAACAGAACAACTTTTGACCATTTGAGAAAGTAAGACCACCATGTTCAAACCATGTTTTACAAAGCTAAGCAGGGCAATAACTTCTACGCAGGATGTGGAAACCTTACAAGAAGACCTGGACAAAATAAAGGGGGTGGGAAACCACGTGGCAAATGAGGTTTAATGTTGAAAAATGTAAAGTGATGCATTTGGGTGCCAAAAAACAAATTCAAGCTACTCACTAGGGGGTGAACCTCTGGGGGAATCTAGGATGGAAATTGACCTGGGGGTCCTAGTAGATGACAAGCTCAGCAATGGCATGCAATGCCAAGCTGCTGCAAGCAACAAAATACTGACATGTAATAAAAAGGGGATTCACTCCGGAGATAAAACGATAATTCTCCTACTCTTTAAGACTCTGGCCAGGCGGCATCTAGAGTATGCCGTCCAGTTCTGGGCACCAGTCCTCAGAAAGGATGTGCTGGAAGTGGAAAGAGTCCAGAGAAGGGCAACAAGGCTAATAAAGAGACTGGAGGACTTCAGCTATGAGGAAAGACTACAAGCATTGCACTTATTCTCTCTGGAGAAGAGACACTTGAGAGGAGATATGATATCAATGTACAAATACCGTACTGGTGACCCTAGCACAGAGAACAAACTTTTCAGCAAGAGGGAATTTTAAAAGACACGCGGCCATTCACTAAAATTAGAAGAGAAGCCATTTAACCTTAAACTGCGTAAAGGTTTCTTTACTGTCAGAGCGGTAAGGATGTGGAATCCTCTACCATAAGCAGTGGTATCAGCAGGGAGTGTCGATAGTTTAAAAAAACTATTAGATGGGCACCTTAATGACCACAACATACAGGGGTATACAATGTACTATTGACATAAACACTTAAACACACACACAAACGCATTATAGGCTTGAACTAGATGGACTTGTGTCTTTTTTCAACCACACTAACTATGTAACTATATAACATGATTGAAAAAGGTTAGAGAACACATGTCAAACACAAGGTCAAATCCAGCCCTCCAAGCCTTGACATGTGGCCCTCACACCCAGTTTTGCAGCAGGAACTTGGCGTAACTTCGTTCCCCCACCTCCGACTCTCACTCTCTGCTCCTGCTCCCTGCTGTCACTTGTAAACACAGAAGCCTTCTGAGTTTACAAGAGACAGCTTTGCTCTCAGCGGCTCCTGGGACTAATAGATCTCTGCACGCACTCATGGCGGTGACAGCTCTCCAGAATCTGAGAGAGAGAACGATCTCCCTGTAAGATTAGACAGAGCCACCTCCACAGGGAGATACTAGATCCAGGCAAGGTAGGAGAGAGAAATGTGAGGGAGGAAGGGGGGGGGGCTGTGGTTGAACACTGTGCATAGCGCACCTCTAAAGCCTGCACTCTGTACACAGCTCACCCCTAAACCCTGCACTTCATACATATCCCTGAACCCTACACTCTCTATGTCACATAGTCCTGGGCACTGTATGTAATGCACTCCTGAACCCTGCACTCTGTACGCAGCACATCACCAGATAAAACTTGCCCTTTGAGGGCAACCATACTGCTAATGTGGGATTTGGCGGGGGATTCCCAGAAATCAGGTGGAGAGAAGTATTTAAAGTGTGTAGGTCAAAAGGCTAAGCTTTTAATCAGGGTAGGAGCAGAGAATCATCAAAATTGGGAGAAAGATAATGTTTTACTCACAAACTCCAAAGCCTCTCAAACTTTCGTACCTTATCCAATATGATGGCTTCAACTTTAGCGTGTATCATTGCTTGAGTAATTTTATTTTTAACTGCTAGAATGCAAATAAATTGGAGTTTTCCATGCTTTTGCTATTATTTGTTTGGGTGCAGTGGTAACTTGCAGGAGTAATTTGAATTGTTGAGAGGTCATATTAGGGGGTTTCTTGTTAAGGAGGGCCTCTGCTGGATCAGGGGAAGGTTAAATAAAGATTTTTATCATTTCACATGTGAGTGTTCAAACCAATTCTTCAGATGAAAGGCCAATGTCATGTTCTAGTCTCAGGAATGAGATGAAGGACGCTGGAGTAGAGCAACACATGAAAGAGCAATGCTATAGGATGGGCTTTACATTTCAACTGAGATTAAGTAAGTCAGAGTTAAATTATTATTCACATACATAAACCCTATACAGTATCTGGAACATAAACTGCACAGGGATTAGATGAAGGCACCTACTAATCTGCATATACCTGGAGCAGCCTCAAAAGGTCTGTAGACACAGCTGACCTTTGGATTGTTCTTACAGACAATTCTCTTGCCTAGGAATGCTTACCTCCTTCCTGAATGCTATACATCACTATTGGTCAATAAGGCCCATGACAGTGATAAACCAAAATGAATGTGAGGGAGTGGGACTTAAATGCAGGCTCTGACACTACCCGAAAGTGTCAGAGTTTTGCCAGTGAGAATAGCCCAGATATAAGCAATATCATTATACAAAATTAGTATATGGATACATTTATAAAATACAATACAGATCACTTATCTTGCTGGCTCCATACACACAGCCCTGATGAAGATACCACTGTAAGTGTCCTGTAACGAGTTGTCTATACAACAATAAACACATTTGTGATCAAGATTGATTGTACTGTCTTTTGTCATTGAAGTTTGCCCCTCCAGTGGCAAGTCAGTCCTTTGCCATAACTATTTTTTATTCAGAATGTTGTAAAACTAATGATCCACATGATATGAACAGCATTTTATGGTTCAATAACCTTTTATCGAAAATGTTACACGTTAAACAAGAAAACAGTGTCGGTTACACACTTCAAGGAAGTATATAATACAGCTGAGGTTACTATTTCCCTGAGACTTTGACATATTGCAATGTTAATATTAACCAGTAAACATAAAAGCTTAACATTCAGAAGATTAAATGTTCTTCTTGTACATAGGTCTATAATTTACTCGTCAATTATGCTGTTTTCTATGAAAGACTACGAGGACTTAAAATTTGTCCTTAGTCGATCCCCACATGAGTATGATACCGATAAATCAAAAACAAAACAGGAAGGGGGGGTAAGAACATAACAGAGTAGGATCACATATTCAAACAAAAATAAATGTAATCTGAACAGAGAGAAATATACCATTGTTTAGTACATTGTGTTACGCAAGTTTAAATAAAGAACTTTAAAGTGCTATCGCTCTTTCATACAAACAGTGTAAGTTCACCCTATGGACAACTTCCAAAATATCAGGGGCGAAGTTGGTTTTCCATTTTTTAGTAATCACTAACCGGGATGCTATTATTATATGTGAAACTATAGTTTGATATTGTGATGGAAAGTTGGAAATGTAAAGGTTGAGCAATGCTAGACCAAAGAGGGTTTTGTTAGGATACCCATAAGTTGTGAGATTAGTACAAATACAGCATTCAAAAAGATACACAGATTGGGGCACAACCACAAAATATGAAGTAGATTGCCAATGGAACCACAATGACGCCAACAGAGGAGTGAGTAGTAAGGGTACATTTTTGTCAACTTGTATGATGTAAAATAGCCTCTGTGTAATATCTTAAGGAAGTTGTCCCAATGATCCGTGCAATGGGTGGAGGTAAAGCCATGATTAAAGGCTACTTTCCAGATTTCTAAAGAGAATGAAGCCCCTAGTTCCCTCTCCCAGCAAAGAAAGATTAGTGGCTTCTGAACCAAATCAAGATGTTGGAGTGAATTGTAGAACCATGAAATTCCTCCTTTTGCTGCCTGTTTGGTATTTAGATAGTTCCACACTGAGGGGTCAAGTGTTGCAAAGTTAGCTAGAAATTTGGAGTGAAAATGGTGAATTTGCATATATGCAAATGTACCTTTCCACAAGTTTTCGGGGACCTCAGATACACCTTGGTATCCCAAATGAATCTATTGAGTCACATTTAAAGAAGGAATGATGTATTCGTAAGCTGTAAGGGACAAGGGGATCTTGAGAAGATTGGATTTGTGGGCACGAAATGTCCGAGAGGAATTGTCAGGCATCTAGTGAAGCTTGTATGGATGGAATTGAGAGCTGTAGTCCTGTAGCTTTAGCTATCAGTAGAGATGGAAGGTCCCGGTTGTTAAGAAGAGACTTTTTCAAAGAAACCCCCAGTTTGTCAGTGTCAGGTATGAACCAGGATTTTAATTGATCAAGAATGGCATCAGAGTGATAGTGTTTCAGTACTGGTAAATGCACTCCTCCTGTGGATTTATGTTTAATTTGGGTATTACTTGAGATTCTAGCTCTACCTCCTTTCCATATAAATTTCCTGAAAATAATTTAGCAATTTTGGTCCGGAAAAGATGTAAGATTTTAGGCAGTACAAGCATTGCAAATGCAGAAATTCTACCCACCCAGGATAATTTGTAGGACATTATAGAGTTTAGATCTTTTCTAACAGTTTCCAGAAGGGGGGCAAAGTTAGTTTCATATACTTTATTAAAGAGGTAGGTAAGAAATATCCCCAGGTATTTCAATTTTTTTTTCCACACATATTTGTGTTGTGATTTTAACCTTAAAAGTGTGTTTGTGTCTACACAGATGGAAAGTGCTGATGATTTAGTGACGTTAACTTTTTTTTGGAGTTATTTTTGGACTTCTTGAAGGGACAATGGAGGGTTCATCAAAGTTAAGATTACATCGTCTGAAAAAAGTCCAATCTTATGGGACTTTTTGTTTACCTTTATACCAGATGTCAGGGGGTTCATCCTAAATGCTGTGGCAAGGGGTTCCATTATCAAAGTAAAAATAATAGACAATAAATGGCATATTTGATTCTCTTATGAATGTTTGGGATGTGATTGGTTATCTGAAACGTGTCTGATATAACATTGGAGGTATATATGCATGCTGAAGGATTGGAGTATTGCGCCATAAATCTGAGTGAACTAGACCGGTGAAACCAACTTTAGTGAGGACAGAGCATAGAAAACCCCAGTGAACCCTGTTAAAAGCTTTTTTGGCATCTAATGTTAAGAATACTGAGGATTCCCTGCAGTTCTCTTACAGTTGTAGTTGATTAAACATACACCAAGTGCCATCAGAGGCTTGGCGACCCAGCACAAAGCCCACCTGGTCTGGTTTGAAAAGGGTTAGGGTGACTTTAGCTAATCTATTAGCCAGTATTTTAGCATAGATCTTTAGATTCATATTTTAAAGTGATATGGGTCCAAAGTTCTTAGGATGAGTAGGGTCTTTCCCTGGTTTGGGTAAGGTGATCACAATTGCTTTCAGCATTTCTTGTGGGAAGGAACCAGAGGATGCCACTTTGTTAAATACTGAAGTTAAATAGGGAGCTATAGTATTCTGCTAAGAAACCATCCTCACCTGGTGGCTTGTTATTTGCAAGACCTTTGATAACCTTTTTGGCTTCTGCAATAGATATAGGGGCATTTAAAGATGCTAATACGTCTGGGTCCACTGAAGGGAGTGGGATAGATGATAAGTAGGAAGATATGGACTCCTCTGAAGGTTGAGGGGTTTCCGCATCTTCGTGAAGATTATAAAGGGAATAGCCAGAAGGCATTTGCTATGTCTTTAGGGTGGTAAACCATGCTGCCATCTAGTGGTCTTTGTATTGAATGCAGGATTTCTTCTTCTTTTCTTTTTTTTTTCTGTATCTGTCATTAAGAGAAGGCAAAGTTCTATAATAATATAGAGTGTCAATTTCTTTCATCCTTTGTTTCCTTTCCCCGGAGGCTAGCTGGATCAGCAAGCCCCTAGAGACCACTTTGAGAGCACACCATGTAGTAAAGACATCTGCAGAACGGTTGGCAGTGAATTGAAAATATTCTTGTACTTGAGCTTGGAGCCTTTCTCGAGAATGTGTTTGGGACAGAAGAAAGGTGTTGTTACACCAAAGAGAAATTGGATGGGCCTTACATTCCTCTCACAACTCAATTGAAATGGGAGCATGGTCCAACCAAGTTATCGAGTAAATTGATGCCCGTGACACTTTCTGTAAGAGATGTAAATCAGGAAAAAAGTAATCGATTCTCGAAAAAGACTCTCACAATGATTATGGCCAACTCCCCTAAAAAAGAGACAGACACAAAATAACAGAAGATCAAAAAATGTAACAGTCATAAAAAGGAGCGAGCAACAGCTCAATGGGCAGCCTGAGCCATTTTTAATAGTAGGGGGGTTAGTCATCCAGAGGACTAAGACTTTACTAGGTGGACTTATGACTTTCCAAAGATAGTTATATTTATGATTCAAAGAGGCACATAGAAAGTTAACTAGAGTGAATTATCCCAGGGTTGATTCCCATTCTGGATCCATGTGGCTTGGGGAACATCTGGGGGATGTTGATTGCTCAGTCAGTGGTAAGAGACCCCATTTTCTAGTTAGTTGAGACCTTCATCCACAGAGGAGACTGTGAAGGATTTTTTATCTTTCGTAATAATTACTTTTGCTGGAAAGCCCCATTTGTATGTAAGCTGGTGGTTATGCAGCAGCTTTGCAACAGAATGCAATTTTTTTCCATGCTAAAATAGTACGTTGTGAAAGATCCGCGGACAGTTGGAGGTGGGCATAGGGTCCTCGCAGAGGGGAGCTGTGTCTTGCGAATTGCATAAGGTCATTTTTTGTAAAAGTGAATTCTAGTGATGACATCATGAGGCACATTATAAGGTAGGTGATTGGGTTTGGGTAGCTGATCGAAAATCACTTCCCATTCAGGGGTATCTGGTAAGAGGGTGGTTATCAGTTGCTGAATGTAGCAGTGAAGATCTGATGGGAGAACTGTTTCTGACACTATTCTAAATTTTACATTGTTCCTGCGTGACGGGTATTAAGAGCAAAAATGCAAGCTCATCCTATTTATTTCAGATAATTCTCTAGTGCCCACAATTTAGGCAAATTGTACAGTCACCTCACCCCAGCCCTCTAAGAAGCATACAATCAAACGCAGACACCTTGGGCATACAGTCCTAAATAATAAAATCACTTGGTGTGCTATCCAGCCCCAACCAGTCGCCACATTTTTCAGCCTCTTAGAGACTTTTACAGGGATGGGCAGCACACCTGTGCCTTCTCCCCACAATTAAACACCATAATCTCAGGCACCAGATTAAACACCCAGTGTGCATGAGGTCCTGCTGTGAGAAGAATTGGTAAAGCAAAACCACTGCAAACGTACCAGAGCTCAAGTATTGCAAAAGAGCAAATATGGCTGCCTCCAATGACACATGTAGGTACAAACAATATGTGAAACAAAGTTTATATGCCATTGCATGTAAAAAAAAAAAACGGAAGACTATACATTTACTTTCAGCAGAAAGCTTTGTTTACTTGCAGTAATATACAGGATGTTGCTCAGACCTCTGTATTTCCTGTCTTTTAAATAGAACACCGGGGCGTGGCCGGACCGGGCATGTGAGCAGACCTAGCTCACGGAGCTCCCAGTTTTAATCCTGCAATTTCATCCTTCCCCGGCCGGACGATCGTGAATTGTGGACCGATATTCCTTAGGAAAGTGCCCTGAGTCAGTTGCTGCCTCTGGATGCCGGATGGGTGACGGATAACCTGAGGTCCGGGACCGTGGGGAGAGCTCCACTCCGCCGGATTGCAATCGGCTGCCATCCTGCCCTTACCTTACATCATCTGGCTCCAGCTCGCCTAGGGGGGACTCTCCTTCATCACTGCTGCTGGTATTTGGCTGTATTTTCCGTGGGGGACCACGATCCGCGGAGATCCGGGCTGAGGCCTAGCTTTCAGTTGAAGCCGCGGCCTTTCCTACGGCGGGCGGCCGAACGCGGCGGCGCCTTGGCGGACGTGGATCCGGTGAGCTGTTGCCCCTATTTCTTTGGCCTGTAGCTCTTCCTGACCTGCCCATCGCCCTTGACCCACACAGACTCTGTTGCCGCTCTGCATGTCCCGCTCGGGCGCAGCCATGACCAGAGGGAGCAAGCAAAAGGATGGCCCTGTCCCTGGCTCGGCCGGCCAGGAGGGTGCCGGCCTTGGGACTCCGCAGCAATCATCCCGTGGCCCTGACAGGCAGAAGGACATGGGCACAAAGCCCAAAACAGTGCGCTCAGGGGGAAAAGACAGTGCTGGTGACATTCTGCTATATGCTAAGAAGCTGTGCGACCTCCCGGGCACAAGCGAGGTGACGACTCCACCCTTGGCAGGGGCACGGGTACCCGGGGACATTCAGCAGGGTGCGGGGGATGTGGAGGTACCTGAGCAGTCTGAGTTCAGTGATGAGCTGGAGGGAGACTTGCTGGCGGGGACTCAGCCCACCCTGAGTCGCATTCTTCAGGCTGTGCAGCAATGCACAGCCTCCGTGAACATTGTCAAGGACAGACTGGGGGGTCTCACAGAGGAAGTAGCCCTATTGCGTCAGGATTTACAAAAAATGCGGGAACGCACCACAGCTGCCGAAAGTCGCATCTGTGACTTGGAAGACCAGATGCCCACTTTAATAACGGAATCCAGGGAAACAGCCAGGCAGGCTCAGGCTAACAGGAACAAGACAGATGACATCGAGAACCGCCTGCGCAGAAACAATGTTCGTATTGTGGGGTTACCTGAGAAGGTGGAGGGAAGGGACCCCACGGACTTTGTTGAGAACTGGCTATGTGAGATCTTCGGACGGGAGTCCTTTTCTTCTTTATACGCGGTGGAACGCGCACACCGTGTTCCCACCAGGGCGTTGCCCGGCAATGCTCCCAGGCCCATGCTCGCTAAGATTTTACATTACCGGGACAAGGAGAAGATATTACGTCTTGCCCGTGAAAAGGCAGAAATCAGATATAATGGTGCCAGGGTGTCCTTTTACCCGGACTTTTCGGCGGATGTACAAAAACAAAGGGCTAAATTCATCGATGTGAAGAAACGACTCCGTCGAATTGGCCTGGTGTATGCTATGCTGTACCCTGCCCGTTTGAGAGTTACGGCGGAGGGCAGGGCGCACTTTTTTGACACTGCAGCGGATGCGGCGAGCTGGCTGGATGTCCACGAACCGGCTCTCGGTCGCAGGAGAGGGGATGAGCCTGGAGAGTGATCCGGATTTCCTCGGTGACCGCATCTATCCGGAGTGGGGCTGCCCTACATTTTGCGCGTGTTCTTGCACGCTGTCTGCTTTTGACCCGGCCGGGGACGTTTACTGAGTTTGAATTGGAATCTACAGCTCCGACTGTGACGAGTGTGGACGAGCGAAGATGTGTTTTTCCATGGCTCTGCTTTGGAACCTGCTTTTATGTTTGCACCGTTGTGCATGTTGGCCGGGTGGCTCCCATCTGGACGGTGGGGCTGCGGTCGAACCCGTCTGGAGTGAACCGCCAGTTTTCAGACGGTTCTTTGTCAGGGTGCCGTTGTGCCTTGACCTACTGAGTTTCAGTTTCACTGACTTTTGTTTTTTTGTTTTTGGGAAGATTCACACTACAAGTTTCACTGGACACTGTCAAGCTGCCACATTTCCACACCAGGACTCCTCGGGGGACCTTCTATGTCTTTGCCTTGGTTGCCTTTGTGGGGGCCTCCGGTCTTCACTTGGCTATCTTCGTTGGTTTTTCTCATGGCAGGGATACCTGTAGTTTCTTGGAATGTTCGTGGCCTGGGCTGCCCACTCAAGAGGGCTATGATGGCCCATCAGCTACGAAAGTACCACCCGGCCATTATTGCCTTGCAGGAGACTCATTTGGTGGGGGACTCTGTTGGATGCCTACGATATGCTTGGGTGGGATGGGGCTATCACTCCACCCACTCCTCATATTCCCGGGGGGTCAGTGTGCTGATTCACGGGTCGCTGGCCTTCCGGGAACTGGGGGTCCAGGTGGACTCTGAGGGGAGGTATGTGTTCTTACATTGTATGCTTTTTCAAGTTATGTGTGTGATAGCAATAGTGTACATTCCGCCCCCATTCTCCTCTGGGGTGCTCAGGGAGTTCCTTAATTTTACTATGGACAAGGTTGGATTGCCATTGTTTGTTATAGGGGACTTTAATGGGGTACTGGACCCTGCCAGGGACAGACACCCTCCACCGCCCTCCGGGGGTGTTGCCAGAGGTACGGCGCTCTCCCGTTTTTTGACGGAGGTGGATTGGTGTGAGGTGTGGCGCCTTAAAAACCCTGATACGGTGCAGTTTTCCTGTTTCTCCAAAACTCATTCTGCATTGTCACGTATAGATTTATGTGTGGGTAACAGGGAGGCCGTGGCCATTGTGGAGGACATAGGGTATGCCCGTAGGGGGATCTCGGACCACTCCCCGCTGGTAGTCAGATTGCAGGTCCGCCCTCGGGTGGACTTGCGTAGAGCTCCCTGGCGCTTAAATGCCTTCTGGCTGAAACTGTTTCCGCCGGACAATGACATTCCAGCAGCCATCGCAAACTTTTTTGAGGAGCATGAACGTTTTGGGGATGTGCTCCTGAGATGGGAGGCTTTTAAGAGCTTTCTCCGTGGGGTCCTCATTGCTAATGTTAAGAGGGTCCAGAACAAGTCTAAAGATTTTGAGGAACATCTGTCCCGGTGCGCACAGCGACTGGAGCAGGAATACTTGAACAACCCCACTGATGATACGAGGGCAGCATGGCTCTCGGCTCAGTCGGTGTGGGTTGGGGAGGTTCGCTCGAAGGCAGACAAAAAGCGTTTTTTTGCCAAAACAGCATTTTACGAAGAAGGGGAACGCACGGGCCGTATGCTGTCGAGAATGGTGGGGACACGCCCTTCGGTTCCTCCCATAGGGGCTCTCAGGATACCGGGTGGTGCTTTAGTTAATAAGCAGGATGACATTATGGCTGAGCTGGTGAGGTTTTACAGGGACCTGTACTCCTCGCGGGCTCATTACAGTCCGGAGGAGCTGCAGGACTTTCTGGGTGCCACTCCTCTACCGCAGTTGACGGAGGAACAGCGGCTGCAGCTTGAGGCCCCGATTACGGAGCAGGAGTTGCTGGAAGCGGTGGCCCTCTTTCCGGGATCTAAGGCTCCTGGGGATGATGGCCTTCCTGCTGAAATATACCAGAATTATTCTGGGCTGTTACTGCCAAGATTGTTGGAGGTGTTCCAGAGGGCGAGGGAGGTGGGGACCCTTCCGGAGTCTATGACTAGGGCTAGCATCATTTTATTACTCAAACCAGATAAATCTCCTACGGACCCGGGATCATACAGGCCCATCTCTCTGCTCCAGGCGGATGTCAAGTTACTGGCTAAAGTTCTGGCACGTAGAGTTAACAAAGTTATAACGCATATCATTCATGAAGACCAGGCGGGTTTTATGCCCAATAGATCTACGGCCCTTAACTTACGTCGCCTGTTTGTCGCGATCCAAACGCCGGCGGATAACGCGGGGGGGAGGGCACTGCTGTCCCTGGATGCCAATAAGGCATTTGACAGTGTGGAATGGGGATACCTCTGGGCCACCATGGAATCATTTGGTTTTGGCCCTGTATTCCTGTCGTGGGTGAAGTTATTGTACTCTCAACCAACGGCTACCATTAGGGAGGGGGGCAGGGTGTCCACCCGTTTTTCACTGGGAAGGGGGACGAGACAGGGGTGCCCTCTGTCACCCCTATTGTTTGCCATAGCGATAGAGCCTCTTGCGACGCGCATAAGAGCTCAGCAATCCATTGTGGGGTTCCGGTATGGACCATTTGAGGATAAAGTCCTGCTCTACGCGGACGATATGCTCCTGACATTGGGTGACACTGATGTTTCCCTGAGCTCGGCTATGTCAGTTATTACGGAGTTCGGTCGGTTTTCCGGACTCACTATAAACTGGTCCAAGTCCGCCCTCTTGCAACTGGACAGGACCGATGCTCCTTCCTTGGGTCCACACTGCCCGGTCCCCTCGGTTCAGCAGTTTAAATATCTGGGGGTCGTGGTCTCAGCGGACCCGACCCAGTATAGCTTACTCAATCTTAGCCCCCTTCTTACCAGGTTTCGGGACAAAATCAGGACTTGGAACAAACTCTGGCTATCACTTGCCGGGAGGGTGAACCTTATAAAGATGGTTTTGATGCCACAATTGCTATATTTCCTCCATAATTCTCCTATCGTTATTCCACTGAAAACTTTCCGCATAGTTAACACCCTTTTCCGGACTCTTATGTGGAAGGGTAAGGCAGCTAGAGTACGTATGGAGCAGCTGCAGAAGCCTCGTGAGGGGGGGGGCCTTGCCCTTCCTAATCCGTGGTTGTACTATTTGGCCTCACAGTTGCAACATCTGGTGGGGGCGGTATCCGGGTCGCGTACCGGCGCGGCACTGATGGTTATGCAGTGGTTTGTTGGCGCGCGAGGGGTGCCGGAGGGACTTGAGGCGCAACTTTTTTCTAAACCTAATAAGCGCTTCCCGACGTATAGATTACTACAAAAAATATGGGACAAAACTAAACAACTTCAGCAAGCATTGGGTTATACTAACTTTAGCCCGATATGGGACAATAGGACTTATCCGGAATTATGCAAGTTGGAACAGGGTGACAGGTGGCGAGTATATGGGGTGACACACCTTATACATGTTGTGCGGGAGGGGTCCCTGTTGACCTTTGCACAGCTTCAGGAGCGCTTCTCGCTCCCGGACAGTATGAGATTTTATTACTTCCAATTGCAACACGCATGGAGGGCACAGGCAACTCTGGGACAGCTTTTTCTGTCCCCGACCCCTGTCTTTTTCCTTATGCAACAATATCAGGACACCAAGGGATTCATGTCAGGCTGCTATGCCTCTCTTCTGGGATCTTTCCTGGAAAAGTACCCGAGCCAGGCTTGTGACCGCTGGAGCGTGGATGTGGGGGAGATCCCGGGGGAACAGTGGGAGGAGGCCTTGGAGGTAGTCCGTAGCTGCTCTCTCAATGCCTCACACCAGGTGTCGCAGCTTTACATCCTGCTAAGAGTGCATCACACTCCCCGGAAACTCTATGCCATGGGTCTTCGTGACGATGACCTCTGTGGACGATGCCGGAGAGAGGTGGGGGACTTGGTTCACTTGCTGTGGCGATGTCCAAAGCTGCACAGATACTGGTCCACGGTGCTGTCTGCCATTAATGGAACTCTAGGGGTGGCTATCCCTGGGGATCCCAGACATTGCATTTTGGGGATGCTGGAAGCGGTAGTGGAAGATAAGTTTTTGCGTGAGGCCGCCAGCCGGGCACTTTTTCAGGCCCGTCTACTGATCCTGAGACACTGGATAGCGCAGGAGCCACCCACGTATGGGATGTGGTTGGCACAGATGGCTTCTACTTTACGTATGGAGAAGGTTATATATCAACATAGGGGGGTGCCTCAGAAATTCTCTAAAGTATGGGATGTGTGGCTGAACAGCCCAGGCATGGCCCCTGATGATCTTATCCTGGACCGTTTGTTACGGTAATTTTGTGAGAAATGTATATGCTCATTCTTGGATCGGGTGGAGGGGGTAGAGGTGTTCCCTATGCTTTCTTATATTTTATAATGCTGTGTGTTTGTCGCAAGGTGCTTGACTATGTTAACCTTGGGGGGAATGTGGTGTGGCGTGGATTGTGTAATGTTTATAGTTTGATGTTACCATCCGAAAGTTTACATTTTTTTTTTTTTTTCCTTTCTGACTGTAATGGTGTGAATTTTTCTCAATAAAGCTTTTCTTGATTTAAAAAAAAAAAAATAGAACACCATTTCAGTTTTAAATTTAGAAACTGAAAATGATTCTGCCGTTATCTCGTCTTAAGATCCATGATGACATTCCTTATATAAAGTCAATAGCAAAGATCAATGAGACAAGAACCTAGGCAAGGGGAATATATGTCAAGCGTGGAGTATATTTGTCAATCCTTCTGATGTTTCTACTGAAAAGCCCAGAGCACTTTTCAATGTGTCTTTATGTATATGCTAAGAATGGGCAATATGTTAAAAGTCAGGAGCTCTAATTGATTGAGCTCTAGAGTAACAATCAGACAACAAGTGTCTACGTTTCTGTTTTGATTTAGTAGAAGACAGAGTTTAAGGCAGGGTTTCAGTTTTCAGCCTTTCCTTTGAAACACTCATACCTGTCTTCACAACCTCTTAGAAACTTTAACTTGCCAGTTCTGAACTCCCAGAGAGTGGTTGTAGGAATTGCAAGTTGAAGATGCCAACAGAATAGGCCTCCATGTCCATAATTGCAATATCTTTATGTAAGATCACAAAGTGTTTCCAGATCATCTAGGCAAAATTATTCTCGCAGATGGTCCAGGTGTGTTGTAGGATTTTTTATTAGTTGTAGAGAGTCTAAAAATCTATTAAAATAGGAACCGGCCACGGGACATCAATATAAAAAATAACTCCCCCCCACACACACTTACTGATTCATATAGGCTGCACATTTAGGTGCTCTCCCAGCACCATAACCTTGCTTTTTTTAAGCCCAGGGCATAATAGATATGCCCCCTCTTGGGTTCACAAGAGAATGCTGCAGGGTACAGCACTCAAGTCATTACATAGTGGACATACTTTGAAACAATTAGGACTGTCCACAGGAGGCAAACCTTTCAATAATCCACCCATCCTTCATTCATAGTTCACATTATATTCATAGAAGCTATAGTACAGCTTCTAAGAATGGAGGTGAATGTGGATGGGGTGGGCAGAAAGAGTGGGTATAATTGGGCACTGTTAATGAGAGCATATGACAGGCTCCTTGACTTCATTAACCCCCATAGCACTAAAGGATTACTGGTAGGGGGGAATGAAGGAGAAAGATTTCAATGAAGGCTCCATTCACATATATGCAAAGTTGATGCATTTTGAACCACATCCGATTCACATGACAGATGAACCAAACCGGCTTTCTATGGAGCTAAAAATTCATAATAGGGAAGGGCTAACAGGTAAAATATATATATATATATATATATATATATAGTATAAAAAACATAAAAATAAATATATCCAAGTGACTGTGGTCAAAATATAAAAATACTGAAACTCATATGAAATAAAGTGCAATCGTGATCATCAAAAGTCAATAAATATCAAAGTGCAAAAAAATATCACATCATGTGTCCATGGTGTAACCATATATAAAGTGCATAAAATGTAGTAAGGTGTAGTCATTTCCTGTAACCACCGTGGAACGCACGCCGGCAGCGTACACGGAAGCGGAGTGACAGTTTTTTTTCTATACGAATGCTGATTATCATTCTACATTTGTGAGTAACATTTTTTAATTTTGATTATAATAAACACCTACGGGCTTCACTATGTATGGCTTCTTCCCTTCCTTTTAAAACCACTGTTGAGGAGAGAGAGGAGAGGAACTATTAAAGGAGCCATCATAAAATGTTTTATTCAATCCACCCATCCGGCTAAGGGATATCCTATATGCCAAGAGGTTGCATGTAATCCGTCTATGCGGCCAAGGGATATCATATCTGCTTGAGGCTCATTTATATCCTGAATTTGGTGAGTGCATCCCCATAGGGGGATTTTTTCCTGAAGAGCACTTGGGCACTTAAATGGATCTGAGCACCTTTCCAGCACTTTAGTTTCTTTGGAGGAAACCTTTTTGGACTGCACCTTACTACATTTTATGCACTTTATATATGGTTACACCATGGACACATGATGTGATATTTGTTTGCACTTTAATATTTATTGACTTTTGATGATCAGGAATGCACTTTATTTCATATGAGTTTCAGTATTTTAATATTTTGATCACAGTCACTTGGATATATTTATTTTTATGTTTTTTATACTATATATATATTTTTTTTTTACCTGTTAGCGCTGCCTTATATGAATTTTTAGCTTTTTCTGGTATTTTACCCGGTGAGCAGCAGCTTCAGGTTTTAATATTTAATTTCTTATCTTCACTATTTATACATCACAGCGCGGGTATTAATTCATTGATTTTACACGTTTCTATGGAGCTAGTTCACATTTATGCAGTGCATTGGCAGTTTGAATTCACTGAAAATTTACAAAGAGTCCTGCGTGTTTTCTAAACACAGTTCATTAAATTTATATATGAATTTGATCAGAAAAAAAAAAAAAACAACGCAGGGTCCCCCCCCCCCCCAATCTGAGGAGAACCCCCATGCCAAAATTTGTTTTAAAATGGCATGGTTCCCTCAAAATCCATACCAGACCCTTTTTGAAGCATGCCAGACCATATGTCCTCAACAATGAGGGGTGCTTTGGAGTGGAGAGGTTCATGGGGACAAGGGTTTCTTCCCCTCAACCCTGACCAGTGGTTGTTTTGGTCTCTTGGCAGGGGGCCTATTGGAATCTCGAAGCTCCCTTTAACAAGGGCCAGCCCCCCCCCCCATGTGGATGAGCATGGGGTACATTGCACCCATACTCATTTACCAAAAAAAGTGTCAAAAATAAATAAAAACACAGAGACAGCTTTTGACAATTCCTTTATTAAAAAAAAAACAAAAACAATGTCCCCCAGGGTATATCCATCATCAATCATGACGCCTGCTGCCACTGCCAACCCTAAAAGAGAACAAATAAAAGATCTTCTCGCGCCAAAGGCTCCCGCCATCTGAAAATCCTAAAAAGATAAGGGGCAGGGCCACCCGGTGTCATTGGGTCCCCCCCTTGCCCCAAAGCCCCCCCCCCCCATGTTGAGGGCATGTGGCCTGGTATAGTTCAGGAAGGGGAGCCGCTCGCTCGTTCCTCCTCTTTCCTTGCCTGCCAGGCTGCATGCTCAGATTTTGGGGGGGACCCCACACCATTGTTTTCACAATTTTTATTGCGGGGAATGTTTTTCTTTTCATTCAGCTGTCAGTGGTAAAAACCCGCTGACAGCTGATGAGTCATCATTTGTTAAGGAGCTTCCTGGCTTGCTTCTTAACAACCAGCTAATGTTAAAGACACCATTAAAGACACAGTTGAAGACACCGGTGGCCCCTGGCTCCAAAAATTTGCAACTGAGCTGCATTCAGATGAACAGCTGCTTTGTAAATTTGCAGTGAAAACTCAGAGGAAATTTGCACCGGACACATGTGAACCTAGCCTAAAGCAGCAACCAGCAGTTCAAAGGATACATTACACTGACTGTATGTAATATCCTTTTGTACTAATTTTTCTTAAACATTTTTTTGACTTAGGCTTTAAGCATATAAATGATTTCCTAAAATATAGGGAAAAACCCAGCATCACATTTTTACACTAAACAAGTCATGCTTTTCCCAAGATCAAACTCTAAACTGCATAATTCTATGTACAACAAAACAACACCTGTATTATGTAAGGATCAATATTCTGTATAGTCATAGCTATTGCTAAGGGAAAGATGATGTAAACCATGCCCTAGCTCCATCCTGCATTTTTTATTCATTATTGCTGTGTATTCCCTATTATTTAATTCTGTGTACTTACAGCCACAGATGAGCCTTCTGGTACATAAAAAAGAGGGAATTCTCCACGCCAAAATTAAAAAACCCCGGAGAGATATTGATTAGTATTATTGTATTTTTGCCCGTATATTTACAAGTTTTTTATGTCTACTCTTAGTGTAGCTGCATGTGATTGAACATATAAATAAAAACTGATCTAATTGGATTAATAAGGGCTTGATCTGTATAGTCTGTTCTTGTCCTGGGTATATGTTGTACAAAAGGATTAATGCATATTGCTCTTGAATGAAAAGGCAATTCTAGCCTAATCTAAATTAGATGGTTAAAATACGTAGCTATGAAAAAGAATACATTCACGTAACAAGAAACGATGTACACTATATTACCAAACATATTGGGACGCCTGTCTTTACACACACATAAACTTTAATGGCATCCCAGTCTTACTCTGTAGGGTTCAATATTGAGTTGGCCCACCCATTGTAGCTATAACAGCTTCAACTCTTCTGGGAAGGCTGTCCACAAGATTTAGGACTGTGTCTAAGGGAACGTTTGACCATTGTTCCAGAAGGGCATTTGAGAGGTCAGGCACTGATGTGGGTGAAAAGGCCTGGCTCACAGTCTCCGCTCTATCTTATCCCAAAGGTGTTCTATTGGGTTGAGGTCAGGACTCTGTGCAGACCAGTCAAGTTCCTCCACCCCAAACTCACTCATCCATGTCTTTATGGACCTTGCTTTGTGAACTGGTGCGCAGTCATGCTGGAACAGGAAGGGGCCATCCCCAAGCTGTTCCCACAAAGTTGGAAGCATGAAATTGTCCAAAATGTCTTGGTATGCTGATGCCTTAAGAGTTCCCTTCACTGGAACTAAAGGGCCAAGCCCAACCCCTGAAAAACAACCCCATACCATAATTCCCCCTCCACCAAATGATTTGGATCAGTGCACAAATAAGGTCCATAAAGACATGGATGAGCGAGTTTGGGGTAGAAAAATTTGACTGGCCTGCACAGAGTGCTGACCTCAACCTGATAGAACAAATTTGGGATGAATTTGAGTAGAAACTGCGAGACAGGCGTTCTGGTTCAACATCAGTGCCTGACCTCACAAATGCGCTTCTGGAAGAATGGTCAAACATTCCCATAGATAAACTCCTAAACCTTGTGGACAGCCTTCCCAGAAGAGTTAAAGCTGTTATAGCTGCAAAGGGTGGGCAAACTCAAAATTGAACCCTACGTATTAAGATTGGGATGTCATTAAAGTTCATGTGATTGCAAAGGCAGGTGTCCCAATACGTTTAGTAATACAGTGTATGTTGGTTCACGCTGCCACTTAAGAAAAGGCCTTCCATACCAGCACATTGTAAAATGACGCTGACAGGAACATTCCTTCCCCTCGGACGAACGTCATATGAGGTGGCGCGAAGTACGGCGATCGGAGATGAGGCTTGTCCCTCGGGACACAGCCCATCCCCAATCAGGGTAAAGAGCCAATGAAGTGAGTGAGAACCCCTGCGCTATCACAACAGAGATGGGATGACAATACAAAGATAGCAGACAGAAAAGAAAAGCTGCAGCTCCTAGTTCATCCTTGCTAAAAAACACTGAATAGCTATAAAAACAATACAATAGTGAAGCTGCGCTCATCCAATACATATAACAGTGGATAAATAAATGGCATAATAATACAAAGGTATAGTAGAACTTCAGTGATATACACGAAGTAAATAGAAAGTGACTTCAGTGCTGTAAACAGGATCTCCGTAGAAGACTGAAGTGCCAATCCTACAATAATAATTAGGTGACACTAATGAATGAAGTGAAACTAGGGTGATATAACCAAAGTATCATATAACAATAGATAAAGGGAAAACGTGCTGTAAATAAAATCAAAGTAAGGTGCTTGGTAGTGCTACTACAAGAACTGTAGTGTGATACCAGTGATGATCATCCAGAAATGACTGGGTGACAGCAAATGTGGATCCAAAAATAAAAATAGCAGTGATATATATATATATATATATATATATATATATATATATATATTCAATAATAAATAGGAAAAAATAAAAATGTAAATATATATAACAGGGATTAAAGCATAAAAGGACTGGTGGAAAAGTCCATAACTAAGATGAGTAATCTTGGTGCAAATAAGGCAGCAATGGAGTTCATAAAAAAGGTGGTCCAGGTGCGGTCTTGTGAAAGGTGCCCACTCAGGTGATGACAACACCTACGGTGAATGGTGGATGATTCAGAAGTAATAATTCCAGGTGTACTACACCCTTACCTCACTGCTGTAAGGTTACAGCATGAAAAGAGGAACTCCTATCAAACCTACAATCATCCAGCGGGGCTGGAGGGTGCCTAGGTATCCCTTCCTGCTGCAAGTATGGGGCTGGTAATAGGGGCTCCTGACTCTCCTAGAGACATCCAAGGGGGGAGGCGGGGGGCGTCAAGGTTTCCTAAAATGCTCCCAGTAAGGATGCAGAAAGCAGAGGCTCTTCTGGTGTAGTAATTTCGTATGAGGTTTATTAAAAAATATAGCAACTTACAGTTTAAAAACGAAACAGCCAGTGACTGGACACTCTGGGTCTCGAGCCGTCCGTGTTCCTGCACTTCTGGGTATTGTCTGAGCGTCTCTATGCGTATCGTCATGGTCACGTGACTTCTTCAGGAGCACGTGTACCATCATCTATTGTTATATGATATTTTGGTTATATCACCCTAGTTTCACTTCATCCATTAGTGTCACCTAATTATTATTGTAGGATTGGCACTGCAGTCACGTCACAATATTTGCAAAAGCACCACTTAAGCACCTTATACGGAGATCCTGTTTACAGCACTGAAGTCAATTTCTATTTACTTTGTGTATATCACTGAAGTTCTACTATACCTTTGTATTATTATGCCATTTATTGATCCACTGTTATATGTATTGGATGAGCACAGCTTCACTGTTGTATTGTTTTTAAAGAGCCAATGAAATTCGCTCTTTACGACGTGACCGGCAATCACAGTGGGTCACAAATGCCAACAAACCCGGTAATTGCCTGTTACTGGGTTCTCCTCCTCACACACTGATCCTGTGTAAGGAGAAGATTGCGGTAACAGGCAGTTGCCGTTTACGGTTCACAAAAAAAAAATACAATATTGCTCCCAGTAATAAAGAGGATCTGTCACCAGCCCATCAAAGTACCTATCACAGCCAGTGGCGGCTGGTGCATTAGGGGCGTAGGGGCGCTGCCCCCCCTATCCATGCGTCCGGCCCCCTAATCTACATGCAGGGCGCTGGACGCATGGAGTTCAATGGGGCTTTTTTTTTAATCATGTTATTAGAGCCAGAGGCTCTAATAGGCTAAAAAAAAAGCACTGCGCCCCGAGCCCACCTAGTTGTGTGGCAATAGCGTCCTGAGACCCATTTCCCGATTGGCCAAAAGGAAAAGCCATGCCATTGGGCATGGAGGAGGAGGGAGGAGATGCAGAAGACTGAGGGAGGAGAAGCCAAAGCTGCTGCCGCTGCCGCTGTTTGCTGCTGCTGCAGCACATGTCCAGATGTCCAGGCGTCCAGACAAGGTGAGTGAGCTACGTCCTGCTGTGGTCCTGGGGGGAGGGTATGGTGCGTGGCCTGGTGTAGTCTGTGGGGGGAGTATGGTGCGGTCCGTCTCCTGCCCCCCCCCCCGGCCCATTGAGCGCCAGTTGCCACTGGTCACAGCCCATCAGAGTACCTGTCACCAGCCCATCAGCGTACCCAAGTACCTGTCACAGCCCATAAGAGTACCTGAGTATCTGTCATAGCCCATCAGAGTAACTGTCACCAGCCCATCAGAGTACCTGTCTCCAGCCAAGAGTAACCAAGTACCTGTCTGCAGCCTGAAGTACCTCAGTACCTGTCTCCAGCCCAGAGTACCCGAGTACCTTTTTCTAGCTCAGAGTACCTGAGTACCTACCGTGTTTCCCAGAAAATAAGACCGGGTCTTATATTAATTTTGTCTACAAAAAACACACTAGGGCTTATTTTCAGGGGGTGTCTTATTTATTTATGGTACGTACAATAATTTACATTTATTCAAAAACAGTCATGTTATCAGCTCCTAAAGTGGTTGAAGCACTAACAAAAAAAAAAATCCTGATCCTTTAGGGCATGATAGACAGCACAGTGTACTGTGTCATTTACCCATTTCTTTGTTCTAAAAAACCTGAAATAAAACAATAAAATGTTTTAAAAAAATGTCCTGTGTCCCCTGTCTTCCCTGTCAGCTCAGGAGTCAGCATTAGGACATTCTGTAATCCCAAAAATAAACCTTGGTCAAAATCAGTATTGTAAAAAGATTATAGAATATGCAGTGTGTCTCCTTTTGTATTTTTATAGTGGAAAATACCCTATTTACAGCACCGTTGGGTGCTCACCTGACCCACCGGAACTCTTCTTCCCAAAGGGGCCGCTGACGTCAACCGGGAGGAGAGCAGAAGATCTACGGCAGGTCATGTGAGCACCCAGCGGCACTGTAAATAAGGTAGATTTCACAATGAAGTTACAAAAGGAGACACACTGCATATTATATAATCTTTTTACAAAATGGATTGCATGTTTTTACAACGACTTTAACTAGGGCTTATTTTCGGGGTAGGGCTTATATTGCAGCCATCCCCAAAATTAAAGCTAGGTCTTATTTTCGGGGTAGGGCTTATTTTCAGGGAAACAGGGTATCTGCAGTCCATCAGAGTACCGAGTACCTACCTCAAGCCCAGAGTACCCGAGAACCTATCTGCAGCCCATCAGAGTACCCGAGTACCTGTCTCCAGCCCAGAGTACCCGAGTACCTGTCTCCAGCCCATCAGAGTAACCAAGCACCTGTCTCCAGCCCATCAGATTACATGTCTCCAGCCCAGAATACCCGAGTACCTATATGCAGTCCATCAGAGTACCTGAGTACCTATCTGCAACCCATCAGAGTACCTGAGTACCTCTTTCCAGCCCAGAGTACCCGAGTAACTATCTGCAGACCATCAGAGTACCTGAGTACCTATCTGCAGACCATTAAAATACCTGAGTACCTATCTTCAACCCATCAGAGTACTCAAGTACCTGTCTCCAGACCAGAGTACCCGAGTACCTATCTGCAGACCATCAGAGTGCCAGAGTACCTGTCTCCAGCCCATTAGAGTACCCGAGTACCTGTCTCCAGCCCATCAGAGTAACCAAGTATCTGTCTCCAGCCAATCAGAGTACCCGAGTACCTATAAAATAATTTTATTAACCTAAATTATAATTAACCTAAAATAATTTTCAACAGAGAATACAAAATTTGATGTTGTCATCAGACCAGGAGGTAAGGAGAAATCTTCCAATGGGGATGCCTATTCCAATACCAATCGTCCATGAGAGGATCTCCTGTCATTTTGAAGGGGTATTTTTTACTTCCTGTTTTGTTTCTAAGACACAGGAAGTAAAGGAAAAATATGTCCATAGGACAGTAACAAAAAACAAATAAAAAATTGTCAGGAAATGTAACCATCCCAATGCTCTATAATAAAAAAATGATTTGGCTAGTTGGGTCAGCCCAGGATTTTTCAGTCTGGGCTAGTCATCTCCTGGCTTCATATTTTCCATCTGCTAGTCCTTTCTCTAAATGAGTCTTAGTTAATTTATAATACAGTAACCTCACAAAGTCCATACTACAATATGCAATGAACTTCTTCTTATTGGCCTGACAAGCTTCATTTTATTGTTCTCATAACATACAGAAAATAGTTTTATAGTTTAACAGAACAAAGCAAAGGTAAAATTAGAATTCTTTTTTGTGAGCGGCTGCTACTTGCTGGAGCCCTATAATAGTACATTCTTTCCCCCTCTCTTATTAGCTCTGGATGTTTTACATGCACTCAAGTACTCTAAAGAGGATGATTTCACTTACTTCAACAGTTAATTAGTTCAATATACATCCCTAATGCAAACACTTTGACACTGAAGCATTGTGTGGTGGGTATGCCACTGGCCAAATATCCACTCAAGGTCCTAACCTTGGTCATGATTAATTTATTTGCTCTTATCTCCTATTTGGTTTGTGTGTGAGTTTGCTAAGGTCACTTATTAGATTTACTATTTTGTAAAATATTTCTTTATTCTTAAAACTACAAATGAGCCCATAGATTCACATTACCTAATAGAAACTATTTCAAATTATGCCTAATAATTTGCAAATCTCCAATACTAAGCAAATTGTATCTTCAAGTCTTTTTGTAGTGAATTTAAAGACTCATTTTAGACAAACTTTTTTTGTGTGGAAAAAGGCAGAGAGATTATTTTTTTCAGGTTTTTCTTTCTGAGGGCATGGGTGAAAAGCCCTGGGTTCTAAACTTCGATTGGTAGGGAGTTATTGGTTGCTTGGTAAGAGTGCAGTGCTTCTGGGTAGGCAGAGGGGATTCTTGGAGTATTCTTGGGTATAAACCATAAAATGTTTAGAAGAAGAGGAATGTCAATAGGAATTCTATCCCTTCATGTAAATGGCAAAGGAAAAATAATTTATATGCAGGAGTGCTGGACTTAAGAGGGGTGAAAAAAATTCAGTGTAACCCATGTAATGATTTACCTTTTTCCCACAGCTGGTTAGGTTCCTGAAGCCTTGATGAAAGGGGACACCTGGATCCCTCGAAACATGCTAGCATGTTTATTTTTAACTAACATAATGAAATAAGACTCTAAGGCTCCTTTCACACACTCCGTCCGTTGGACGGAGTCCGTTTTTCTCAGCGGGGGATCGAGCTGCCGATCCCCCGCTGAGCAGCAGGAGGACAGCTGTGTCTCCGCGCTGTGTGCGGAGACACAGCTGACAGTTCCCCATGCATCTCTATGGGGGAAATCGAATGTCAACGGACCGTCAGTCCGTTCTCACCCGATCCCATCCGATCCGATCCGATGGACGGATGGAAAATAGGGTTTCCATCCGTCCAGATTTGACGGATCGGATCGGGTCGGATGTCAGCGGACATGTCTCCGCTGACATCCGATGCCCCATAGGAATGCATGGGGGGACCGTTCAGATCCGCCAAAAAAACGGACAGGCGGATCTGAACGGTCCGCCTGTGTGAAAGGGGCCTTAGAGTCGGTTCACACTGGGGCGGCACAACTCTGTACTACTTCGGTGGCGACTTGTGCAGTCCCGTGCAATGCAACTTCGGCGCAACTTGCACGGACTTCACATAATGGAAGTCTATGCAAGTCGCTCCGAGGTCGTCCCGAAGTAGTACAGGGCCCTTTTTCTAAGTCGGAGCGACTTGTGTCGCTCCTATTAGAACAGGTCCTGTAGCAGTCAATGGACTGCGTGGGACCGCGACTTGTCAGGCTGACAAGTCGCCTGACAAGTCGCTCTAGTGTGAATCGAGTCTTAATGGATATTATATATTTGTTGTGGTGCTCCCCTTCTCTTAACCACTTTACCACCGGAGGATTTTGCTGTCTTACGTCCAGGCCACTTTTTGCGATTCGGCGCTGTGCGAATTTAACTGACAATTGCGCGGTCGTGCGACGCCGTACCCAAACGAAATTTACGTCCTTTTTTTCCCACAAACAGGGATTTTTTTTGGTGGTATTTGATCACCTGTGCGATTTTTACTTTTTGCGCTATAAACAAAAAAAGAGCGTTTATTTTGAAAAAATAACAATATTTTTAACATTTTTTTATATGAAATTCCCCCCTCCCCAAAAAAAATGTAAAAATCAAATTTTTTTTAAATTTTTGGCCAATTTGTTTTCTGCTACCTATGTTTGGTAAAAAAAATCACGATAAGCGTATTTTGATTGGTTTGCGCAAAAGTTATTGCGTTTACTAACTAAGGGAAAGATTTCTGTCATTTTTGGTGTTTTTTTTTTAAACGTGTAATGGCGGCGATCTGCGTTTTTTTTTGCGGGACTGCGACATTGCGGCGGACAGATCGGACCCCTGACTGACATTTTTGACACTTTTGGGGTACCAGTGACATTACTGCAGTAATCAGTGCTATATATATGCACTGTTACTGTAAAAATGACACTGGCAGGGAAGGGGTTAATTTTATTGGAGAGGGAGGGGTTAATGTATGCCCGGTGCTTACTGACGTGTGGGGGGGGAGGTGACTGAGTGACACAGGGACAGATCGCATGTTCAGCTATGCTGAACACTCCGATCTGTCCCTGCCTGTCACTTAGGAGATCTGCCCGCTCTGTTTACACAAGTGGGCGGATCTCCTCACTCGATTCCCCGACGATTGGGGAAGAGCGGCGGCGATCGCCGCCGCTCCTCCCCTGGCCCGACTCCCGCTGTGACTGAAAACAGCGGGAGCGCGCCTCCGGCGGCGCGCGAGCGCCGCCTACAGGGGGAGGAGTCCAGCGACGTAGGTCTACGTCGCTGGACGGGATCGTGCCACATTGTTGCAGTAGCAGCAATGTGAGCAGAGGTAAAGTGGTTAAATATTTTAGTTTTTTAAAATTCCTTTCATGAGTCCACTGGAACGACTTTCCCTCATTTGTTGTCACCGGGTAGGTACAGACAGAAAAACAAAAGTAATAGTGTATGTGAAAAAATTCTGTGCAATAGCCCTGATTGAATCTGCAAGCACCATGTGATAATTCACCTTAAAAGTGTATGTAAATAGGTGCTGTTCACATAAATTAAATATTCATGAACATAAAGCCAAAAACATGAAGATAAGGCATGAAACATACAATTCCAATGCATATCTAAAAAATACTTATTTTTTCATTTTGTTTTTTTTGATTATATTTTGTATATTTTATTTGCTTTTTTATGCATTATAATGTTTTCTTATTTATATACTGTGATTTTAAAGGGTGTGGATAGTGTACCGGAAGTGAGGACCTGTGCAGAGGGGCAGGAATTAAGGGACATGATGACCGAAAATATACGTCCCAAGAAGCCAAATTTGGCCAGTGTAGAGCGCATATACAGCCAAGTGATTCTACTGAACGCCTTCTCTGCATCCGACGTTAGGAGCAGAGAAGGCGTTTGACTTTCCCGCGCATAATGGATTATATTAATTAGGCATCTAGTGGCATCTGTGGTCTGGCGGCCCGGCATAAAGCCCATTTGGTCACAGTGGATCGGGTGGGGGAGGACTTGTTGCAAGCGAGCAGCCAAAATTTTGGCATATATTTTTATGTCGCTGTTCAACAGCGAAATCGGGCGATAATTGGACGGCTGGGATGGGTCCTTGCCCGATTTAGGGATTGTGGTCACATAGGCACCGAGCATCGTTTGGCGATATTCCGAGGAAGTTGTGGCTTTCTCATACACCTTAGTTAGATATGGACTTAGAGTTGGATGGAACAGCCAGTAATATTCCTTAGGGAAGCTGTCGGGGCCTGGAGATTTCCCGTTAGGGAGAGTAAGTATAGTTTTAGAGATTTCTGCCGGAGATATATTGTGATTTTGATATCAGCATTGTGTATCTTAGGTGGAAGGAGTAGTAACTACACTATGTTGTCAAAAGTATTGGGACGCCTGAATTTATACGCATATTAACTTTTAATGAAATCCCAGTCTTAGTCCATAGGGTTGTAGATATATCAGCTTCAACTCTTCTGGGAAGCCTGTCCACAAGGTTTAGGAGTGTGTCTATGGGAATGTTTAACCATTCTTCCAGTAGCGCATTTGTGAGGTCAGGCACTGATGTTGGACCAGAAGTCCTGGCTTGCAGCCTTCACTCTAGTTCATCCCAAAGGTGTTCCATAGGGTTGGGGTCAGGACTCTGTGTAGGCCAGTCAATTTTTTCCACCCCAAACTCACTAATCCATGTCTTTATGGACCTTGCTTTGTGTACTGGTGCGTAGTCATGTTGGAACAGGAAGGGGCAAACCCCAAACTGTTCCCCCAAAGTAGAGGGCATGAAATGGTCCAAAATGTCTTGGTATCGTGATGCCTTAAGAGTTCCCTTCACTGTAACTAAGGGGTCAAGCCCAACCCTTGAAAAACAACCCCACTTCATAATCCCCTCTCCACCAAATGATTTGGACCAGCGCACAAAGCAAGGTCTATAAATACATGGATGAGCGAGTTTGGAGTGAAAGAACATATATTGTATATATGTTAAAAATGGGCATTTGTAATAATTTTAATCTCCACTCTAAGATTGTTGCAATAACGTCTTCCCTTTCCTGTATGCCCAGATTGTCCTGCATTTTCTACCTCTTAGAGAGCTAGCATTGAGGAACTGAGAGGATATCTTATCTTCTGCTTCAGCTTAGAACTGGAAACAGACATTCATACTATAAATCTGTCATGTAGCAAAGGTGCTGTCAGGATTATATAAAGAAAAATACCAGCTTGCTTAGCTGACAATTTCATCTCCACCAGCACCTTGAAGAGGAATTATAACCAATGGAGGGCTTATTGTATGGACAAGTTAGGAGACATGAACAGAAACACAATAATGGGAATTCTAGTAGATTTTCTCTACAGCTTCTACTTGTACTCTTGCATCACTCCAAAATGGTGGAGGGCCTTATCAAGGGTGTAGAGTGAATAAGTGGGCAAAGACAATATGCACAATCTCTTAATGTATGTGTAAAGTGTGTTTGTAAGATATTTTATAAGATGTTAATTTACATATATGTAATATTCTTGTGGATCGTATGTAAATGTACAGTAAGTAACCTTATGCCATTGATTATGTAGATGTCGAAGAATGAAGATACACCTTACCATTTTTCCTGATTAAAATGGGAAACCTTGTCCCTAAAACATGCTGACAGAACTCAGTAGCTTCCCAGCTAAATCAAATACCGAAATATTACATCTTTTGATGCTGAATAGTAAAAAACTGGATTGAATTTAGAGAAGTCTGTGGTGCTCCGAAATGAAATTCTGCTGTTTTTATTGTAATATATTGTAATATATGGGATGTATGTTTTAAAAACATATTCATGAATAAAAATTATGGTTTAAAAACATATTTATTTCATTGTATATTTTAAACTAATATGTCAAAGACACCCTGGAGAGAGTGTCAGCTTTCAGCACAGAGATGCGCAGAAAATAGAGTTGACACTGTTGGGGCTTCCATTCTTGTACTGAATCTGTATGTTTGCTCTAACAAGGAGAGAATGCAGGTACATACTGGGGCAAAACTTTATTATTATAACAATTTAGGTCGCCTCATATTTTTGCAAGTGCACATTCTTGACTTGTCCTGGTGTTAAATGTAGACATCTGTAGGTGCTTCTGTGGGCCTTAGATGTCTTCCAAAGTGTCTAATTAATAAATTCCAAAAACATATATTATTTTTTTTTTATTAATAAAGTTAATATATATATATATATATATATATATATATATATATATATATATATATATATATATATATATATATATATATATTTTTTTTTTTTTTTTATATATTTATTTTTTTACTGCCCCCTGGAAGTTTGGAAAGAGATGAGTTTGGCGGATGATCAAGCTCATCTCCAAAAAGGTTGTCTTTTCATGAGTAGGGTTGAGCACCAGACTGGGCTGAGAAATTAGTACAATGAATGGTCTGTAACTTCACAATTTCAGTCAGGCAAAGCAAGTCTCAAGACAGATGGCCTACATCTGTTCTATCTTTTTAGCTAGCCCATAGTGTTCTCAGAATCCATTGTAATTCATGCAATGTGTAATTGTAAAGAAAAGTTTATTTGCATGTAGTAAAACAGATATAAAATATCCGTTTTTAAAAACAAATAAATTAATTAAAAAGCATGATCCAAATCATCACAATTGCCCTTTAAATAAATACAATGACTATTTTTTTTTTTTTTTACAATGGATTTTGCATGTATAGAAACACAATTGAGCACTTTTAAGTACTGGTACACAGTGGTCTAGCAAAATAGCAAGATGAATTTCACATTTAAAATTATTTGTCCACCTGCACACACAATACTTCCCTTGTTTAAAGCGGAGTTCCGGGAACAAAAAAGATATTTTTTTTTTGTGCCCCTCCGCTAGTTCGAGATCACCTGAAAAGGAATTGGATAGTTATTTATTTTTTGTTTACTCACCTTTTAATTGAAGATCGTAAATACTCACCTCAGAGTACTTCCTCCCTCGGAGCCGCGGCTCACCCCGTCACTTCCTGTCTCGCTATGATTCCTGGGAGCTGAACGTCATCATCGCTCCCAGGAATCAATGCGACGGCACCGGCCCTGCTCGTCACTTCCGGGCGACGCCGCTTTCCCCTGCTAAACAGCTTCTGGGCATGCCCAGAAGCTGTTTAGGAATGCGGCGCCGCACCAGAAGTGACGAGAGGGGCCGGTGCAGGCGCATTCTGGGACAAGAAGACGCGGAAGAAGACACAGAAGAGGACCGCGCCGGCTTCAGCTGCCCACAAGAGAGATGGAAACGCTGTGGAAGAAATTTTATAAGTAAGTATTTCTTCTAAAAGGTAAGTGCGAACCGGGACAGATCAGAGGCTAGCCATTGTGGAATGTGCTAGCCCTGACTGTCCCGGGGGTATGTTTATTAAAAAATGACATCTGTGCCCGGAACTCCGCTTTAAAGTGATTGTGATTGTAAAGTCTCAATTTTTTTTCTATTAAAATAACAACCATGTTATATTTACCTCCTTTTTTGCACAGAGCAGCCCAGATCCTCCTCTTCTTGGGTCCCTGGCTGGAGCTCCTTGCTCATCCCTCCTGTTGAGTGCCCCCACAGCAAGCAGTTTACTATGGGGGAACCCAAGCTGAGCTGCAGCTCCTTGTATCCATCCAGACATGGAGCTGCCATTCGGCCCTGCCCCCTTTCTCTCCTGAATGGCTAACTGAATTTGATTGACAGCAGCGGGAACCAATCAGGAGAGATAGTCCAGGATGGCTGAGGCACTCGTGCACATCGCTGGATAGAGAGGGGGCTCAGGTAAGTATTAGGGGGGCTGAGGGGGGGGGGCTGCTGCACAGCGTAGAATGCATAGAATGCATAGAATGCATAGAATGCATTCAGATAAAAAAACCTTCTGACTTTACAACCCCTTTAACCCTGCTACTATAGAGGAAGTCACTAAACGTTTTTCTAATGCCCACCTAACCACCTGCCCCCTGAACTCTATTCCCCCACAAATACTATGATTACCCTCTTGCTTTATCCTACACTCTCTAACTCACATCTTCAACCTCTATCTCAATCTCTCAAATGGCATCTTCCCCAGCCCTCTAAAATAGGCACTGGTCACCCCCATAGTTAAAAAGCCCTCACTGGACTTCCACTAATCTTAACTTAGGATCCTGTCTTTGCTCCCTTTTACCTCCAAACTCTTTGATTGCCTAGTCTACAACCTCCTGAGCTACCACCTCACTGAGAATAATGTACCTGATCCCCTTCAGTCTTTATTTCACCTGTAACACTCCATAGAAAGACCTACTAACACCTAAAACCAATATTCACTATTCTTTATACTTATTCTTAGTTCTTTGGACCTCTCTGCTGCCTTTGGCACAGTTGACAACCCCATTCTCCTAAAAAAAAAACCTCCATTCTCTGTACTCTTCATTGGTTCTCATCTTACCTATCACACAGCACCTTTAGTGTCTTACAACTCTACCGCCTTCTCTCCTCTTTCTTTTTCCTTGGGGGTTCCTTAAGGTTCTGTCCTTGGACCCCTCTTATTCTAAATCTACACCTACTCCCTGGGTCAGCTGATAGCCTCCTATGGCTTCTAATACCATTTCTAATATGATGACACCAAACACTATCTTTCTATCCCTCAGCTCACCTCATCAATTTCCTTATGCATCACTAATATACTAACAGACATATCAGTATGTATGTCACATCACTTCTTCAAATTTTAATCTATCCAAAACTAAGCTCATAATATTTCCTCCCCCCCCACATGCTCCTTCCACTGTTTTCTCTGTGATGGCACAACTATCAGTCTGAAATCCTGAACTCTAAACTCTGCTTTTGATACCACATCCAACAACTGGGCAGATCTTGTCACCTCATCTTCCACAACATCTCTGGAATATGCCCCTTCCTAAGCAACAACACCACAAAGCTTCTAATTCACTCCCTGGTCATCTCTGCCTCAATAATTGCAACTCCTTCCTCACTGACATATTTTACATAGGCTATTCTCTCTTCAGTCCATCATGGATACTGCTACAGACTTGCCAACTGTTCAGTGTCTACTACTCCTCTCTGCCAATCCATTCATTTGCTTGAGCTCACCCAATAAATAAAATTCAAAATACTAACAACTTACAAAGCCATCCATAACTCTGCCCGTAGCTACATCACTACGCTTGTCTCAAAATACCAACCAAGCCACTCTCTTCACGCCTCACAAGATCATCCCCCATAGGAATTACCTTTTTTATCACTTGACCCTACCTTTTAGAATGTAAGCTCTAACACCCAGGGCCCTCTGGTTCCTCCTATATTAAATTGTACTGTAACTGTACTATCAACCTTCATTTTGTAAAGCACTGTGCAAACTATTGGCTCTATAAAAATCCTGAATAATAATAATAATGATAATAATAATTTGTATGTAAAGGCAAAACTTTTTTATGTTTTGGACGGAGTCAGGAGGGATTATACCCTCTTGAATTGTTATTGCTATCTATATCCCTGCTGTGTTCCCCAATTGATAGAAGTTTTAACCATTCCAAACTCTATACCAGTAATGGGGAACCTTGGAGCCCCAGATGTTTTGGAACTGCATTTCCAGCCATGCTCAACTGCACTGCAGAGGGTATGAGCATCATGGGAAATGTAGTTCAAAAACATCTGGGGTGCCAAGGTTCGCCATCACTGCTCTATAGAAACCCAAATTTCCACCCTTACCTTCAGTTTTGTACAGTTGTGCAAGCTTCTCTTCTAATTGCTCACTGTTTTAATTTTACCTTGTGATCTTCTTACAGTGTGCATTAGCAGCTGCGACAAGGATAGAGCCTGCCTCATTTCCTGGCTGCTCCACATCCAGCATCATCTTACTGTCCCTGGCCCACCCCTTTCATTTTTGAATTCAGTTCAATCATGGAGGCTCAGTGTCCCATGTGAATGTTACCTAGATTGATCTACATGCAAAATGCAGCATGCTTAGGAAATTGTCCACTCCTCCAGACTCACATTTATCAGTCTGTCCCACACTGTCACTTACAGACAGTATGATATGGAGCTTAACCAACTCTGAGACTGTGCAAATGTAATGCCCAAAAACAGCTAGTCATTCAAAATACAAAGAATCAAACTAGCAGAAATCTTACCTACGTCTCATGGAAATTGATATTTCAGAAGCACTCAGGCTGCCTTCTCAAGGGGATGAGACAAATAAGCAAATACATGGTGTATACCACAGATATATAAAGACAAATAATGAGAACTGACAAGGTCCACCTGGAACCATCTTACTTTCTTAGTGAACATATATGTACTGTATGTTTTAGAGCAGCCAACCATACTTGAAAATCATCCAACCTTACAGAAAAGATTATATGGAAAGTACCCATGGTCCCTGGGATACATAGATGACATCTTCCTGATTTGGCAAGGCTCTCTAGTTGGTTTTATTAAGTTTGTGTTTCCATACAGCAAAATACCCAACTCATACTCTTGAACATGCATGTATGGTCATTGAGCAGGTGGGATGGTCTCACATTATGTGTGTATATATACAGCATATCTGTGGTTTGCAACCTGTGTTTGCTGCTATGTCTGCTTATCTTGATGAAGAGGGTCGGCATGCATCTTAAACATTGTTTTTGTAGGAGTTCAGTAACATTTTCTGCTATTTTGTTACTCTGAACTACTACAGATTGAAACACATCTATCAAGGCACTTTGATATTTGCTTAACTCCTCCTAAGACCCAACCCACTACTTGCATCAGGGCTGAGGGCTCTTGAGAGGAGTAGTTGTAGGCAGGGTCTGAACAAGATACTCACTCAGGGGGCACTACACACACACACAGACACACACACAGTCTCGGCAAAGTAAACCTTTATAATAATTGGTCGGAGTTCAAACAGTCATAGTAAACAACAACTGGCAAACTGTAGAAGAGGACAGTTTAGCATAGCTCTCAGTATTACCTTACACTGTAATGTTATTGATAGATGGCTTCTGATGGAGGGTTGGCGGTATGCTGTGTAACATAAACTGCACTAGCCCAAAGAAGGAGATCCTTGGAAGGTTCTATGGTTCAAGACAGTATCCTTTAAACTGCCCCTACTCACTTTGAACTTTTCCCTGTGCTAAGAACCAAAGGGTTCCTTTCCCTAATCTGTCACTCACTCAAAGCATGCCAAATGCTGTTGAATTTCCTATTTAAATGCTCCTTCAGTAAGATGGCTAACTGAACTCAAATATGATACCTACTTTCACAGAGAAAACTAATGGCATCCAAAGTGGACAATTCCCTTTATCAGACTCCTCTTCCCTTGTAGCATTTGCACAGTGCCATCTACAGGCAGGGAGAATGCCGGCACCTGCCTACATACTAATGGCACTTTTCCACTGCAAGTACCAGCTAGTACCGGCTCGGCTCTACTCGGCCCTGCTTGGCCCGGTTTGCTTTTCCACTGCTGGTACCGCATGGTATAGGGTCGGAACGGTTCGGTACGGTACTGTATAGGTTTGCTTTTCCAGTAAAGTAGTACTAAGTTAAGTGGGTGGGATAACAACGGGGTGGGTGGGATTCTCTGACCAATCAGTGGCTAGTAGTGACTGCATGCAAAGGATTGTGGGATATGGTACCAGTTTGGTACCTGTTGGAACCACAATCGAGTAGGTACTGTTTTTTCAGAGCCGTACCGTACCGTTCGGTTCCATGCAGTGGAAAAGCAAACCTATACCGAACCGTTCCGACCCTATACCATGCGGTACCAGCAGTGGAAAAGCACAAAAGGGTGCCAAACCGGTATGGTTCCATGCAGTGGAAAAGCACCATAAGGGTGCCATAAGGTCTTCAGGTGTGCACCACCCTTGCAGACCCTTCTAACAGTCATGATCAGCCTGCACTGCAGAGAGAAGCACAACGATCCAGTGATGACATTGTTGGGTATAATATAAGATATGTAATAAATGCTTTTTTTTTCTTTTTGTTTTTTCATTTTATTAATGTGCTAATGATAAGGGATGGAGGAGGAACCAGCAAAGTCAAAATATAAGCAGAATATATGTTAACATTAAGATTAAAATCTGGGATATTACCCCCTTTCTTTCGACAGGCCATTCTTTGCTCCTTATCTAGCATTACTAAATTAATTGTAGATTGTGTCTTGCCATTTTGCTAAACATCTATGTATCTGCACTGATTGGACTGGAAAAAAAAAGAAAATCTTTCAAAAGCTCGTTATGATAAATGAACTGTTATAAAAAAAAATGGTAAAAGTGCACTAATATTGCTACATACATCTTTTGCTTGTATGGCAAAAAAAAAGCAACAATTGCATGATGACACTTGCAGTACGACTGAACTTTATGTGTTGTTCACACACTTGAGTGCTCACAACTTGGCAGCATCCATAGTATAATGAGCCTGTCCCAAGGAAAAACAAGGGTTTGCCAGGTCTTTGACATACCACTTCTAACCACTTGCCAGAGCTATTAATGTTTTCAGGAAAGCCAATAAGAAGAATGACATCAAATAACTTTTCAAGCTTCAAAACTATTAATGGAATTTGCATGGCTGTCTGTTCATTAATATTCAATCACAAAAATCTGGGTTCTAAAACCTGTTTCATTTTCAAACATATGAGCCAAAAAGAAACAAAAAAAAAAAACAAAACAACTATTAATAGTTGGAAAGATCAATCCTAAGTGCACGCATTTCCTCTGAAACTCCAGTAATTGAGATCATAGAAGACATTAGCGAGAGTGCTCTAACTCTTGACAGTCATTCCGAGATGGAGATACATGGATGATGGAGAGTCTGTTGGATAATGCAATTCCAAAATGAAATTGTATCACTTTATTAATACACTAGATGAACTAAACAGAAGTACAAATTTGTTTGGGGAATTTACAAACGTAACACTGCGCACAGTGCCTGGGATTAAATGAATGCATTGTCCAGAAACACTGTACTTGCAAATGATCCAAAACCCCATTAACTTATCAAATGTCATACACAGATAAAGGGTATTTAAGTATTTGAATTATTTAGTGCGGTCGTAAAAATATTCTTCACTAAGTCTGTCCGCGACTAATGATCCCGCTGAAAATTCATCGTCTTCCCTTTTATTTGTATAAGTAGAGGATTTGGATAATCTGTTATTGTGTGCGATTATCCAGATTTCATTGCAGTCCACAGTGAGAAAATATTATACTGCCTGCATTCAAAGTAAATGGATTCTTCAAGCATTTCTTACAACTCCTTGCCACTTACATACAAGGCATTATTTAAAGATCTCTAGTAAGCGCCTTTTACATAAAAAAAAAACTTCATATCATAACCTCACTATAGATGTATAAAACTACTTTAACAAAATGCTTTTATGGCCTTTTCCTATCTTGACATGGAGGGATCTGAAACTTAGAACCTGTGGATATCCACTCTTGTACCGGGCTGTATCATAGATGAGGAGGTCCATCAACCAGCTCATCTCCTGAAATGCAATAAGCTTATCATATTATTAGTTCTGCCTAAGCTGCATTGTCACTCAAACTGATGTACTTATGGGGTGGAAACATATAGAAAATGTTGAGGCTGTCAAAATCCAAGCTGCATATTGACTGTTTTCTTGCAAATATGTAAAACAAAGAGTTAAAGGAAAACTAAACTCTCCTAAAAGATATCTTAGGTTTGTAGAGCACTGTAAGTAAAAGATTATCAGTACTTTATTTATTTATTTATTTTTTTGAATACTTTAATGAGATTTTGCTTTGCATGTTCACAGGGCCGGCCCTACCACGGGTCCCGCTGGGTCCATTGGACCCAGGCGGCACTTTGAAAAGGGCAGCAAATTGATGCCCAAGATTTTTTTTCAGCAGCTTTTTGTGTCATCAGTTTGTGGTGCGTTACGGGCGGAATTTCTCCATCTCATACTACCTACCACTTGTGGTGCAAACTGATAAGTATGAGGAGGCAGAGTGTCTCCTCCGGGGAACGTCCCTTGCATGACTGTGGTGTGCGCAATGACGTCAGACATCAGCGCACTCCATCTCACACAGGGCAAGCTGGATTTTCGAGGGCGGTGCTTGGGACAGACACAGGAGTGACGGGAGGACTGAGGAGAGACAGTTGTTTGGACCATTCTGGTGGTGAGTTATGGAAGAGGAAAATAGTATATATAATATTTTCTAAATTTTATATTTATATATAATAATGGATGTAGGGGCCTTTTGGTGGGTGTGATTTTTGTTTTTTTTGGGGGGCAGCATTTCATTCTTGGACCCAGGCAGCACAATGTCTTGGGCCAGTCCTGTATGTTCCAGAAAATGTAAAGCCTAGTACACACTAACAGTTTTTTTTTTTTTTTGGTTCAACCTAGCAGGCTGAACAAAGAGAAGGAAAAAAACCCAAAGAGCTCAGAAGGAGCCGCTGTATTAACAATCCAATGTTAGTACAGTGACCTCCCCCACTGAGCTATTGTGTTGTGACAGGAGGACTGCCTGCGCCCAACCCAATCCCCACCCCGCCAGAACACTCTGGTTAGTGCTCTCATCCATTGGCATTGCTGATCAAATGCCAATCTTCAGACCTTTTTCAGTCATGCCCCTTCAACAGAAGGTAGCTAAATGGACAGCTTCTGTCTGACCGGCTGCCCTGCACATGGGCCGAATGTTTGCCGGTTTCTATTGAACCAGCCGATGCAGTCCGATATTCAGCCCATGTGTACGCCCTTTAAGGAAGATCTGTACAAAGTGAGTTGAATTAACTTATCTTAGTTGCCACTTGTAAAAATAAGGTGAATAGCTAGTATGCTACTCTGTGTTTGAAAAACTAACAACAAAAGTAAATTAATATGAATATTAAATCAATGTTTCTCAACAGTGTCTAGTATAACGTGAATAAAGTTGCCATTCCAAGTAGTGTCCCCACATACATAAACAATAATAATTGAAATTATGAAATAGCGCCAAATCTGTTCCTTAATAAAACCAATGTTAGGGTGCTCCTATACAGAAATATACAAACAAAGGTGGTATATCTATAAAAAAAAAAAAAAAAAGTGATAGATTTCACTTATAAGTGACCACATTGAGCGGTATTAGTCCAAAATCCAGTGAAAGAAATTTAAAACACAATTAATATACAAGTCCTTGTGAACATAAGTGAAAAGAAATATAAAACACAATTGATACATAAGTGCCAAATAATCATCAAATGATTCCAGGGCAGAGAAAGTGAATATCAATAAAACAGTTCTTAAGTGATGGTGCTGAATTATTGCTTCAAAATCCAGTGATAAGCAGTTGCTCATGCAGTCCGGTGCTTAATCCAGAAAATGAATTACACCCCACCAATAGGGGCAATAGCCGCTTACCCTAAATGGAAAAAGCATCAAGCATTGAATCAAACATTAGCCTCAATGGAACTTCTGTCACTCAGTTAAGGTGGTAATCAATCAGCTCGCAGACAGAAAAAAAATATAATAGTCCTCATGGTGTAGTACAGACAAATTATTTATTAAAACAAATATAGAGATTTACAGTTTAAAACACAGCATCCAGCAAGGTCTAGGACCTCATGGGTCACATATGGGCTAATCGCTGAGCTATCCATGATATCATATGTTTTTTTCTATGTCCGAGCTGATCGATTACCACCTTAAAGTAATTGTAAAGACTTGTTTTTAAAAATAAAATTACAAACATGTTGTACTGACAGTACCTCCCCTGTGCAGTTGGTTTGGCACAGAGCAGCCCAGATCCTCCTCCTCTCGGGTCCCTCATTGCTGCTCCTGGCCCCTCCCTCCTGTTGAGTGCCCCCACAGCAAGCAGCTTGCTATGGGGGCACCCAAGCTGAGCTGCAGCTCCGTGTGTCCAATCAGACACAGAGCTGCCGTTCGGCCCCGCCCCCTCTCTTGCCTGATTGACTAAATGACTTTGATTGACAGCAGCGGGTGCCAATGGCACCGCGGCTGTGTCTCAGCCAATCAGGAGGGAGAGTCCCGGAAGGCTGAGGGACTTGTGCACATTGCTGGAGAAAGAGGGATTGGGAGGCTTTACAACTCCTTTAACTGAGTGACAGAGACTCCATGGGGGCCAGTGTTTGATCCAATGCTTGATACTTTGTCCATTAATGTGAGCGCCCATTGCACTTATTGGTGGCATGTATTTATATTCTGGATTAAGCACCGGACTGCATGAGCAACTGCTTATTACTGGATTTTGCCACTCGTAAAGGTTTCCGTATCATGTCTCACTGGGATAGGTGATGAAATGAGACGTGAATGCCTTCTGTTTCAGAAGGCTGTACCGATCGGTGTGAAGACTTTTTGACTGCTTTAGTCTCTTCTCATGCTGTATGGTTTTACTGCCCTATTTTCAGTTTGAATTAAATGGCTCTATAATATTTTGTTGTAATTGCACTAAACACCAACAGTTCTTGATGTACATCTGGCCAAAAGGCTGTAAAGCAATGATTTACATGGCTCCACTCACTGTCATCAAATGGGGAAAAATCCTTTTATTTTTGAGGTATGTGATAGAATAAGACACGTGAAAACTTTTTTGTTTTAAAAAATGCTTTACTCTACTGAGAGAGTGCATTTTGGTTGCTCTTGTTCTTTGTTACCATAACATGTATGTTTATACTGTTCTGGAGACAATTGTGAAATTGTGGATATTTGTATCACTTTTTGTCTCGTAGAAATGGTCACCAGAACAAATAGAATGTTTAGATCTTCCCAGCTTGGATCCGGAAAGCAATAAAAACCGAAAAACCTTAGGGAGTTTCTAATTCTATCCAAACATACAAACAGCCAAAAAAAATATGTCTTTGGTTATAGATACCATTTAACCTTCCAAGATGTTTTCGAAATATGTAAAAGAAACACACATAAGCAAACACAGGAAATAAAATATAACTTAGAGAGCTCTGGTGGGAACTAAACTGAAGTAAGCCCTGGATTGCAGCTCTGTGTTCATGGCCCCCTAATGAACATTGCATAAATTAGGAATGCAGTTGTACACCAAACACCACAATGTGCCAATCATACCCATCAGAAAAAAGTAAACTTCCAGGTATGGAGAGATTTGGCTCCCTTCCCCTATAGCAGACATTCCAAGTCTCCTGCGAGGTGCAGGAGTCTCCCGCATGCAGCCTGCGGCTCCCTGACATCGGCAGGTGCCACTCAATGTCCCGGCTGTCAGCTGAGCTGTCAGAACGGAGCCGATGCTTCCTGTATAGTTCCGGATCCGTCCTGACAGTCTGAGTTACAGGCGGAGTGATATCAAATGCTCTCCACCTGTGAGGAAACTCAGTCTCGTCACAGGTGGAGTGCATTTGATATCACTCCACCTGTGTCTCAGACTGTCAGGACTGACTGAGAGAGGAAGCTCTGCAGCATGCTTCCTCCAGTGCGGCGCAGCTCCTGACACTCTCGCTCCGTTGATGTTATCATGTGTGCCAAGCAAGCATTTCCCGCCAGCTGTACCAGTGAAAACAGTACCAGCCAGCAGTGAGTACTACCTACAGCAGTACCAGCCATCAGTACCCACAGCAGTACCAGCTAGCAGTACCCGCCAGCAGTACCATCAAGCAGCACCCACCAGCACCCACCAGCAGTACCCACCAGCAGTACCCACAGCAGTACCAGTCAGCAGTAACAGTCAGCAGTACCCGCCAGCAGTACCAGCCAGCTGTACCCACCAGCAGTAGCCGCCAGCAGTTCTCACCAGCAGTACCAGCCAGCAGTACCAGCCAGAAGTACCCACCAGCAGTACCAGCCAGCTGTACCAATCAGCAGTTCCAGCCAGCAGTACCTACCAGCAATACCCACCAGCAGTAACAGCCAGCAGTACCAGACAGCATTTCCCACCAGCAGTACCAGACAGCAGTAACAGCCAGCAGTAACCACCAGCAGTACCAGCCAGCTGTACCCACCATCAGTACCAAACAGCAGTACCCACAGCAGTACCAGCCAGCATTTCCCACCAGCAGTAGCAGCCAGCAGTAACAGTCAACTGTACCCACCAGTAGTACCAGCTATCAGTACCCACCAACACTACCCACCAGCAGTATCAGCCAGCAATACCCATCAGCAGTACCCGCCAGCAGTACCAGCCAGCAGTACTCATCAGCATTTCCCACCAGCAGTACCAGCCAACAGTACCAGCCAGCAGTAACCACCAGCAGTACCATCAAGCTGTACCCACCAGCAGTACATTCCAGCAGTACCTGCCAACAGTACCCACCAGCAGTACCAGCCTGCAGTAAAGCATAATTCTAAGTATCCCAGCATGTGCAGCGTTTCTGACTCCTACCACCATGACCTCTTCAAATCACTGAAGAGGTCATGGTGGTTAGAGTGTTCCTTTAATATCTATCAGAAGAAGTAAACCTCTGTATACTGATTCCATTTTATTTCATCATCCTCTAGTTGTTTTAAATTGGTGGGGGGAGGGCACAGAGTGCCAACTCCCTGAAATTAGTTTTTGCAGGTTGGGATGTTGTTGTGCATATTTAACAGTGGCTCACTAATGATACCTGTCTTTTGTAAAGATTTTAGAAAGGAAGTTTGGCCAAGCCTAACCCCCCCCCCCCTTCAAAGTCACTGTACAATGGATAAACAGCCCTTTTGTTCTCAGGACAAATGGTGTTGGTTTGGGGGGATGGTATATTCTTTAATCACAAGTCTAAATGACTGCTCAAGGCTGCAAGTCTGCAGTCTCAAACGAAACATCTATGAAGCAAGAAGCTAAACCTGACTTCTCTGTGCCATGTGCTTGAAAAGCAAACGGGACTCCATGGCTGTTAACTCCTTTTAGCTAAGTATATTTGCTTTATCTTTATCTGTATCTGCTAGTCTTGTATTATGCTCCTAAATATTGTAATAGTTTTGTATGTACAGATTGTTTTTGCATAGTAAAGCACATTTACACACCACAAAGGTCTAAGTTTCCTTGGTTGTACCGCAAAGTAACGTTGCTAGAAACGCACGCAAAACATTTGGGGGCTCGTCCGCGATTTGCGCTATAAATTCAACTGAAACAGACCTGTTTGTTTTCTGTGGTGTGTTGTGTAGCTTGTGCTAGGTAAAAAAAAAAAAAAAAATGCTGCGTAAGCTGTTTAGGAAAGGCAAGACTGCAGAGGTTTCTGGTGTCCAGAAGGAAATGTGCAGTTTACCTATCTGGGCCAGAGACAATGAGTGGGAGTCTATTGCTAAAGTATTTGCAAAGTATGCTTCTCCTTTGAATAAGACTTGGGGTGGTAAAATCTCAGATCATTTTGTAGATTTTAGCCTTAAGGGGTTGGATTTGAGTAAAGCAGAGAAGAGGACAGTTTCCACAGTGGGCTGGTATTTTCTTCATGCTCTCTATACAGAATCACAGAGAAGGGAGAAGGCAGAGGCAGAAGTTAAGTTATTGAAAGACCAGCTAGCAGTTGCTTCAGAGTGTGTGCGTTCAACTGCTAGTAGGGCTGATGATTTGCAAGAGCGGTGTGCAGCCCTCATGACCAAATCAATTAATGCCTTACGGAAAAGAAAGGGACGTAAACCTGTTAGTAAAGCCAGGGTACGTGCCATTGTCACATCCCAAAACTGGGATTGTGAGGATGTCTCCTCCAATGATAGTGAGGATGAGGAGATAGAATTTGATGTTTCTGATGATGATCATCCAATGGGAAAGAAAAAGTGTGCCAGACCTCTCATTACTAAGCATAGGAAAAGGCAACATGATAGAGAGGATATGGCAGATGGGGAGGTGCATTATCGCAACCCCAGAGATGTTGAATTTGAAGAAGTCAGGGAGTTTACACAAACTGAACTCCATGAGCTGGCAAAACAATACAAACAAAGGTCCGGGGAACCCCTATTGAGTTGGCTCTTACGTTTGTGGGATGAAGGGGCGGACAGTGTTGTTTTGTCAGGCAAGGAAGCAGTGGCTTTGGGAGTGTTAACCCATGATCCACAATTGCGTCAGGCCATGCGAAAAGCCCGAGAGTTTAGTGTGAATTTTTCACTCTTAGACCTCGTGAGAGATGGTATAGTCCGAGTATACGTTAATCCTAGTGACCTGGAAAATACCTACTCGTGGAGAACATTAGGAGAAGGTATTTCCAGGTTACGTGAGATGGGTTGTATAACCGGATTAAATACATTTCCAGAATGGATGGGTCCAGATATGGAACCCTTCACGTCTGCTCTGCGCTCTAAGCTAATGAAGTCTGCACCATTTAATCTCAGGGCTCCTTTATTGTCTTTGCTGGGAGGCCTGGGTTTAAACAGCAAAATTCATGAAGCAACAACCCTTTTAAGCCAGTTGGGGGAGCTAGAGGAGACTAAAACAAAACCTGTCAGGGCAGTAGATAAGGTCAGACAGGCAGAGAACAGGCTGAAAAGGACTTTTAAAGAGAAGAAAGGGAATGTGGGAGAGAAGACAGGAGGTGAAGAGAAAATCAGGCTAGTTATCTCTAGGAAACAAATGTGGGTGGACCTATTAAAGGCAGGAGTACCTAAAAGTGAGATAGATGGCATCTCTACTGCAGAAATTTTGAAGCGGTGGAAACATTTAGTGGGGAAAACTGTCAGGGTTAGAAACACTACTCCTAGTGAAGATAACATCAGCCTAGATTTAGAGACAACAGAACAGACCCCTCCTGTTAGTCCCAAACCCATTCCCAAAACTGAACATGAACCCAAACCCAAATCCCTTTATCCTGGGGAGGAGTTAGAGAGAATTAGAAAAGGGGATTGGGAGGTTCCTTATTCTTTATGAAGGGAAGGTGGGTCTCCTGTAATAGCAATAAGAACTGTGACAGCAGGAGACCGACGCCCATATGCACCTGTCACTGTATGGTGGGGGAAGTCGTCTCCTCCTACACATGTCATGGCTTTAGTGGATACTGGAGCTGAAGTTACACTTTTGCAAGGAGATCCTTCCTATCACAAAGGAGAAGTGATTTATGTAGAAGGTTTGGGAGGGCAAACCACACCAGCAGTTAGGACACGGGTGAAATTGGCTATTGGCAAGGGACCAGGATTTTGGACAAATGTTTTGGTATCAGAGTTACCTGAAAATATTCTTGGGATGGATGTACTTCAAGGTCAGTCTATTCAGACTGAACAAGGTACATTCACATTCGGGTATCCTGATAAAACGTATCTGGTCAGGGCGGTGAAGGCTGTGGTCAGAGGTCATGCAAAATGGACCCCTGTCTTTATTCCTCCACCAGAGAAGCCAGTCTGTCTCAAGCAATACAGACTTCCTGGAGGCCACAAAGAAATTGGGGAGACTATTCATGAACTGTTAAGAGTAGGGATCCTTAGACCTGCTGTAAGTCCATTCTCATCTCCGGTGTTCCCAGTAAAGAAACCTGATGGGACATATAGAATGACTGTGGATTACAGAGGTCTAAACAAAGTGGCACCTCCATTAAAGTCAGCTGTACCGGATATGATCTCAATTATTGAGAAAATTGCTAAAGAGGCAGGAGAATATCATGCTGTGATAGACCTGGCTAATGCTTTCTTTTCGATTCCAATAGACCCAGAGTGTCAGAACCAGTTTTCCTTTGTGTGGAATGGCCGCCAGTACACTTTCACTGTTCTTCCTCAAGGATACCTTCATTCTCCAACGATTTGTCATGGACTGATTGCCCGAGATTTAAGCACCCTAAATCTGAAAGTTGCTGTGTTTCACTACATTGATGACATCATGATCTCTGGAACAAAGGAAGATGTAACTGAAGCACTGCACCTGCTGATACAGCACATGGAGAACAGAGGGTGGGCTATCAACAGAGACAAAGTCCAAGGACCTGCCACAGAGGTGAAATTCCTGGGAATGATGTGGACTGGGCCACAGAGGAAAATTCCAGAGACAGTTGTGACTGCATTGCCAATAGCAGGATGGGTGAGAGATAATGGACTGACCACTAGGGCAGCTATAGCCCAGAACCAAACACTGATGAAATGGAAATGGTACCTTCAAGAAAGAGGGGGTATTGCAGCTGGGGATGTCAGAGACATTTCAAAACAGTTAGCTGGGCTTGTCACTTTTACCAGCACCCATACAGAAGAAGAAATTCCTGTGCTGCAGTCATCCCCCATTCACGAGGCTCCACCCTTTGAGTCTCTGTCAGATAAGTTGAAGGAGTCAGCATGGTTCACTGATGGTTCAGCCATAGTCACCTCGTCTGGTCGTAAATGGACAGCAGCAGCCTACAACCCGAGTACAGACACAGTCCTGCAGGAGACCGGAATTGGAGGGTCCAGTCAGTATGCAGAGTTGAAAGCTGTAGTGATGACTCTTCAGGAGGATCTTTCTTCCCATGTCACTATCTACACTGACAGCTGGGCGGTCTTTAAAGGACTGACAACTTGGATGCCCACGTGGAAGTCCAATGAATGGTTGATTCATGGAAAGGTGGTGTGGGGAGGCAAGGAAGTCTGGGACTTCATCTGGAAGGAAGCTCACTCCCGCACCATAAAAGTGGGGCATGTTGATGCACATGTGCCCCTGGTCCCAGACTTTGAGAACTATAACAGAGTGGCAGACGAAATTGCCAAGGTGAATGCAGTTGTGCCAATTGATCCTGTCTTGATGAACTTGGCCAACTGGGCCCACAAACAATCTGGACATTTGGGGCAGAAAGCCACATATGAATGGGCACAGCAAAGAGGATTGCCCATATCAATGGACATGATAAGGACTGTAATAGGCAACTGTACAGTGTGTGGAGAAGTGCGACAATGGCCATTGCAAAAGTACTCCACCGGGTCGATTAAGAGGGGAGAGAGGCCTGCAGAGATTTGGCAGATTGACTTCATCGGTCCCCTGCCCCGGGGAAACAATGGACTGAGGTATTGTTGCACTGCAGTGGACACCTATTCAGGACTTTTGTTTGTTCATCCTTGCAAACGTGCAGATCAAGCCGCAACACTTCAACTGCTACAGAAAATTGTTGTTGCGTATGGCTGTCCCAAACAAGTCCAAAGTGATAATGGCTCACACTTCACCGGATCAACAGTACAGCAATGGGCCAAAGATTCTGGAGTGTACTGGTTGTGCCACATCCCATATCATCCACAGGCAGCTGGTTTGATTGAAAGATACAATGGGCTATTGAAGGACCAGATACGCAAACTTACACCCACACGTACACTAAGGGGGTGGGATCGGGTCCTCACACAGGCAGTCATGTTGTTAAATTCTAGGCCACTAGCCAAAAGCACACCATATGAAAGGATGGTTGGGGCTGGGGTGCAGATTCCACAGCTAGAGTGCAGAGTTCAGTATTTACACAAGGTTCCTGAAATAACAGGGTTTAACAGATACCAAGTTACTGCTTCCCATGACATAGAAACCAAGAGTGAAGTATCTGAAGCTGAAGCCTATCTAGGAATGAGAGGGAATCTGGCAGGAAGGTTTGAAGTTATATTTGCATTGGCAGATGAGCTTCAAGACAGTGGCTGGGACTCTGATTGGTTAGTGGATACTTCCCAGCAAGAGTGGAAGGTGAGGCTCTATAATATCAAACCTTCCAAAATAAACAGCAGTGATCTTCTAGGAAATATCAGTATATTTCCTCTCCTCCCTATTGATGTCCTTTGGGAGGGTCAGAAGTGGATACAGGCAGGTGGAAAAGTGTTGGTCAGAGATCCAGGCAAGAAGTTAGTTAGAGGAGAGATTGTAGCTGAAGGGCTGGGATCTACTGTATATGTATTATTAGAAGGAACAGATAATCCGCTTTGTTTTCCACTCCACAGGCTGTCTCCGATTTGATCCATAGAAAGACCAGAGAAAGTGGTTACATGATGGACAGAATGATGGAAGACCGCAAGATCTATGGAGAGCAAGGCCTTTTGATGTATTACAAGCCTGGACTTGTTTTCTAAAGAACATTAGATTGGACTTTTCTAATGAACTCTTAGCCAAAGACTGAAATACCTTCATAGTTATAGGAGGGGGTTGTATTTTAGTTAGTTCCCCCATTGTGTTTTATTTAAGATAAACCGGGGGGGTGGGAGAATTATTAGATGTCTTTATGTAAAGTTGGAGACATTATGTCATTTGTGAGCCAAGGGGTGGAGTGTTGTGCATATTTAACAGTGGCTCACTAATGATACCTGTCTTTTGTAAAGATTTTAGAAAGGAAGTTTGGCCAAGCCTAACCCCCCCCCCCCCTTCAAAGTCACTGTACAGTGGATAAACAGCCCTTTTGTTCTCAGGACAAATGGTGTTGGTTTGGGGGGATGGTATATTCTTTAATCACAAGTCTAAATGACTGCTCAAGGCTGCAAGTCTGCAGTCTCAAACGGAACATCTATGAAGCAAGAAGCTAAACCTGACTTCTCTGTGCCATGTGCTTGAAAAGCAAACGGGACTCCATGGCTGTTAACTCCTTTTAGCTAAGTATATTTGCTTTATCTTTATCTGTATCTGCTAGTCTTGTATTATGCTCCTAAATATTGTAATAGTTTTGTATGTACAGATTGTTTTTGCATAGTAAAGCACATTTACACACCACAAAGGTCTAAGTTTCCTTGGTTGTACCGCAAAGTAACGTTGCTAGAAACGCACGCAAAACAGATGTCTGCTATAGTCCTATGCTTAGTGCCTGAGCAGGTGATCATTAAAACCGATTATTGCCATCTAGAAGGCAAAGAAAGGCATGCCATCAAAAAATTAACTTTTAGTATTTTCATAGGAACCGCGGAAACTAGCAAATCACACTGGGAAGAGAGGAGCTGTTAGAGAAAAGGTATGGCCTAGCACCTTATGGTGGTTTATGGTGCTTGAGGGTAATACAAGTTTACTACAGTCTCCAAAATACAAAATCACCAGTAGGTAAAGATTTTTAGCAGACAAGACATGCAAAGTCTCTTTTTTTTTTTGCCAAACTTTTTGTATCTTCCGTGTGAAGAATAGATCAAAGAGTCAGGGGGGAATGAAGTAGTAAAAAGGTTCATGGACCTGTAGTTACTAGAGGACTGCACAATAGGAGATTACCTCCATCTTAAAGAGAAGTTATAATGTTTTTTCCATGAGTGTGGATACTGAGTGATACCTGAGCATTACCTTGTAATATTTTATATGACTTTTACATTTTACAAGCATGCTTTTCAGTTTGTTATATTATATTAAAAGTAGAGAGTTGTGTAATAGCAATATGGAATAAATCTCAATGCAATTATTCTACTTTTCTCTTAATGCAAACCTTCACTCTTTTTTTGCTGCATTACCTACTACTTTTCCATGATATCTTTCCCCCTTCCCCTATCACCTTCACAATTTTTTTTTCCTTTTTCCTTACAAAATAGCTGGAGCTTCTGGTTTTCTAGGCAACAATGACATAGTCCAGATACCTGCAGCTCATTGGATACGATGTCACACTTCCCAGGAAGCTTTGGGGCAAACTATGCTACAATGAGCAATAGCCAGGTGAGCTACACCCCACAACACATGCATTGTGGTGCTTCACTGAGAGGTCAAATGCAAGAACCAGGGAGAAACAAACAGCCCACTGATGAAGATGAGAAATAAGAATGGGATCTACGAGCAGTGGATTGGCTGACTGCACCAGACAAAGCTGGATTTGCAGTTGGATGGGTGAGAATGATTTTTGAAGACATCACAGTATAAATGCTTACATGGGAAAGAACAAGTTAAGAGGGAGCAAAGTTCCTCTTTACCAAATGTATTTGTTTAAAAATGCACATATCCTGTAGTCCTATGATTCGCAACTACTTGCCACTGTTACCCCTTCCCCAAGGCTTGCTCCAGATATTATAAAAAAAGGGAAAAAAAAACCCCACCAGCTTTCATTTTATTCTGTTCTATCCCTCCCCATACGCGTCTGGAAATTTGATTTGCTCTGCACTATCGTCCTCAAAGGTAATGCAGAAAACGTACATATTTGTAATTAACATGTCAATTGAGCTGGAATGTAAAATGTGTAATGTGCTGCGAGGTTTTCAAATGAACCCTTTTCCATAAATATGTATAGGTCTGTAATATCGGAAAGAGGAAAAAAATAAACGCATTATGCATTTTTTCCCCTCGTGAAGCGTTTATTTGATGTAAATATTAGCAGGTGCCATTTTATTAAAATATGCACAAAATAATCTGGGATGACCTTTCTGAATAATTGAACACTAATTTTGCCTTTGTACGCCATTCCTTGCAAATTGCAATCTGCAGACTGCCCGAGCAGCTCACCACAATATTCTATATAGGGTATCATTTACAACTTTATCAGACATATTTACAGTAAGACATAAAAGTGAGAGAGAGAGAGAGAGCGAGAGAAAAAGAAAAAGAGAGAGAGAGAACGGCTACAGAACAGATGCTAATGCTAAATTACCTTCTCTTGTGTTACTGATAATTATAAGCTGTACTGTAAAGGCAAAGCAAAGCAAAATTAATTTATTTGTAGCTGTATAATTATCATGTTTCTTCTGTTATTAAAAAAAAGTGGACTGACGCATATAATAGTTTAGTACACAGAGTTTAAAAAAGGCATTTTCATACAATGCATATCTTATCTTTCTCAATAGCTAATCCAGTACCAAGCACAGTTTAAAACGTTAATTTCATTGCAATGGTTGATTGTCTAATGGTTATTTTTTTATTGTGCTATAAGTCCTTCAGCGCATCTCAAACAAAAGCTGTCTTAGAACCTGTCAATATTTTATGACGTTTAGTTTTAAATACTGTGAGGCACTGGACTATAATAGAATGAAAGTTCGAAGAAGTAAGACTAGAGAGTTAACCTGCCACACACTAATCAAAATTTGGCTGGTTCAGCAGGAATTGGTTGAATTTAAATTAGAGTGTGGCCACTCCTGCCCAACAGAAATTGATCCTTTGTTCGACTTCTGTTGAAGGTACAAGATGGAAAACTTTTGTCGATCAGTGGCCACAGCCAATCCACTGCAGCTGCTGATCATCAAATGTTTTCCAGCTTGTCTCTTTGACAGAAGTTGATTAAAGCAGTGGTCCTCAACTCCGGTCCTCAGGGCCCACTAACAGGCCAGATTTTAAGTATTACCTTGGGGAGATATAGACTAGAGTACTGCAATCATTGAGCAGCAAATTATATCACCTGGGATTTAATTCAGTTATCTTGCACACCTGGCCTGTTAGTGGGCCCTGAGGACCAGGGTTGAGGACCACTGGATTAAAGGACAGTTGCCACAATAAACTGATCAGGAGGACATGGCAATCACACACTGAAGGCCACATAACCTCTATACTCCTATCCACCCCTGAGGAATACTGCATAACATAGAGCCTCTGCTTGCTTCACAGCTGCTCCACTATCCTCCACTGCCCGCTCGCACCTTTGGAAATTAGTAATGCCACAGCCAAGTAAACTCCTGAGCCTCTTCCCCATGCTGCCGGGGAGACTACAGCAAAAGTGTTCGCTCCACACAGCTCCCAGGGAGCTCTGTTTCTACAGTGGAGGAGGGACTTCAGAATTTCAGATCCTGGGGTATTGTCCCTGAACAACCAACCTCTACTTCAACATCCTCTTCACCACATTTTATTCAGGCAACGTGGGGGGTTCTTTACTGTTAGGGCTACAAGATTGTGGAATTGTCTACCACAAGAGGTGGTTTCTGCGGGTAGTATGGTGACTTTCAAAAGACTCTTAGACTTACATCTCAAGGATCAGGAGATTGAGGGCTATGTTAGATGATTACAGTCACACACACCTACACAGGTTGAACTGGATGGACTATTGTCTTTATTCAACCTCACCTACTATGTAACTATGTAACTATATGTAACATTACTAACTAAAATCTGATGCAATCACTAGGCCATCATCCATTTTGACTATATAGAAACAACACCAGCCGACCAGTGAGAGTTGAGAAAGCAGGGATACACAGTCTCCCCATTGGATTGATGGACCATCACTATCAAGATAGACCAAAGGGAGAGTTAATATTCTTATCTGACTGCTGTATAGCCCCAGCTGTCTCTCTCCCTCCTCCCACGGGCCTCCCCCTCCCTTCAGGGACTTTAATAGAGGGGATCAACATATTTGAGATAGACAAAGGGAACCTATGCCCGTATATTACCATATGGGATATGTTATTTCTGCCTTTTAACATCTGTACATAAGAGGAGTGGACCCCAACCTGTTACTAAATAGGACCCTCTATTATGTGCTAGGACCTCTCCAATCGGCCTCTTCCGATATACCCCAGTGCCCTCTATGGGTGACTGATACTGATACCATTATAGCTCTGAGAAAGCACTATCCTTGTTCCCCTAGCCCTGAGGAAGCACATATTTTTAGCGAAACGCATTAGCCTTTGAGGAACTTTTATGTATGGTGCTTATCTCATAACCATGGCGTATATCCATGCCGTTGTTTGTATTTGGGATCATGTGCAGTTAATGAGAAGATGCATGTTGGCATCTATGTTTTTTAACTATATGTGTAATAAAATGTGAATTACTCCTTCCCGCCTGTATAGTCCGACCTAACCCCCCCCCCCAGTTGTTTCTCCTCACCTTCTTCAATACCCCCAGACTGGCAAAAAGTCTCTCACAAGCGCAACTCCTAGGAACCATCCTCATAGAGGCTCATGATTCCACTCTTTCTACAATATTTCACATCCATCAGTTTATCCTCCCCGACAAGTAGCAATCTCTCATCATTGAATGTCTAAATCATCTAGCCATGTGCTCTTCCATGTGGCATGAAGCATGTTGGCTCCACATTGCTATCCTCTGCATCCAAGAGACCCATTTTAATTGGATGAAGCACTTAAACACAGCCATAGAGAGTTTTCAGTTGTCTTTATTGCTAATGTGTTTCTCTATTGGTCTGTTATACAGTAATAAATCCAGCAGGGAGATTTGTCATCCCGTTTAGCAAGAGCAACAATAAATTATTCACACTGGTAAACCTCTATGCCCCAAATTCTCATCAGCCAAGATTTCTATACAAACTCTTCAAAAAGGTATTTACGCTCAAGCAAAGTCATCTATTAACCTGTGGAGACTTCAATCTCACAACCGATCCTGCATTGGATTCCCCATCTTCCACGAGGAGAAAACCTTCCTCACTTTGCCAGTCACATGATTTGGTGTCACAATTTGGGAGAAGCTGATGACGTCATGCCGCAAAACCAAAAGCGAGCGGAAAACCATCTTGTGAATTACCTGGTGACTATACATCTTAAAGATGAAGTAAACCCATTGATTTACAGTTTAAAAAAAAACATCCAATGGTTAGCATCATAACTGATCACATGTGCAACATCATGACAGTTGAAGATTAAAAAGAGGTCAAGATGGCAGCTTCCTTGGCTGAAAATGATAGGAGGGTTTACTTGCACTTTAAGGGGAAACACAGGTTGTAAATCTGAAGTGCACCAAATCAGTGCACTGTTTTATGTGAATTAATTTTTAAATATTTTTAGTAAAATAATGGTGGGAATGCAGAGAACATTATGATTAGTATTTTTTTTTTTGAGTGAACAGGGGCATTCTTCTTTTGGATGGATGAGGATGGATGAGTTGCTTTGAATCTGCAGAAGGAGAGATCAGTCATGGTTAGGAGACCTCATTTAAGGGGGAAGGCGGATTAGACCTATTTATCTGGGTTAGATTAGGAAAGTGAAAGCCTCAGATTGATGGTGTGAGGATTGCAAGTTATATGGTGATTTGAAAGACACGACTGCATGTGGAGAAGAAACACCTTGTGGATCTGTCTAATAGAAGATTGGGGATATTTACACTATAGAAGACATAGACGCTGATACCGTATCTCACAAAAGTGAGTACAACCCTCACATTTTTGTAAATATATTATATCTTTTCATGTGACAACACTAAAGAAATGGCACTTAGCTACAATGTAAAGTAGTGAGTGTACAGCTTATATAACAGTGTAAATTTACTGTCCTCTCAAAATAACTCAACACATAGCCATTAATGTCTAAACCACTGGCAACAAAAGTGAGTAAGTGCAAATGTCCAAATTGGGTCCAAAGTGTCAATATTTTGTGTGGCCACCATTATTTTCCATCACTGTCTTAACCCTCTTGGGCATGGAGTTCACAAGAGCTTCACAGGTTGCCACTGGAGTCCTTTTCTACTCCTCCATGATGACATCACAAAGCTGGTGGATGTTAGAGACCTTGCGCTCCTCCAGCTTCCGTTTGAGGATGCCCCACAGATGCTCAATAGGGTTTAAGTCTGGAAACATGCTTGGCCAATCCATCATCTTTATCCTCAGGTTCTTTAGCAAGGCAGTGGTCGTCTTGGAGGTGTGCATGGAATCGTTATCTTGTTGGAATACTGTCCTGCGGCCAAGTCTCAGAAGGGAGGGGATCATGCTCTGCTTCAGTATGTCACAGTACATGTTGACATTCATGGTTTCCTCAATGAACTGTAGCTCCCCAGTTCTGACAGCACTCATGCAGCCCCAAACCATGACACTCTCACCACCATGCTTGAATATAGACAAGACACACTTGTCTTTGTACTCCTCACCTGGTTGCCACCACACACGCTTGAAACCTTCTGAACCGAACAAGTTTATCTTGGTCTCATCAGACCAGAGGTCATGGTTCCAGTAATCCATGTCCTTAGTCTGCATTTCTTTAGCAAACTGTTTGCTGGCTTTCTTGTGCATCATCATTAGAAGAGGCTTCCTTCTGGCACGACAGCCATGCAGACCAATTTGACTGACAGGCTGACACCCCCACCCCTTCAACCTCTGCAGCAATGCTGGCAGCACTTATAATTCTATTTCACAAAGACAACCTCGGGATATGACACTGAGCACGTGCACTCAACTTCTTTGGTCGACCATGATGAGGCCTGTTCTGAGTGTAACCTGTCCTGTTAAACTGCTGTATGGTCTTGGCCACCATGCTGCAGCTCAGTTTCAGGGTTTTGGCAATATTCTTATAGCCTAGGCCATATTTATCTAGAGCAACAATTCTTTTTTCAGATCCTCAGAGAGTTTTTTGCCATAAGGGGCCATGTTGAATTTCCAGTCACCAGTATGAGAGAGTGAGAGCGATAACACCAAATTCAACATGGCTGCTCCCCATTCACACCTGAAACCTTGTAACTCTAACGAGTCACATGACACCAGGGAGGGAAAATTACCAATTGGGCCCAATTTGGACTTTTTCACTAAAGGGTGTACTCGCTTTTGTTGCCAGCGGTTTAGACATTAATGGCCATGTGTTGAGTTATTTTAAGGGGACTGTAAATTTACACTGTTATACAAGCTGTACACTCACTACTTTACATTGTAGCAAAGTGTCATTTCTTAAGTGTTGTCACATGAAAAGATATAATAAAATATTAACAAAAATGTGAGGGGTGTACTCACTTTTGTGAGATACTTTATATGGTAGACTGGAAAAAAAGTTTATTGCAAAATTTGGAAAAACATTTATGATTATGTTTTAATGTGTATTAATGATGCAGAGATAATTTTATTTATTTTTACTTTATTTATGTATTGGTATCACATAATTTACAACAGGTGTGAAAAAAAAGAACTATTGCGGGGCACTGTTTATTTAGATTTATTGGCTATTACACATTACACTTCTGGCTTCCCATCTATTAGCTTTTCATCTTTTTACCCTGGAGTTGCTGAAAACGTATGTCGTCAAACCAGGAAAGGAGCCGAATACCCCATCCAATTTCTGTCCATTGTCTTTATTGAATATCGATAATAAATTGTGCAATGGCACTCACTGGGGATGCCCACTAAGAGGCCAAGAGATTATACCCGCAAATTTCTGGATTCTGGTTCACCCATAAAATAAATCTTTTAGCGATGATGTCATTCTTTTCTTAGATACAAAAAAAAATGGTGCAGCTCAAATATATAACCATACAAATGATAAATTAGGAAAAACCTTTAACTAAATAAATAAATAATAAATGAGGGAACAGTCCATATGTGAAGGGTAAAGTCCCAAGATCCAAGCAAGAAAATGTATATATAAATAAATCTGCATAGAGTGCTGAAGAAGAGAACGGCTACATCCAGTGCTGATCCCATTCACCAAGGGCACACATATGCGCTCACCTCAAAATATGACCCCTGTGTTACCAGCGGGTCTAATGAGCAGAAACATGGATTACTGATCCTTCCAATATATGTCACCAGCAGGGGTCAGCATAACATCCCGGATCCAACGGCTAAAAAAAACAAGGGTCTCAAATAATAAAAAGAAGAAATAGCTCTAAGTGTAAACCGTATATGTAGATATTTTATTAGAAAAGGAATCTCACTTACACATTGGTGATGTAGTGAAAGCAAATCAATACACATCAAAGCAAATGTAGACAGCACCGCGCTCTCCACTCAGAAGAAGCGAGCCGCACAGTGCTCGGAACAGCAGCGGGTGAAGTCGGTTGAGGGCGACTCCACCTCCCGAACGCGTTACCTCCTACGGGACTTCCCCCGCTGACGAAGTCCAGTAGGACGTAACGTGTACGGGAGGTGGAATCGCCCATAACCAACGTCACCTGCTGCTGTTCCGAGCTCTGTAGTTAGCATCATTTAACCACCTCATTATTGGTCACTTTCAATCCTTTCCTACCTAGGCCAATTTTCAGTTTTCAGTGCTATCGCACTTTGAATGAGAACTGCGTTGTCATGCAACACTGTACCCATATAAAAAAGTTTTATCATTTTTTGAGACAGATAAAGCTTTCTTTTGATGGTATTTAATCATTACTGTTTTTTTGGTTTTTTTGCGCTATTTTCTAAATTTTGCAAATAAGTAGTTTTTCTTCATACATTTTGACCTACATGTATACTGCTACATCTCTTTGGTAACCCAAATTAGTGTATAATATTTAGACTGTGTGAAAGATATAGAGTCTACAAGCTATGTTTCCAATCATTGAAAATTGATCGCACCTGATATACTGACGGCCTATCTCATTTCTTGATGCCCTAATATGCCAAGACAGTAAAAATTTCCCTCAAATTACCCATTTTTTGAAAGTAGACCATACAAGGTATTTATTAAGAGACATGGCAATTTTTCCCAGAATTCTTTGAAAAATTAAAAAATTAAATAATATATATTGTTTTTTTTTTCCTCACAAAAATGTCATATTAACAAGGTTTTTCTCAAACACAGCATAGGCCAACTTGCAACTACACCCCCAAAACACATTCTGCTGCTTGTCCTGAGTATGGCTAAATCACATGAGTGATGGGTGACTTTTTCACAGCCTAGCCACATAGAGAGGCACAACATCCAAAGAGTATCTTCACACATTATCTACTTTAAGACTAAGCCTTCTTCTGACTAATTTTTGTTTACATGTAAAAATCAATATTTTTGCTAGAAATATAGTTAGAACCCCTGAACATTATATTTTGTTTGTAGCAGAGGCCCCAGAGAATAAAATGGTGGGTTTTGCATATTTTTATGTCACACTGTATTTGCGTAGCGATTTTGCTAGCGCAAACTTACACATTAACATATACAGTTTCAATGCACACAAAGACAATATAATACCCAATTTTTTGGTAAAATATAAAATATAGCCTTGTGCCAGGTAAATGAATACCAAACCATAGAGTGGCGGAGAGGATTCTTATTGGCCTCCTATTGTTCTATGCCAGAAAAGCAATTGCGATACACTGGAAAAAACAGACCCCCTCCTAGCTTATCCTTATGGAAGCAATTGGTGAATAGTGCTCTCCCCCTCTATAAAGATACATATCTCCATCCGGGTTGCCCTTAGAAGTACGATAGAGTCCGGGCCAAATGGCTGGCGTAACCTTATACAGCTTTGGGCAACTAACATCAGTTTATGCCATACAAGATACATTTCTCCTACTTGGAGTATGTAATAGATTACCTTGAGCTCTCTCTCTGACATGAACGCAGCCAGGGGGTTAGATGTACACAGGTCTGTTCATTTTTCTATGCTACAATTACTATAGTTCCCATGTATCTCTTGTGCCCCTGCGTGGGCTTTATAATTGTACCTGATACTTTTGTTTGAGTTGTATGCATGTTGTTTTCTGTTGGAAAATAAAAAAAAAAGATTTTATTTAAAAAAAAAAAACATATATATATATATATATATATGTATATATATATATACATATATATATATATATATATATATATACCAAACATGTTTAAAAATTGTAAACGCTTTTTTAAATGGCACCGAACTTCGGTATTTAAAAATCACAGCGCCCATGTCCCAATCTGTGATGTGCTGTGTCCAAAGTACACAGCAATCACGGGATTGCCCACAGGCACCCGTTCTTATTGAGGTACAGGTATGGCCACTCAGAACGGGGAAGCCGTTTATTTACATTAGCCAGGTGGGAGGCTGTTAAAAAAACATTGACAATGTGTATTATACCTTATTATAACAGTAGGGCTGTGTCAAGGTCTTACCTTGCCCTCCTCTTGGCAGCCATCTTTGACATGTGCAGACTGCTGCCTCTTATAAACTCTGATTGCATCTTCACTTGTCTGCTGCCTGGGTGTCGCACAGTGATAATGCTGCACACCTGACTATATCTATCACCTGTTGGGTTCCAGTCCTTGCCCTTGTGTTTGTGCTCCAAGGTGCATCACTGCTAGCAGTCTTCTGTTCTCCGTGTTCCTTCGTGCGCGACGTGGCTTGGCTAATGATTTTCCTGGCTCCCGGACCCACATCCGCAGGTGACCCCGCATTGGCAGATGACCCAGCATCGGTAGACTACCCGCTTCTGGACTCGACCCCAGCTTGGATGACTACCTGCTTCTCGACTTGACCCCAGCTTGTTCCTGCTCTCACTTCCTCACTCTTGCTGTGCGTTTATTGTTGTTTGCTCCAATAAACTGCTTTATTTTACCCGCATCCCCATGTGGACTGGTTTTCTGGCACCCCGACAGGCTGGCAGTAATGGTTATCACTGACTTTACTACCACATGAAATAGTGGCAGAAGGGGAGGGGCGGGTTTGTAGATCTCTCGCAGTCACACACTAGGAACTGACAGGCAGGGAGAGAGGGGGAGAAAGGAGAGACTCTAACACATGATGCAGGCACAAACGGTATTATGGGGCACAGGTACAGGCAGGATCAACCAGGTAATTTTAATTTACAGCATAGAAAAGGACAAATTACATAGCAAAAGTGCTATGCTGTTTTGCTGTTTAAGATGCTTTAAAGGAACAGGATCTTTTTTTTTTTTATTTGATTATTATTATTTTTTTTAATCCTGTCATATTAAATCAAGAAAATATGTACTAAACCAGTACTACACCTTTTATTTTCTACTTACTTACAAATCCACAAAAGGGAATATAGCATTTTAGTAACATCACATGACTGCAGTACACATATACATTAATGACACTGTTACTATGGATTGCTATACAATGTCCACTTTGCAGTTGCCACTTTTAACAAAAAGGATCATACAATGATATACAGTATTTATATATAAATATATGAAGGTCAACGGAGCAAACAATTTTGAGATTTCAATCCATTTTTTAACCAAGCAAATTATTTTTCTTTTTTTTGCCTAGTTTTCAACCTGACAAAAAGATCCCATGGAACTGTATTGTTAAAAATTCCATCTTTATTTCTTCATCTGTAAACTGTTTTTCAGCGATGACCTAGTGTCAATATCCTTTATCCAATTATAATCACAAACACAATCCAGTGCTATTTACTTCTGCTGAATACAGCAAGTACTCCTATTCAGTTTTACAATGTCATGGTACGCCCAGCCAAAATTGCTGCACAAAGCTTTTTTGAATCCAAAAGGGGTCAAAGACAGAACTGTACACTTAAAGATATTCATAGTTTTCCACCTAGATGGATTATACAGATTACTGGTCAAAGAGCATTCACCTTGTTGGGCTGCTATTCAGTATTGTTCTGTGCACAAGTGGAAGAAAAATTACTTTGCCGAATATGATAGCTTGTGTATTGTACAATACAGGTGGGAAAAAAAAATGTTTTCTTTATATACTTTTTTATGCTGTGTGTCCAGGTGAATGTGTTCTGTTTTTAAGCTATAATTATCCACGACCTTGATTTTGCACAATAAATTGAATGCTGCACATTTTTTAAATGGAGCGAGCCTATAATTTTCTATTGCAATACATTAGAGTAGTTGTTTGGATTTTATGGTTGAGCTAAACAGTGACACAAAAAATTGTCCATGTAATAAATTACAGCACAATTTGCTAAAAGATATGTACTCAGTGTAATGAAGTTTATGTCATTTTTAAAAGGTATCTGGTACAAGGATTTAGTAATAAATACATAAATAAATAAATAAATAACAAAGTATTAAAGGTGTATACCAGTCAAGCAAAAAAAATGTTACATGTCTTTAAGGGGGCTACTGTCTCTTAAGATGGCTGCAATTTGTAGCCTGCCATCTGCTTGCCAAATTCTGGTGGATGCCAGTAATTAATATATTCTTAAGGTATAGTAACAGTTTAGGGTGTTTTCTGGTTTCAATGAGTACCCCTTCTCAGGGAAGAACTTTTTTCAACACAAAAACAAGTGCAGTCCTTTGTATTATGAAAAAACACTTTCTGTTCTTAAAGCGGAGTTCCAGCCTAAACACACACTCACCTGTCCAATGGTCCAGTGATGCGGCCGCACGAAGCCTCGCTCTTCTCCCTCTCTGCTCTGCGGCGCCGGCATCACTGGTGTGGGCACCCGGCTGTGACAGTTTGCGGCTTCACAGCCGGGTACGCACTGCGCATGCACGAGTTGCGCTACGCTTCGTGATTGGCCGGCAATCTTCTGGGACCTCTGACATGTCCCAGAAGATTGCAGGGAGGGAGGGGGAGAGGAGAACTTCCTATCAGGGCGCCGCGGCACTCCGAGCGGAAGTGGGAGCGGGTACCGGTCAAAACTAGGTACCCGCTCCCCCCCCCCCAAAAAAAAATGACATGCCAAATGTGGCATGTCAGGGGGTTAGAACTACCTAAAGCGGAAGTTCTACTTTTGGGTGGAACTCCGCTTTAATATATACTTTTTTTTTATTAGAGGTTGCTCTGGTCAATTTAAGGGCAAAGCAGGATGGTAACAGTAGGGGCAAATTGGCTCTACTGTGCTGAATGCAACTGACTTTGTTGGCCGGGTGTAGGCAGATGCCTAAAATGTTATTTGTGTATTACTTGTAAAAGTTGCTGTTTAGTGCTGTAAGGGTGTGGTGTGTCAGCCATTTGGCCTGTGGACCTTCACATAGCAGGAGTATTTAAGAAGGAAGGGTTGGGCCAGGACGGTGGTTGGTTAGGGAAATGAGAAGGACCATATACGAGGAGATGCAGAACTCCACCCATGTGGAGTTACCCTTTGGAGGGACTCTGAAGCTGTTAGCGAGCCATGGTAAATCGCTAGGGAACTATTACAAGCTAAAGGTATGAGACACTAACGCATAATCCAAATCTTGCCTATTATTTAAACAAGAATACTGATCACCAGTCTAGCCTGGGCAAGGTTAATGACCCCATTTGTCATTAGGAAACAGCTTATGTCTAGGATTTATTCTAATGTACTACTGGAATTTGTGCATGTGCCTCTCTAAACATTGCTATATTGTTTTTTTTTCTGTAAACTCAATAAAATTCTTGGGAAAAAAACAGGGTATGCAAGAGAAAAAGCAGGAACAAGTTAGAGTTATTAGTCTAGCCATGGGAATGTATTGAAAAGAAGGAATCTGTAGTGTGGAGCCAATATGATGGAAGTACAAGATTTGTCTAAATGAGCCCTCTAATAGAACAGAGGTTTCTCCAATGACTGCATGTTAAAAATGAATGAACTACTAAAGAGGCAGGACTATCACTGGGGGAAACCATGTCCCTAAGTTATACTATGATGAAATGTGTGGATAAATGCAAAAATCAGGGCATTCAGCACATGTAAGGGCCCTTTAACCATTTGCCGACCAGCCACCGTAGTTATACAGCGGCAGGTTGGCTCTGTTATGCGAAACTACATACCTGTATGTCGCTTTGTGTAGCAGTTAGTGGGGGCGTGTGAATGCACTGATTGGCTAGAGGGGGAGCCTATCAGCATGTCCGATGGGCAGCCGTGATCACTCCCCATGTAGACTGAAAGGCAGTCTGCCGATGTAAACATGGCACACCGCTGTTCTGTCAGTGATGAACACGGGGATCCTGTGTTCCTCCTATTTAGGAACACAGGTCTTTCTGTTCATCCAGTAAGTAAATCCCCCACACAGTTAGAAAACACCCCCTAGGCACACATTTAACCCTTTGATCGCCCCTGAGTTAACCCATTCCCTGCCAGTGTCATTAATACAGTAGGAAAAAGCTGTGCTAATGACCCAGATCAAGATACTAAAGATGATAATCTTGAAAAGAACAAATTGCAAATAGGTACCTCAGATGAAATCACTCACACATGTGGCTCACACACATAAATAGGTATACCATCAACTATGCAAAATAAGTTCATACATAAACAAACGATGATACAATACACTTGAATAGTTGCAATAAATAATTGATGTCATATAGGTCAAAGACCATATAGTTCTTAAAATTCATGTAGATCGATACAGTCCCAGAAAGGAATGCCCAAATAGGTGAAGAAAGGGAATCCAATGGGTTAACACCTCAGTGCTGCACACAGGTAACACACTTGTCTCCTTACCAGATAAAAAAGGAAGTTGAGCATACAGTGGTATTTCACAGAGCGCCCCTCAGGCAGGATCACAGCAGCCCGAGCCTCCAGATACTGGAATGGTAATACCAATAAAGGCCACAGGATGGAACTCAATGCATGTGCAGGAAAAAAGGGACTGGATAGTGTGATACCGTTCAGACCTTATATTTCAAAAGCATTAAAAACATACTCACATATTGGAGAAAAGGAAAACACTTGTCAAACATGTAAGCCGGCCGGCTCTCGTGTAGCCCGTTCCTCCGGGCAGCGTAGTGACGTCAGCACGCCGTACCCTACGCGCTCGTCTGCAAAGACTTCAATGGGGAAACATTTCAGGAACTCTTCCGGAGGGACAAGATAGGGAATCGCCATTTGAACCTACTTTGCAATCTCCCTCAGGACTATTCTGCTTTCGGGGGGTTTGAAAGACTTCTTTGGGGGGGGGGGGGGGAAAGGTTGCATAATGTACCTACCAAAACAAAGAGCAATTGTATTGCTATCTTAGTAGATTTTGTAGTTTGTGAAGAGGAGGATGAAAGGAGGATGCCTGTTAATGAGCCTGGCCATGTAATTCATACGTGTTGGACTCCTGGATTAGGTTGTGTTCTCGAATAAGGGCCTGATAACTGAATATCTAGACTGGGGCAGGCCTAGACTGAAAATATAGATGCACATCCACTGAAGAAGTCCCAGTGTGCTGCATGGGAGCTTGTGAATACTGAGAATGTTCAAGACAAGGAGGTCTTGGGTTGTTTTTGCAATCATCTTTCTCAAGTGCTCCTCAGCTTTGAGAAATAGTTGAAGGATTCTGCCCTGTTTGTTTCTCATGCAAATTAACTTGTAAAGTTCTATATTCTCCCCATATTTGAGTTTACTTACTATATTTGAGTATGACGGCTCGAGTTAGGTGATCAGAACAAATCAAATTGTGACATAGCCACTCTTTCAAAAAAAGGAACTGGTAAGTGGTGCTTTCACCAGATTTGCTGGGAGCTCTGACTCAATGCTAATTTAGACCATTGACTAACTTTATAAAAATAGATGTTATTTTTTTTATATTTGTAAGCAAAGATGATTTAGATGCATATTTATAGAGTTGAATGTGTGCTCCTCTATTATATTTGTATAAAAAATTAAAGACTATTTCCAAATACAAACAATGCGCTGAATGAGAACTTTCCGCATTGTATGCTATTTATAAAGATTCAACTGCTAGAATGAATGTTATCAGCTGATATGTATATAATGCTGGTTACATTTTTATGTTAGCAGTTCTTTAGTGTCTTCAAGCACAGAATTTGTAAACTTCATGAATCATATTGATGTACGCACAAGGAGTACCCTGAATAAACGTAAACTTGATACAGCATACAGTGTTTCCTACAATGCATCTATAAATTGAATCTCCGTAACCCGAGACACAGAACACAAACCAGAAATTTCTAGAAGACTGCTAATTGTGACAAATCCTCTAAAAAAAGCACAGAACATAGTCAATTAAAGAAGCAGAAAATGTACTGGAGCGATCATTATAATTTATAGCTGTGTATAAATTGAACCTTTGTTCACACTAAATATCCAATCATGTGCAGATGTAATAAAAAAAAACAAAAAAAAAACAGGAATTTGATTTTCATGTAACCTGGTAATTAAAGCGAATTGTCACTCAATTTATTTAGTGAAGTTTCTCGACTCCTTTAGAAAGTCACCTGACTGAGATTTGCTTCACTAAGTGGATATTTACAAGCCACACAACAGTAGTTAAGGGGATTCTTTTGGACCCCCAGCTAGTTTGTTATAGGAACATAGAAAAGTGACGGCAGAAAAAGGCAGAGCAGTCCATCGAGTCTGCCCATTTTTTTTATTTTTTTTCTTCGTTAACTTTATTGACTGAGTATAGATCTATGTTTGTCCCAAGCATGTTTCAAGCCTTTCCTCCAGTTAGTTTGAGGTCATGTCCCCATGTTCTTGATTTTGGTTTCATATTGAAAAAACTGCCCTCCTGAACCTTATTCATCCACTTGATGTATTTAAAGGTTTCAATCATGTCTCCTCTTTCCCTTCTTTCCTCCATACTGTACATATTAAAGGGTAACTCCACTTTTGTGAGGAAAAAAATTTGCAAATAAAGAAAAAACAACATAGCGTATACAATTGTGACACAAATCATATTGTAATTGAATGTTGTTAAAAATGACCTTTCCTTTTCAATCTGCAGCCTTTTGTAATTTTCTGAAAATGCAATGCAATATGGCTACCTGGAGCTCTTCTGTACACAAAATGTGTACTGACCACACCCCAGACTTTCATGCAACTTAAGGGCCATAGACTTCAATGTTAACCCTCAAAAGTTGCATGAAAGTTGTGCCTGAATGATTAACATGCAACAGTGGGTCGACTGCAGAGGGACAACATGTCCCATCCAAGTCACACCCATCCAAAGTTGCATCAAAGTGTGAACAGAGTCTTAGTGTTGTATAATATTAAGTAGTTAAAATATATATATTTTTAAGAGGTGTATACAAAAAAGAGGAGCAACTGAGGTGGATATAGAGACAGCGGAGTTTGTTTACAAAAAAAGGGAGAGTCCCTCCAAACTAAATAAGGGACAGTTGGGAAATGGTGTCCATGGATAGTGGTCAAATCATATTTTTCTTTCCTTTTTGATTTTTAACATTTTTTAGATAATTTTTTTGCATCAATCTGAACTTAAAGCAGAGTTCCGGCCTCAAATACCTTTTTTAACTAAAAATAGCCCTATAATACTAATCCATCGCCCTTTACAGAACCACTATTCTCATACTTACAAGGTGTACAGTATTGGATTTTAGTCAAAATCTTACTTTAAAAAAAGCTTTCTGAGCGTGGCCATCTTGGATGTGGGCAACTGAAGCCATAGTGTAATCTGCTGTGCCCTTGTTCCTGATTCCAGGGAGTGTTCTGGGAGTTCTTCCTAATTCCAGCCTCCTGGGAGTGATGACAAACATCTCCCAGGATGCAATGCAAATGCAGAAGTGATGTCGGTGGCCATGGCCACAGAGGGGGGAGAAGTAGGAAGTACAATCAAAAATGCCCTGAAAATAAGGTAAGGGACCCCCGAAAAAAATTGAAAATGCCCAATTGTTGATCAGCATAGCGAGCACTCCAGAAATCACTAAAGTTGCAAAACAGGTCGGAACTCCGCTTTAAAGGAGAGATTGCTGAAACAACGTATGCAACTTTACAATCTATGAACCATAAAAAAATGGAAAAAAAAACACACCTTGACCATCAATTTCACTCAAAAAGCAAAAATAAATAAACTATATAAAATTAAAAAATAAACGGCATCCTTAGAGCCCCAAATATACAGTTGATCCAAAGAAGGACAAAATCTCTTGTAAAGCAGGATCCAATTTGCTTTACGAAGGAACATTTTTTGATCCTGTTATGACCTTAAAGTGAACAACTTTGGACCCAGTTTACTATATTGACAATGTGCACATTTATATAATGTGACAATATCCCCCTTTATTGCATCTTAGCGTGAAGTAATGTATTTAGTCATCTTTTGCTCATAGATAAGATGCTCTATGCCTGCTCATAACTCTGAAACTCTTTGTATGGTAACGCCTTCTTTCTGAGGGTACACATACACGTAACCTCATTGAAGTGGGGCATCTTCTCTAGGGTTGCATTCAGTATGTTTGTACATGTGTTCGTGCTGAGAGCATTCTGCACAGCAAGCTCCCAGCATAGAGACCAGGAATCTCTGTAAAAGCCTATGATTGTTTATCATAGTGGTTAGTCACTGTACAGCCCACCCCTGTACTCTCTCTCCTCTTGAATGGAGAAAAATATACATTGTGTCTTTTTCTCTATGCTAGAGGAGAAATTAGTAAACAAAACAAAATAAATAAAATTAGGATAAAATAGAGAAATCAGGGTTTTACCCAGGTCAGTGTCAGGGTTAGGGTTAAGGTTACAGTAAAAAGTCAGGGTCAGGGGTAAAGATCAGGTCAGTGCAATTTAGGCTGGATTGAAAAAAAAAAGCTGTTTTTACTTGGTATCAGCTTTAGTTAGTATTAGTGTCAGTGTGTTTTAGATAGGATAACATAGAAAAATGTGCATTATTGTTTCTTGGCCCTACTACAGGTACAAACAACAAATAATATGCACATATGTGGTATCACTGTAATAGTCCACAATAGGAGAGTTCGTTTTAGGTTGTTCTTTGGTGGTAGGTCACGGTAAAGGAAAGAAACACACAGTTACATTTCAAAAAATTATTTTTTGGGGCTAGTTTTCCTTTGATAATAAAAAAAAAAATGGATGCAGTACCTTGTCCCCTCATATAACTTCCCTCACCTATGAATAGAGACCAATCAACTTGGTTAGGAAAGTATCAACTCTTTACCTTTCTTTGCTCTGTACATTCACTATCTTCATTAACTAGACCCCCTACCAGTTTTGAACAATATCTTTTTCAGAAACAGAGACCAAACCATGTAGTATCTATGATACACATGTCTCTCCTATCTGCAATATTCCTTAAATCTCCATATTTCATAGCTAAATGGAAGAAAGATTTGGGATAATCCATACCCCCTGAAGAAACTACATTTACACTATCATATAAAATGTCCATATCTGCCAGAGTTCAGGAAAGAAACTACAGGATCCATCACTGCAGGGCTGCCACAGTATGCCCTAGTAAGTGCGCTGGGTGGTTCTGAAGTAGCTACTAAAGAGTTTAGACTAGGCTAGTGTACCTGCTTTTTGTCTTTTTGTGTTGCTTGAAGATTTACCCAGTTTGAAGGGAGCTTTAGGGTCGTTAACTCTGCTGAGTAAGTAAAGCGTGAGAGAGAGCACTGGCTTGGTGCACTGCCTCAGACACCGTTGTATTAATAAAATGCGTAGGAATAAATTTGAAGTGCAGAATTTCAGCCTTAATTAAAGGGGTTGAACATAAATATCAAGTCCAAATTTAAGGAACTGCAACCATTTTTATACACAGTCCCCCATTTTCAGGGACTCAAATATAATTGGACAAATGAATACAATCATAAAAAAAAATGTTCATTTTTAATATTTTGCTGAAAATCTTTTACTGGCAATGACTGCCTGAAGTCTGAAACCCATGGACATTACAAAGGCTGGGTTTCCTCCTTTTGGTTGCTTGGCCAGGCTCTAACGGCAGCTCTCTTCAATTGTTCTTTGTTTGTGGGACTTTCTGCCTTTAGTTTTGCCTTCAGACAGTGAAATGCATGCTCAATTGGGTTAAGATCAGGTGACTGACTCAGCCATTGCAGAATATTCCACTTATTTTCCTTCAAAAGCTCGTGGGTTGTTTTTGCAGTGTGTTATGGATCATTGTCTATCTGTAATGTGAATCACCATCCAAACAACTTTGCTGCATTTGGCTGAATCTGGGCTGACAATATATCTCTAAACACTGCAGAATTCATCCAGCTGCTTCTGTCTTTTGTCACATCATCAATAAACACCAATGACCCAGTGCCAGTGGAAACAATGTGAGCCCATGCCATCAGACTGCCTCCACCATGTTTTACAGATAATGTTGTGCTGGACAGACATTAACCAATTCCAACTACCAAACAAGGGAATAGCCCATTATGGCTAATTTTTCCATTGGCAAGGTCCAAAAAACGGCCACTCGCAAGTCAGAGGTTAGCTGACGAGCCCCCCCCTTTCAGCCAGAGAACAGTCAATACCGGACTGGAGGTCGAGGTTAAAAATATTCAAGCCAAAATGATTCAGATGAACGCCATCCAGTCTCAACAAATCATCATTCACACCATCTAAACCCCAGTGATGGATAACAATTCCCCCAATTCTCCTAACAAATTTGGAGACCTGGGCATTGACCTTGCAGCAAAAGCATTCCAATCGTGGACCTGGAATTAACGTGCCCAAACCAACCGAGAAACGATTTCCAATTTAACTATAACCAAATTTGTAAAAACAGCACAGCAATGAGTAATGTCTTTTTTGATGGTAGAAATTAGATCAACCAAACGTGAAAAACGTTATTTCCGCCAGAGTGGAGAACCAAAATAAAGGGGCCAAAAACGTATGAATGGAGCCGTTGGCATTTACAGTAGAACTTGTGACCAGCATAAGCCTCTTATATCACGCCAACGAACCCTGATGATCTCATAAGCGAAGCCCAAGTTCCTTCCATAACTCCATAACATCAGCAGGATGGGAGGCTCAATAAATAAAAGAGTCATTGATGATCCAGACAAGGGACAGGGAAAAACCTAGAATCAAAACAACAAGTGTGGGTCAATATACAAGGAAAAGCAAGCAGATTCCCATATACCCAAATGCTGAAGCTCTGTATCAGAAAAGCCCATGCCAGAAGCCACTGTGGCAGCACCGATGCGGAAAGTGTAAGGCAGAAACGAAAAACAAGCAAAAATTGAAACTGCTCAAAGAGGAGGAATCAGCATGGACAAGAAAGGTGGAGGACGAAGGGCGGACAACTGAAAAACGAGAGGCCAACAAGACAGGACAAAAAGGACCCCAACATGTATGCAAGACTACTCGTTTACCCTTACCGCTTTTATCCCTTTCTGAATTACACTGCAAAATGCAGACCCAGTCATCTGAAATCACAACGCCCGCAGCTCTGACACCGCCCACCGAGCGTCTGGACTTGGAAACCAATTCTCAGAAACGAAAGGCACCAAAAAATGCCCTGGAGAAGGCAACTTGGAATAACAGGGTCTCAAAACCAGAAAAACACACCGACGATAAAAGGGGAATAAATTCGACCAGGATAGGAAGTGAAAATGGGCGACAAGAATCCAAGTCATGAGCCGCCAACCTTGCAAAACACGCCACACTGGAAGTTCCTTGATAACATCCTCCCACCCAAGAAGTGTAAACCAAAAAGACAAAGCGGACAAAGCAGAACTCACCATGGAACCAGGCAAGCCTTTTTGGAGCAGATACAAGAGATAAGACAAAAGAGCAAGGTGTTGGTCAGTATAGGATAAAAAGGAAACTCACCGTGGGATGCCTGAACCCAGTCATCCCAGACACGATGGTACGAAACCCACGTGTTCAGAGAAAGTGAAGCCTGAAGAAGATCTAACAGCCGTCGAAATTGAGGTTCCACAAATAGCCAGAATAAGTAAGGCCCTTTAGGGATCCCAAAGGAGCCGGGGAGCGAAAGCTGTGGAGCTGAGAATGAGAGAGTGCATCGGCAATGTCATTAGATACTCCAGGTACATGTTTGGCCCTAAACCCTACGTTCAACTGCAAACATCTAAGAACAAGAAAATGCAGCAACGAAACAACCAGAGGGGTTTTAGCTGAGAGTTGGTTGATCACCTGAACGACACATTAAAATTGTCAGACCAAAAAAAAAAAAAACTCATTGGTTGCCTAATCTCTCACCCCACAACTCAACAGCCACTATAATCTGAAATAGTTCCAAAAATTTGAGATTACGCAACAGATCCAAGTGGGCCTATGAGGCCGGCCAAAGTTCAGCAGACCATTCCCCTTGAATAAAAGCATAAAGCTCCAGCTGCGAGTTCAGCACCTCCTCCATTTGTCAACATGGATGTCTATTCTATGACTGGAGAAAAGACAACCAGACCTCCAAGTCATCCTGTATTGCTTTGGCTATGCAGACATAATGATGAGGGGCGACTATGCTCTTCATAGCCCAAGATAGTTGTCGGCAGAAGGCCCTCCCCATGGGAATGATTCTCTGGGCAAAAAACAGATGACCCAATAGGGACTGGAGCAGCTTCAACTGGAGTTTTTTTTGCCCCTTTAGCCAAACAAACCAGGGAGAGAAGCCTAGCCAATTTATCACTAGGCAAGTGAAATACCATGTTTACCATGTCAATTTCAATGTCCAGAAGGATAAAACTGTCGTTGGGCCCTCTGGGCCCTCAGTTTTTTTTCTTTGGATAGCGGTGTTCTGAAAGGCAGAAATGAGCCAGTCCAAAAAAAAAGGAAGTCATCGAGGTAATGCAAAAGGGATTGCATACCAGAGGATTGGCAAACTACCCATTCAAGGAAGCTACTGAAAATCTCAAAGTAATAGCAAGAAATCGCACAGCCCATGGGGAGGCACATATCAAAAAATAGCTTCCTTGAAAATGGCAGCATGGTAAATGAAAACAGTGGGGGTGAACAGGAAGGACTCGATGTCCGCCTTCGCCAGCATTGCTGAATGACCAGCAGAGCGAATCAAATGTAAGGCTTTGTCGAAAAAGGCATATTGGACCCCGGATTCTTATTTGTTGATGCCATCGTTAACTGAAGAGCCAGGGAGATAGGAAAGGTGGTGTATGAGGCAAAACTTTCCTTCCTCCCTCTTGGGAAAAATGCCAAGGGAGGAAACCCTCAGATTATGAAAAGGGGGAGAATCAAAGGGGCCAGCTATACTCCCCAGTTCCAGCTTCCTCTGGATCTTCTCCTCAACTATGGCTTCAAGTTGGACCGCAGACTTCAAATTTAGCGACATCTTTGGTTCATCCAACGGAATAAATGGAATCCAGAAACCACGGTTAAACCCGTCCCTCAAGATCAAAGCCTCCCTATTAAAGGGATACTTGTCTAGCCAGTGAAGCTTTCTTGGACCGTTTGCCAGAATCCTCAGTCCTAGAAAAGTCAGTCTTGGCCCCAGGCTTGGAAAGTTGTTGCTTACCTTTTTTGAAACATCAGATGGCTGGATGAGCACCCCTGCAGAGTCAACACTGCTTAACTCTGCATGTGGTGTATCACTTGCAGTGGCTCTCATTAAAAAGCCAACATATGCCTTTCTTGGGGACAGTTTACACCTAGAGGGGGTGCCGACAGCTGAATGAAAGGACGATGGCCTGTAGGGGCACATTAGCAACAACCACAAGCTTCCGTCTTGACAGTCAAAGCAAAATTCCTTACATGCCGCCATCTTTTGCCAAAACTGTGTATCATATTTGAACCAACACTGACCCCTGTACACCTTATAGGCCCCCCATATAAGCTCTAAATAACAAAAGAGGGAAGGGACCATGTCAGAGAATTTCTCACAAATCACCCTGGAGTACATGCAGAAGCCCTGCAGCCAGTTTGCAAAGGTACGGGGAAGCTGCTTAGATTCATCACTATGAATATTCACGTCCACTTGCTGTGATTTGTCCACAGACTCCCTATCAGGAGGTGCCAGCATGAGCAAATCCACAAACTTTCAACGCCAGATCATATACTTAACATCTGCAGGCCGATGCATGCCAGTTGGCAAAACTGCCCCCAGAGGACCTCCTGCGATGACACCCGAACTAGCCGTAAAAGGGGAAGAGACACCCATGCGGTATAAAACTGATTTTAGGACGTAAAATAATCGGTCTTCTGGTGAAACTGATACAGAAGCATCAAGAGACCTACCCCAAACCAATTTGCAGTCATATTTACTAAATAGTGGAACTGAGAATGGACATCAGCAGCCCTGGGAAGTCTGGCGGAATGCTCCATGGTGTCACCAGTAGCAGGGGCTGGCAAATGCTCAGGATGTCCAGCAGAAGGAGCCTGATGCGTTGAGAGGTCCAGAGGTGAGGGCACACCTGCTCAACCACAGGAGCCCAGGTATCGCTGAGTCACAGCAAAGCAGTAGCAGGAACACGCTATACTCATGGTCGGACCCCCTTGGTGGACCCCAGCAGAATCCACACTAAGCCCCATAGGCAGGGGAGGAAAAGGGAGAGTAGCCTACATCCGAGGCTGACAGATTAGCAGGGCAGACAGCAGTGAAGCCAGAAGATAATAAAACAGAAGATGAATCCCCCACCCAGCTGGGTCGCAGGGTGATGCGCACGCCTTTGGAGAGCGGGTGTCACAGGGAAGAGTAGAGCTGTTAATGGAGCAAAGGAGTGTGACGCAGGGCAGGAAAGGGAACCGGCCATGCTGATACTTTGAGCACACACCACTCCCGCTCCCCCAGTACTCTCCTTGAAGCTGCCAGGCTCATTAAGAACCGCTGGTGCAGTGGACAAAGGGACCAATACATCGGCTCCCACCCTGCAGGGTGCAGGGAGCCAGACAGAGCAGACAGGCGGAAATCCTACCGTCGGGGTAGACGGGCCTGGAGCTGCAATCCACAGCACCCTGGGGCTCCGAGAGCTCTTGCAGGAGGGCTAGCGACAGACCTAGTGTGCTGAACCTGCCGGGAGGGGCAACAGCGCCGGTGGGTGTGGGAGCCATTGTCCTTGGAAGACACAGAGCCAGTACCATCAGTGCCAGTGACTTCTGAGGAAGGTATGACACTTTCCTCTCTGGGCTGCATCTGGGTCGGGCTGGGGCTCAGGTGGTAAGGCAGACAAGAGCGCCTCCCGGTCCTAGAAGTCAGGGGACCAACAACAGGGTAAGCAGGCGTAGGGACCACTGGGGGTGAGGACAGTCCTGGGGACAGGAGAGGCAAAAGCCATTCAGCCTGACCCTGTTCCAGCAGCTCCCTACCCTGGAAAGAAGAAAGTCAGTGAACATGGTGAAGACAGGGGATGTCCACCCAGCTCTTCCAGTTGCAGTTCCGTAAAGGCACTAATTTACCTCAGAAACAACCTTTTATTTAAACTCAGGCTCCACCCCTCCTACCTCATGTTCAGTGGCAAATCAAATTTCAGCTAATTTTTATGTTGTGAGTTACCATGCCTATGTCCTGGCCATACCCCCAACTGTCAAGGCTCACTTTTCTTATTAGGGTCAAGGGGCCTTCATTTCCAGAACTGGTCTGGCCTTTTTAGAAGTTTTTTGGGCAAAATCAAATCTTTCTTTTCTATTATTTAGGCTTATGAATTGCTTCCACCTTGAGGTGAACCCTCTTTTTTTGCTCTCGTGAAGTCTTCTCCTGATTGTAGACTTTGACAATGACATGCCCCCACCTCCTGGATAGTGTCCTTCACTTGTCTGCATATTGCTAATGGGTTTTTCTTTACCATAGAGAGGATCCTTCGATCATCCACCACTGTTGTCTTCCATGGATGTCCAGGCCTTTTTAAGTTGCTGAGCTCACCAGTGTGTTCTTCTTTCCTCAGAATGTATCAAACTGTTGATTTGGCCACTCCTAATGTTGCTGCTATCTCTCTGATGGATTTTTTTGTTTTTGAAGCCTTACAATGACTTGTTTCCCTTGCATGGACAGCTCCTTTTAACGCATGATGTAAGTTCACAGCAATAGATTCCAAATGCAAATACCACTTTTAGATTCAACTTCAGACCTTTTACCTGGTTAATTGTTTAAGAAATAGCAAAGGAGTAGCCCACACCTGGCCATGATACAGCTTTTGATTCAATTGTCCAATTACTTTTGGTCCCTTGAAAAAAAAAGGGGGGGTGGCTAATCTTTAGAGCTGTATTTCCTAAATCCTCTGATTTGGATGTACATACCATCAAATTAAACCCGCGAGTGTGCACTTTCAGCCAATATCCTTTATATAACTATAGCTTGAAAACATTTTGGTGAATACCTGAAAAAATCTAAAATTGTGCCTGTGTCCAAATATATATATATGGACCTTACTGTATATCATCATATCCCATAAACAGAGACTTTTCGCATCTCCATAACTAATAGAAAGACCTCTTTTGAGCATATCACGACTAAGTGCATGGAGTAAAAGTATGCTAAAGCGTTTTGAGGGACAAGCCCTCTTCCTCAACTCTGAGGAAGAAGGTGTGTCCCTCAAAACATCAAGATGTTTAAAAAAATTACATTAGGCTGGCACACTTTCCCTTTCTTTTTTGTCATTATTCAGAATTAGAGATTTCCCCAATCTGAGATCTGCGAAATATTGAATTAGTCCTCAAATTTGTAGGAATTGAATCAGTTAACAAATTATGTATTTAAGTCAAAAGTCTTTCCTATATCCTTAAGCACTTGAGCCCTGTATATCATTTAACATTGTTGTAGACACTACTGTCTTACTGCAGTCCAAGTGGAGCATGTTAACTTTGGATAATTAATTACCACTAGGACTGTATCCTTTAGCACTAAGTGCTGGCTGTGAGCAACCTTTTTACATATTGCTTGCCTCTGTCTAACTGAAAATCCATACAAAGCCATAAATGTTAGGAAAGGAAGGGTTTGTGTCTGTTCTCTTGCTTTTTCAACCTTTGTGTAAGCACCTGAATAGCAGGGGATCAAACATTAGGCTATTCGTAGCTCAGTGGTAAATATTTCAGTTAAACTGTTGGCGATTAGCTTTGAGTGCACTACCTGCTGACCAAGATATTCATCTCCAGCATTTCTGTTGCTTGATGTTTATTTTTAACGCTAAATGTAAGAAAAAAATATTAAAAAAGAAAATATATACAACACTCTACTTTCCCTTTAAAAGAAATATAACTACTCCCAAGGTAATATATAATGTAAAATAAAAGTCATTATCCAAAAGCAAAGCTTGCCTATTCTAAAGAGAGAGAGTTTAAGCACAAACATAACAATTTGGGGGTTTTCATTTGCTTGAGTAGCTTATTAGACATTACTAATAATATACATTTTTAGAATGTACCAGCATACATTTAGTTGCCCATTATACATCAGTGAGTGCCATTTAAAGGATGGAGCCAAGAGGTTTAGTGAGGCATATGTATTTGCAGGTTAAATAAAGGATTTACAGCCTGTGTACTTTAACATGCTTCACCTAGGTCACGTAAATGTCACAAAGGTGACATCTTCTGGGCTCAATAAATGGCGACTATTCCTCTGTGCACTTGCCAGGATCACTTTCTAAAGTCCTTCACAAACAATACACACAATACCCTTTTTATATTGCCTCAATTATTGTTAATCATCCATTCAGGATGTGTGTGGTTGGAGATTTTATAAGGTATTTAGCTTGTAACTAGATCTGCTTCAGAAATGTCAAGTTGCATTAATATGTGATAACTGTTGAATAATTAATATGAGTCTCACTGTGTTTACAATAAGGTGTATTTATAATGAATTATTCATTATTGTGTTGTAAGGGCACTGACTCTACATCTCTAGGCAATTCTGAAGAAAAAAAAATATCAGTCTCTTCAAATTGTTTTAAGATTGCAAAGGTCTTCTGGATACAAAACAGGTGGTGTGAAAATGTGTTATTTGTATTTATAATACAGGAAATCACATGTTTGCGATGGGTGAATAGGGAACGTTCAATGTATAACTAACTTGTCATGACAAAGGATGAATTAACCAAATCATTAACTACAATTAACTTCACATAATGATGACATACTATAATATTATGACAACAAAATATAAAAATAACAACATGTTTAATAGTTATTTCACTCCACATTGTGTTAGACAAAAAATGGCAATCCAACTGGAAAAATAGCCTTTTTGCAAAACCAGAAAATAGCAGAATATATAAATTATTGCAGGTCTGTTTTAATAGAAGTGAAAAATATTAATTAAAGCAACCCAGTTGCTAGGAAAATTATTAACTGAAGTACAAAGATGTATGATGAGATGATACAGTATCTTTTGGGTTGGACTTGATTTCAGTCAAGTCAACACCTGCTACTCTGTCAGGGGACTCCTGATGTAACATCAAAGGGTTTGGGTTAGTGACTCTCATACCTGGTGGGAAGCTTGTTGTCTTCAAGGGAACACTGAATTCCCTAGGCCTTTTAATGAAGACCAGTCCTTCCTAGGTTGGGCACCTCCACTTCTCAGCTCCCCTAGTCAAAGAGTGTTCGAACTTGTTAGAACACACAAAGAGTGTTCTTCGATCAGAACACACACACACCCACACACAATATAAGTATTAATCAACTTTTTTTAGAGGTTGCTACTACTTCAGGGTAGCAAATTAGGTGGCAATCTCATACCTATGTAAATTGAAAAGGATTAAAAGAGGTGCATGGAAGCCAGCCAGCCCCCAGTCTGATGTACTCACCCTCCAGTCTGCCACCAACCAAGTAGACCTGTCTCGATATAAATAAAGAACAGGGGTTTAGTTGACATGCATTTGCAAACGCATGTGTAAGCTGCAGAGCCACGACACGGCACCCTGTTTTATCTGCAGTCCCTAACACTTTTAAATTTGAGTGTCTCCACATGGCTGCTAATGGGTGGATAGGAGGCAGGTGGGAGGGAGCAGCCCAAACTTCCCCCAACCCACCTCCATCCACGACTGGATTGGAGGTGTATGCTTCTTAGCTGGTCGTTTTCAGTTTGTACCATCTTAAGAACATTGCTAATAGAGCATTGAGATACTAGACCAGTCGTGGATGGAGGTGGGTTGGGGGAAGTTTGGGAGACACTCAAATTTAAAAGTGTTAGGGACTGCAGATAAAACAGGGTGCCGTGTCGTGGCTCTGCAGCTTACACATGCGTTTGCAAATGCGTGTCAACTAAACCCCTGTTCTTTATTTATATTGAGACAGGTCTACTTGGTTGGTAGCAGACTGGAGGGTGAGTACATCAGACTGGGGGCTGGCTTGCTTCCATGCACCTCTTTTAATCCTCTTCAATTTGTTCTTTCCGATACAGGGATGGAGATGCTGGGCATACCTGCCGGTGACTCACTTAAAGTCCCACATAGCCTACATTGTCTATCTCATACCTATGTGTGCCTATAGATGGGCTTTTGGGGGAAAGAACAAAGCGGGACAGTGACCAGACCTGAGTTTGTAGCTACATTATATTACTAAAAGAATTGGGGCATCTGCCTTTAGATGCACATGAACTTTAGAGGTATCCCAGTCTTAGTACGTAGGGTTCAATATTGAGTTGGGCCACCATTTTCAGCTATAACAGCTTCACCTCTTCTAGGTAGGCCTGCCACAAGGTTTAGGAGTGTTTCTAACTTTGACCATTCTTTCATAAGCGCATTTGTGAGGTCCGGCACTGATGTGGACGAAAAGGCCTGGCTCATAGTCTTCACTCTAATTCATCCCAAAGGTGTTCTATCGGGTTGAGGTCCAGACTCTGTGCAGGCCAGTTAAGTTCCCTCACCCCACACTGGTTCATCCATGTATTATAGACCTTGTTTGTGCACTGGTGTGCAGTCATGTTGGAACAGGAAGGGGCCATCCCCAAGCTGTTCCCATAAAATTGGGAGCATGAAATTGTCCAAAATGTCTTGGTATGCTGATGCCTTAAGAGTTCCCCTCACTAGAACTAAGGGGCCAAGCCCAACCTCTGAAAAGCAACCCCAGACCATAATCCCCCTCCACCAAATGATTCAGACTAGTGCACAAACAAGGTGCAAAGACATGGATGATCGAGCTTGGGGTGGAGGAACTTGACTGGCCTGACTGAGTCCTGACCTCAACCCAATAGAACACCTTTGAAAGGTTTATTAGTTAAGATCATCAAGTACAGCCAACACATTTGGGAGAACCCCCCCCCCCCCCCCCCAATCCTCAGAGCTTGAGAAGTGAATTTAGAATTACAATGAGATGCAATAAATGGCTTATATTAGGGCTTGATAAAGACTTCCATGTCTTAAAAAACTATGAACTGCTGGCACTGAGCATCTCCTTTCCATCCCCTTGATAAACTCCAGGGCTGGAGGCAGACTTAACAAAACCCTAACATGGACCTAGCAAAGTTATTTAGTCTTAGTGGGCTCCCCTTTCTGTAGAAATGTCCTTCCTCATAGAACTTTATGTTTACAAGGTAAGTGTTAATACCAGTGTTAGGATAACTTATGGCAACAAGTCAATGAACATACTGTACACTCTTAGTTAGCACTACACTTAATATTGCAAGCACTAATCACCCAGTGCTTGTGTGGAGCATTGGAAGTGGCGCCACGATAATGATTTTGATGAAAGCTTTTATGGGGAGTGGAAATCACTTGGAGCACAGTGGTGGATATAATCTTACGAATTAATTTGATCCTAGTGAGGTGGACCACAAGAAGTTTGTTTGAGACCATCACATGGACTTTATTTATTAACTTTCTATAATATTATTTTACACGGTGTTGTATTTTCTTTATGTTACACATTTAACACTGGAGGATTAGTGCTTGCAATATTAAGGGTAATGCTACTTAAGAGTGTATAAGTATGGACTCTTTCCTTGGTTATGATTTAATTCTTATATTAAGGTGGCAGCACATGGTACACTTTTGAATACTTATTTGATTTGAGTTTCTCCTGAGAGTGGGATATTGGGTTTAACCCTCCTAGCAGTATTCCCGAGCGTGGCTCGGGGTTAAATTTCAGAGACAAAAGTGGTAACCCCGAGCCACACTCGGCGTACCGCTAGGAAGATCGCTGGATCCTGAAAGCAGGGTTACTTACCTTGTCACAGGGATACAGCGATGTATTCCGGCGGTGTCTGGCGGCGGATCTTCCTCGCGATCCTCTCCGTGCCCCGGCTTCCGTCTCCTGCGACGTGACGTTCACAGGGGGGTGGAACCGGCGGCAAAATCAAATGTAAAACACACCAAACACACTGATACAATGCAAAATAAAAAAAAAAATCACATTAGTTTGCCCCCCAGTGCCCTTTCCTGCAGTTTTACTGTACTTTTACATTTTATGCGTATACTTTATATATATATATATATATATATATATATATATATACATACATTAACTTATTTATAGTTTTTTATTATATTATAATTTATGATTTTGTGTTTCAAACTTTATCATACCCGAGATGTTATAAAGAAGAACGCACAGTAAAAAAAATCATGTGTAAATAGTTGGTTTGGGCTGCTCATTCTTAAGAATTACATGCAAAATAATGGTACCGCTTTCAACACCTAAAATCCGAAAGAATCATACCGCCAGGGAGGTTAAATACAGGTAAATATATGACTAAAAAAAAAGAGAGAGAGAGAGAGAGAGAGGGGGAACTATTAGCTTGGAGTTCAGGGTTAAAGTGGATCTACAGCAATTTTTTTGGATAGAATAGTGAGAGGTTAGAACCCCTGTCAGGCTTTATTACACTCTGACACCCCCTCCCTCTTTCTGTTAGGAAAATTCACTCTCTTGATTTGTCATGGTGAATATTGTCCCAGGGACCGAAAGTGGGGGAAAATCCAGGATTTAGAGTTGTTACTACAACAGAGTTGTAAATCTTTAAATGGGGGCACTTTGTTTCCATGGTAACTGTCTAAGAGAGCATTTCATTTACTTTGAATTTCCTGTTGTGGATTCAATGCAGAAAGTGAAGCAAAATTTCCCCAATGGGACACACAGGGCAAAAAAAATCAAAAAACGGCAGTTTTTTTTTTTTCTCTTCTCATAATAATAAAAAAAAGATTTTGGCTTTAGATATATTCTAAAGTTATTTGGCATGAGAGAAGTATTGCTATTTCAGGCCTTCTCTGAAAATTAAAATAAAAGTCAGCATTGGCAGCTTCCATGAATTTCCTATGACAAAGTAACTTTAAGTTATATTCAGCAGCATTACTGTATGTAGGACAGACCAGAGTCAAGAGCAATTGTGTCAAAATGCTGGACAATTGTTGAAAGGTTTGTTTCCAAACTGTATGAGCTTTTGGGATTAGTCACCGTATGTGTAACACTGTTTACAGCCAATCCCAACTTCAAAAGCAGTATTATGAACTTTGTGGTGTAAATTTATGATTGCAAACTTGGTAATGTACCAACAGAATAGGAATTGTAAAAAAAATCTTCCGACAGAGTGCAGCAACAGCTCAGCAAAGAGTCAACATTTTCTTGCAGAGTAATAATTCTTTTTTTCCTCTTTATGATTATTTTAATACAAATGTTGTAAGTCATGAATGTGTGCAGAAAGAAAACCTAGAAGCCAACACTTCTTTAAGATCTGAGATCCCCCAAACTAAGAAGAGGGCAGAAATAAAATAAACCCTTGCTGTATGACAAAACCTGGGCAGTGACCTGCAGAAAGGGCAGGGCAACTAATGATAAAAAAGAGAGCTGCAGAACATTTATTAAATAGATTTCTTTCAAGGGTTGGACTTTGACTTTTGAAATAGACAAAAGTTAAAAAAAAAACAGTAGTCTCAAAAAAATTAGAAGATAAGTCAAAGTTAGAACTGAGATTTGTTCTAAACTAATTGAATTAACACATTTATTAAGGAGATATTTTCAGGCATGTGTGAATAACCACAAAAAACATCAGGATGTGTTCCTGCCATTTCATGCCAATTTGTTCATGTCATCATCCTTACTGATGGATATGGTTTAATGGACCTCAGTAGATAAAGGTAGCCATCCATGATCAACTAGTATCTGCTCCATTGCTTGTTCGTTATCATAAATTAGGTTGGTTATCTATATTATGAATATCCAAAGCAAGTAACTGTTGCGCTGCAGGACTGGCATGTATATAAGAAGGTATTTCTTTCCATGTATGATGTCATTTTTAAGGAGTGTAGTACTTAAGTAGTACTGGAATAGTTACAAAAAAAAAGGGGAGCAAATCACTTGCTCTGACATCTCCCATTTACCACAATACAAAGCTGTTACTCTCCGTCTACACTTCCCACCTGCACTTCCTTCTTAATTTTCTGGACAGACCTTTGGTCTAACCCTAACCCTCCATCTTTGGAATACTCCATATAGTGGATGGACACTCCTACCTTACTTTGTTGACCTCTAGCCACGATAAATACTCATCTACAACAGGCACCCATACATATATGTAGGGATCCTTTCGGACCAAGTGGATCACTGTGGCACCCATGAGCATCCCAGGCGCATGCCAACTTTTCTTTCATCAACCACTTACCCAGTGAACTATGTCTATGGGAGGCTCGGTATTCCTCTTTTGGTATATTTACCATTTTAATTACCAGGCCATTTCTCTCCATACGAAGACTCCCCCTGGGACATTTAGTGTTTTGAACTCTGGTTGACCCCTGAAGAAGGGTTTTATACCCGAAACGCGTAGGGTCCTGTCCGGTTCTCTCCACCAGCTGTACCTAGGAGTCTTCTGGGATGAGGATGGTCTGTTCTTGCATGCAATTTTAAAATGTTGATGTATATCCAGTCAATTTCTTGTTTGGAATATGCATTCAGTGTACAATTATTTTTCTTTTCTTTTTTGTGTATAAATAAAATTGATTCTTTTTAATACTCTGGTGTATACTCTTTTCAGTGTTAAGTGGCATTTATAGTCCCAAACAATTGGGGGTATTTTTCTTGTCTCTATCTACTGGAATGATGGCCACAAACACTGGGTACTAGGTGATATGATCCAATATTTCTCTTTTGGTCTAACCCTGACCAAAACTTTGCTAAATAATTGGTGTTTCACCTTGCTTCTATAGGTTTTTGTTACCACCATGAATGCCATCTCTAACTACAAACTGGGACTGTCCTCTGCACAACTCCAAACCTGCCACCAGGGACTCTATAAGCCCAGGCACATCCATTGTCTATAAGAAAAGTCTGCATAAATTCCAACCAACCATCTCTCAAGATCCTTGCATTAGACCTTTTGTCTACACATGGTTAGTTTTAGGATATAGTAACATATTAAAAGCTGTGTTTCTGAAATTGAAAGAAGATAGGACTTTGCTGAGTTCTTCTTCAGGTTCAACCAGACAACCAGACCTAAACACATTACTCTAAGCCTTCACTTGATCTCTTTATAATAAATGTATTTCCCACCATCATAGATGTACAGTGCCATTTTTAGCATTTCATTATTCCATCACTCAACACCGCATACCTCTGTTTTCAATTTCATGCTGTATGGAGCCAAGGTCCTTTGAGACTTAGAGGTTATGGCTCAGTTAGGGTGGTCGAATGTCTGATTGCAATCCTGAAGCTCTTTTTATTGTACAAGCAGGTGCCCCTCTTTTCTTTGGAACTTGCAAACTGCATCTGGTGTTCTTTAAATTGAAGAAAGAAAAAAAAAAAAACTGCTGACATGCTTAATTATCTAAGGGCAACATCCATTAATATTATGTAATCTGCAATCATGCACGTAGTTATTCATATTCATTACAAAGTTGCTTAGTTCTGTATGTCCCGCTTATGTTTTTATCACAACATGAATTAGCGAGCCCCTTATCAGTTTTTCTAATGAGATGCATCATAACTAAAAAAGCAGCAAGTTAATGTTCCAAGGGGCCTAATTAGGATCAGGTGAGAGGCACAAAAGGCAACTACGGTGATTTTAGTCAGAGCCCCTATGAAAAGGCTTAATTAAGAAGAGTGATGGCCTTTGCTTTAAGACACCACAGAGGAAACAGGATGCTGAATTTACTGCCCAAACATCTGAACAGGTACAGTGCACGTTTTACGAGTGGAGAAAAAATAGATCTCTAGCTTTCTTACCAGTATGAGAATCACTCATATTGTTAGCTTGTTTGTTTTAGCAGCAGGAAAAAATACTGCCAGGTATCCACCCAACTTCATTTCCCACAATGCAGGATTTATTAGGTACAGCTGTCAGGTGGAGAGACAACCTTACTATAGCAGGGAATGTAAAGCTGCAAAAGTTCAGAGGAAAAAATGACAGACAGTCAGGTTTGGTGTGCCAAAGACATAAGGAGGTATTGTGAAAGCTGGGATCACAGCATTTTGTTTACAATGGGACCCAAAACTCCTAGGTGCCTAAGACGTAGCATAGTACATGGGTGCTTCCCTATTTATCTATTTATCCTATCTATCTATTTATCCTATCTATCTATCTATCTATCTATCTATCTATCTATCTATCTATCTATCTATCTATCTATCTATCTATCTATCTATCTATCTATCTATCTATCTATCTATCTATCTATCTATCTATCTATCTATCTATCTATCTATCTATCTATCTATCTATCTATCTATCTATCTATCTATCTATCTATCTATCTATCTATCTATCTATCTATCTCTATATCTATCTATCTATCTATCTATCTATCTATCTATCTATCTATCTATCTATCTATCTATCTATCTATCTATCTATCTATCTATCTATCTATCTATCTATCTATCTATCTATCTATCTATCTATCTATCTGTAGTGCTACCCCACAAGAGCTGCTGATTTTGTCCCAGGGTCTTTTCCCAAAAATGTGCAGCAGCAGTCAAGCACACTGCAACATCCACTCATCCAGTTTACAGAACAGTCTAAGGCAGTGGTTCTCAACTCCGGTCATCAGGACCCACTAACAGGCCAGGTTTGCAAAATAACTGAAATACATCACAGGTGATAGAATTTGCTGCTCAGTGATTGCAGTATTCTAGTCTGCATCTCCCCAAGCAGGGGCTGACTGGCAACTTTCAGCCCAGGAGGCAAGTACAAACCAGAGGTCCATGGTGCAGCGACTCGGCCCCCCTCCCACTCTCCCGCTTCCCGGCCTCCTCCTGACCCCCATGCTGAAGCTCTGATCCAGGTACTCTCTACTCACCAGCCGAATCCAGGTTCCCGACCTGGCCAGTGGAGGCTGGTTGGGGGTGCTGGGAAAGCTCAGTCGGGGGTGGCCAGGGGAGGAGAGTCTCCAGTGGGGCATGGAACTGGCCTCTGCTCATGACACAGTTTACACCATCCATGCTGGGGGGGGGGGGGGGGGGGTCTGCGCTCTGTCCTTGTCTTCATCCCACACTCAGTAGGTCAGTGATGGGGGCTTTTTACTTCCCTTCACCAGGAATCCTTTAGGCATGTCTATGGCAGAAGCAGTGCATCCTTTTTATGGGGCATCAGAGCAGCCCGGGGGACAATTTCCCCCCTGCCCCCTGGCCCAGTCCTCCCCTGTCCCCAAGATAATACTTGAAATCTGGCCCGTTAGTGTATCCTGAGGACTGGAGTTGAGAACCACTGGTCTAAGGGTTGCTTTTTTTAAAAAGCTGATTTGCTGGATAATTTGGATAGGGCACAAAGAGAGTGTGTGTGTGTGTGGGGGGGGGGGGTCTCCAGAACTTTGAATAGCAATAAGAGGAAGCCCTTTCTTCTGCAGCTACTCCTCAAAAGGGTCAATTTAACAAAAGCCTAGGGAATGAACAGCACTGGGTCACCATAAGCAATGTTTCAGGCCAGGCAAGCCTCAGTATTAGTACACAGGGGTTAACGGCAACAACAGTCACTCAGATCTAGGTCTGTACTCACAGTGGACTCCCAGACTGGATCCTAGGTGAAATCTTCCTTCTTTAACCCTAAAGTCTTTCAGCAAATAGGTCCCCTAGCTACAGCACAGCTGGGGCTTCAATGAACTCTTGATAAAGGGGCTGGGCAGGGCCCAGAACAACCCAAAGCAATTGCAAGCTGCTCAACTGATTTCAGTAAAGTCACAAGATCTAAATTGACCTACTCTGACTAGCAACCTATCTAAGAGGGTGTAACATACTATTTATCTATTATAAATTAATATACGTTTCATTTCCCATCTTAAAAAGAAGGGAAGTGCAATTTTTGTTTTACAGCAAATCACAATCAGATACATAGCAAAACTAAGGATCTAGGGCTATTACAGGTCCCTGGACATTTAACAAATGCAGGTTATAAATATGGTTCTTGTAACTATGATTTATCTCTTGGCTATGGTTTCTCATTGCCAAGAAATCTTGTCTGCAGTTTAACTAAATTTTAATATGGTTTTAGCTAAGTGCAATGCTTAATGCAGATACAGTACATGTAAAAGTAAGTAGCAATAACAAGCATTTCTAGATATAGCTGCTTTAAGAAGGACAAGCACAACTGGTATTGGAAAACCCTGCATGAGGCTGTGACATCCAGGAACAGTCAAACAAGGTTTGTTCTTTACTTTTATTTAGCAAGGCGGTGAAAAAAAAAATATATATCAATGCAAGAGGGCTTTGTACAGCAAGACCATAGCATAAAACATCTGCTCGCCTGGGCGACTAACTAAGCTCAGGTCAGTTCCTGACTAACAGGGTTCACAGTAAAAGGTTCCAAAAAACAAACTGGCAATACTTAGAACACATTAAATAGCACCAAAGTTTGTACTAAGATGAGTTACTCTTCATGGCAGTCCTGTCTTCCTGGGAACCAAAAAGGAATGAACTTCTACCATGCACCACCAAATAGGACAACCTAGGATCATCAACTGTGACCATAAATGGATATACAACAGCTTTGCTGCCCTCTTCGGTGCAGGGACACCAAACTTAAATGGAAAAATATAAAGACAGAGCATCATCCTAGTGCATTATCATAAAGAACTTTAGTAAATAATAATAAAACACTCCATTATGTTTACGAGAGAATAATCACAAGCAAGAACACAAAGCAACACCAGAAGCATGTCAGTTCAACAGGCACAGCTGTCTTGATTTGAAGGACTTGCCCTCTTCTGAGGAAGAAGAAACGTCCCTTGAAACACATCATCTGTGCCTATTGGACTGACACGCATGTGGTGGTGCTTTGTGTTCTTTCTTGTGAATATTCTCTCCTTGTGAGTATATTGGAGTCTTTTATTATCATTTATTAAAGTCCTTTGCGATAATGCACTAGGCTGGTGTGCCTTCTTCTTATTTTTCCTTTTTAACACTTAGGGCTCATGCACACTTTTTTCTTCTGCCTTTAAATGCCCCTCCATGTTAGCCTAATGCCTCATTTCCACTGAGTGGTACGGTACGGTACGGTATGGTTCGCAACGGTACACCTTGCATTTCCACTGCCAATAGTACCCTTTCATGATAGGCGTGGTGTAGCAGGAAAGCTGTGATAGACGATTCTCTGTCAACCAATCAAAGTTCTGCAGAGTGTAGCTCCACCCTGTTGGTACGGTACTAATGTGCTTGGTACCCCAACAAAAGGGTCCCAAAAAAGTGGTACGGTTCGGAATTAGGGTACCATTCACAATGGAAACGGCAAAAATAGTGTACCGTACCGAACCGAACCGTACCGTACCGCTCAGTGGAAACGAGCCGTAAGCGCCCCTCCTAGGTGATTTACAGACGTTTAGTGGCTGGAGCATATATAGGCAGTAGAAAAACCTTCCAAAGTTGTGTTCAGAAGAGGAGCTTTTGAGCAGAAAAAATGCTTGACATGTCTAAATGTGTGTAAACCTCTGCATCTAGACACGTTCACGTTTCCAGGCATTCTTAGATTACAGTTGTCAGAAACCACTGTATTTTCATTGAATAAATCCCAGGAATTCCTGTCTGTACATTAAGTTCCCAGTGGCCCTACCTCCTATTATTCTTCTGATCCCTGCATGTGCTGGTGTGCTGCTCTTAAAAGTCAGTATAGATAATGACATGATGCAAGCTCAGCTCATAGCTTCCATGCAGCTTCATCCTGAGGTGTGGGACCTTGCCCATCCATGGCTTGCTGCTTGGATATTAATGAAGCAAGCCTGGGAGCAAGCACACGATTTGACACTGCAGTGGGCAGAAATGAGCAGAAGGCCGAGGGATGATTGCAATGAGTGCATTTCTCGGCATGATGTAAACGATTTGCAACGCAATTTTTTTTTTATTTGATAATTTTTTTGACAATTAGTTTTATTACCATTTTATTTGTTATTTTTCATATATATACACAATGTTGTCAAAAGTATTGGGATGCCTACCTTTACCTGCACATGAACTTAATTTGCATCCAAGTCTTAAGCCTTTTATACAAATAAAAAATGAAAAAAATAAAAAAAAATAAAAAGATGGTATACAACCAGGGTTAGAGTTTACGTTGTATATAATTGTAATTATTTAAAAATTCCTTCAGCAAAATTTATAAAAAATTAAGATCTGTAAAATAGGCCTGGATTCTTTCCTAAATGTACATAATATAACTGAATATTAACATTTATATGTACAGTTGATCCAGGGAATATCTGATTGCCTCTTGGGGGATCAGGAACACATTTTTCCCCCTGCTGGAGCAAATTGTATCATGCTTTGCTGGTTTTTTGCCTTCCTCTGGATCAATTGTGGGTATATGATTGAGTATATAGGATTGTATAATTCTTCCTCCCCCCTTTTTTTTGGGTAAACTGGGTGGTCTTTTTTCAACTAGACTAACTATGTAACTTCATACAAAAAGGAAGTATCTTCGGGATTGGGTGTGACGTGACCTTACACCTGAGAGGAAAGCAGCCCCAGCCCAAAAACCCCATTCATAAGGCTAAAGTTCCTAAGAAGCTCAATGGAGTAGAGGGAGTACAGGTGTCATTCTTTTTTTTTTTTTTTTTTTTTTGGGGGGGGTGTTTAAGCTTCACTTTTGTACTGTATTTTTTTGGCCATTTACCTAAAATTATGTAAATGACCAATAAGATGTAATGCATAAGCACATGTGTGAATCCGACCACTCCCAAGTACCATTTACACAAGTGACAACATTGCTCTTCTGTTTTATCTAATTTGGTATGTTTTATTATAGGACAACACTTAACTGTGCAGATATTGAGAGGGAGGAGGAGAGTAAGCCCAGGCCCTGCAATGCTCCCACAAATTGTATTTTGTTACTGGTTCTTATAAACCTCTGTCAATTTATGCAGCACTTTACATATACAGTATATTGTACTTTCAGAGAAGCCCTCATCCATACACATGCCAATTTAGACAGGATCAAATTAACCTACCAGCATGTCTTTGGAGTGTGGAAGGAAACCCATGCAGGTACAGGGAGAACAGGCAAACTCTAGACAGGTGTTATGCTTGAGATTCAAACCGGTGACCCTAGTGCTGCCAGGTAGAAGTGCTAACCACTTAATCACTGTCCTGGCTGAATGTCAGTACATCAATAAGCCACACACCAGTCACATAGTTCCATAGGTCCATAGTTAATCTGCTTGAACACTCCACTCCACTCCACTCCACTTAAAAACACTCCAAAAGGCTCAGATCACAAAAAAAGCTAAGATCTCACACATGGTCAGGTACCTATCTGTCTGTCTATCTATATCTATCTGTCTTCATATTATATCCTTCTACATTATTTGTAATATATTTTTCTGTCTCTGTTTTCTGCTTCATCAGCACTGGCCATGAATGAGGTCACCTACGGAGGCTACAGGAATTTGCTGAACAAAGAGAAGACAGGATCCTTTCAGTGCTCCGGGAAGTCCAGTGGCAGTGCAGCAACATAAATACATTCAGTAGTCTGAAAGAGCTGCAGGCAACTTTCTGCTGCAGTCTGTGGCCAATATTGATTGACCTTAATGGTAAGTGGCAGTAACATGCAATGGACAGCATTTATGCACTCTTCTGTTCATTAAGGGCAGCAAAGAGCAGTGGCATGCCATCTGCTCTACCTCCTCAAAGGCCACCTGTCTACCCTCTTGTCCCGGCTATGACATATCCCCCTCCCGCTCATGCCTATCACAGCTCCACAGTTCCTCAACCCCCCTCATGCCTCCCACTCTTTTCTGCCATGGCCAAGCCTTTCACCTCAGACCGGTGGATTCCTCCTTTCAACGCAGATCAGTAGATCCCTCCTTTCACTGTAGATCAGTGGATCCCTGCCGATCCTCCCAATCACTAGAATTTTAACAGGGCCAATGCTCCCCCTCTCGCCACGTTTATCAAAACATATAATTTGTTTGAAATTTCTTTTCAATTTCATGTTCATGTTGGGCAATTGTTGTGGCCACTTTAGTACAGTCCCTGGCATCTACGGTGTCTTATCTTGTTGTTGATTTGGCCAATTGTTGTGGCCATTTAGTACAGCCACTGGCATCTATGGTGCCTTATCTGGTTGTTTATTTGGCCAATTGTTGTGGAAAATATATATATATATACTTTGTCACCAGGGGGGTAAAGTTTCCATTCTCAGAGAACAGGAGTTTTACCTTATACTGTTGAACAGGACGATGCACATTTTTATCTGTGTGAGGTAAATTCAACAATTCTCATGGAGAATACCTCATACTGATAGAAAAGTACAGTTCTCTTTTTCACCCACGTTGGGTAAAGTTTTAACTAGACAGGAAATAGCCAAAGGAAGTCAAAATATTGGAATTCCACAAACTACTAATGCAAGGTTTACTAATATGATGACTTCAAATAAGTCCTCCTTAAAAGTTTTTGCTGACTTCCATCAGGGCTGGAAATTCTATTTTATGTATTTTTATCAAGCACAGTCGTATTGCACTCAAGTATGTATTTTTTCTGCAAATGGTAATAATAGCACAAGCTATTTAAAGTCATCTGTCTTTATTGCTACCATGCTGTACTTTAGTAGCTGAGTTTGAATAGCGCACTAGAGCTGAATAGCTCTTTCTCTGCGCCTTGCCATCCAAGGCTCGTTACATAGCCAGCCAGTAAAGACAGCTCGTACTTATTTGTCAGTTTTCCATTCCTTAATACAGTAATATTAATATTAGTAATTGTGAAGAGCCATGGTGTTTAATAGCTTCTTAATGATATACCCAAAGCACCAGAGTTGAAATAATCATAGTTCTTAAAAAGTTGCTGTTCACACAGCAGGCCAGTTTTGTCAGCAAATCTTTCTACTCTCATTGTGGTGTTTAGGTAGTAAATACTCCCTGGAGTTAATGCACAATGTAACATTTGCAAACTAGTTCAACTCAATATGTAATCTTTGAATGTAATATGACTTAGGAGAGCTTATCCTTGGAGAGCCAAGGAAATGCAGTTCAGACATTTTACGGTCCGCTATTTATTTCTGCTAGGTAATCTGGAATTGCGGTAAAATAAAATACTGAGATAGGCTTACTTCCTCGGTACAGAAATACATGTGGGTTTAGGTTGCTGTTGTTTTTCTGAGAGTGTTCTGGCTGAGGAAATCTTTGGAGACATCATTAAATTAAACAGTTGTTAAATGATGCTGTAATTCAGAACTATCGTTATAAATCTCAATATTTACCTGTGATTTAAAGGCTTATTTACTTTCATGCAGTTTTAAAAACAAGAGGTGTTAGTAATTAAGGCACTCCGAGGTGATTGCACTCTTGGGCCATTAAGTGCCTGAACATACCTTCTGTTATTCTAAAAATCTGTACTAGGTAATCCAGGAGCAACTGAACCCCAACACATGCTGCAACTAAATACTGATATATGGAGCAAGTCATGTATATTCTATATGTCACAGTGCAAAGTGGTTACTCTCTTGCAAAACCTCCAAACTGTGCTTCTGTCTCACCATCTTGTACCACCTTAGCCTGGCTAGATAAAACCTTCGGGCTTACTCTGGCTATAAACTTGCTAAATGACTGGAATGCTACTTCCTGCTTTCTAGCTGCCTGTTGCCCCTGCACGAAGTCCATATGAAGTCTTCAAACTGGTGAGGTCCAGGTGCATCCAGATTCTGCACAATCTTGCTACACTCCCTGTGTATACTTCTATCCCACCCAGAGCCAGATCATCCACAAGGCAACCTAGGTAGGAGCCAAAGGTTTGGTGAATGTCCAGTGTTCCCAGTTACAACCATCATGCCCCTGCAGTAAACCAGGGGGTGCAGTAAATAAATTCATGCACATGCCTGTCGCTTAAGATAACATAAGGTTACATAAGGTAAAATACACTTGTGTGCACTTGGTATCTGATGGGGCCATGGCAGTACAGACAATGCAAATGGCGATCACTTGAAAGATAAAACCAGAGAAAATTCCCAGCTCAACTCACCAACCAGTCTGCTTTCCAACCAAATTAACCTGTCCAATAGTATGCGTTAAAAACAGGGGTTTAGTTAGCACACATTTGCAAATGCATGCATAAGCAGCAAGGCCCCTTCACGGCACCCTGTATTACTTGAAGTCCTAACCCTTCTAAATTTATGGGAGTCTCCACAGTGGAGCACTTGTATACTGATATATGGAGCAAGTCATGTATCTTCTATATGTCACAGTGAGAAAGTTACATTCTTGCAAAACCTTCAAACTGTGCTTCTGTCTCACCATCTTGTACCACCCTGCCTGGCTCAAAGACTTTCCTCTATGAGTGCCAGCTGCACAATTTGAAATCCATATGTAGGCTTCAAGCTGGTGAGGTCCAGGTGCATCCAGAGTCAGGGTAATACAGGGTGTCGTGAAGGGGCCCTGCAGCTTATGCATGTGTTTGCAAATGTGTGCTAATTAAACCCCCGTTTTAATGCATACTGTTGGACAGGTTAATTTGGTTGGTAAGCAGGCTGGTTGGTGAGTTGAGCTGGGAATTTTCTCTGGTTTTGTCTTTCGTGCATTTGCTCTTCCATGTACTCCTTGCTGTGAAGGCCAGTTATAGATGGGGCAGGGGCCATCTCTTTGTTACTGGTATAAATATTGGTGAGGGGACACACTGGACACCTTTGCTGCCATTATGCTATATGCTGGGTGTCCAGGGTGCCCCTGTGCCTTTAAGGAGGACTGGGCTACCTCCAGGCCCACCTGCCCCTTATCTATCTATTAAAATGCATGTGCTCCCACTGTGGAGACTCTTATACATTTAGAAGGGTTAGGACTACAAGTAATACAGGGTGCCCTGAAGGGGCCTTTCAGCTTATGCATGTTGGCTAACTAAACCCCTGTTTTTAGCACATACTGTTGGACAGGTTAATTTGGTTGGTAAATAAACAGTTTTTTTTTAGTTGAGCTGGGAATTTTTTCTGGTTTTGTCTTTCATGTGTTTGCCCTTCCATGTGCTCCTTGCTGGGAAGGCCAGTTATAGATGGGGGCAGGGCCATCTCTTTGTTAAATGGAGATGACTTCCCTGTGCTTATTGCAATCCTTAGTAATGTAAATCAAAGGGGATGAAAGGGCCAAAGCTGCTACTCTACCTCAGGGCCCATTCTGCCTTTATTTATCTCTGGTTTTTCCCACTGAAAAACCAGCCCCTGCAACTCAAGCCTAGTAACAATCACATGGTTGAGTACCACCCTTAAAGTGAACACTAGGGGGCGTGGCCGACCGGGCATGTGAGTAGAAGCGACTCACGGAGCTCCCTCCATTAACCTGGACTAATTGCCCTTTTCCCCGGCCGGGATACCCTGTTCTGGACCCTAATCCTCTTCGGGGGGTCCCCCTGAGGCTAGCGTGGTGTGCTGCTCCCGGATAGGTGCCTGGATCGGGGCTGCTGCGGGCCGCGAGGAGGGGACCGCACCGCCGGATCACTATCCCCCGCCATCCTCCGTTATCCTTGCAGACCTGGGTCCTGGATCGCCTCCCCTGGCACTGCATCACCATCTGCTGTGCGGGACTGGCCCTAGTTTTCGTGGCGGAGCGTTACCAGCTGAGCTCCGGATTGCGGCCTAGTTGGAGGCCGAAGCCGCGGACTTTCCTGCTGCGGGCGCCCGCTCCGAGCGGCGCGGATGCGGTGAGCGGCGGTTCTCCTCTACCGGCCCACTGACCACTAGGGACTGTTCCGCAATCTGGGCCCTATCTCCTGGCACCTTGCATGTCACGCGCAGGGGCTGCTATGACCCGCGGGAGCAAACTAAAGGATGGCTCTGTCCCTGGCCCGGCCGGCCAAGATGGCGCCGGCGTAGGGACACCGCAGCCCACCTCAAGGGGCCTTGACAAGCTGAAGGACACTGGGACTAAACCAAAAACAGGGCGCCCGGGGGGAAAAGATAGTGCTGGCGATATCCTCCTGTATGCCAAGAAACTGTGTGACATCCCGGGCCCCAGCGCAGTGGAGACTGCACCTCAGCCAGGTGCACAGGCATTGGGGGACACTCAGCTGGACACGGGGGCTCTGGAACCACCTGAGCAGCTTGATTTTGGGACTGAGCTGGAGGGAGTTGTGCTGGAGGGGACTCAGCCCACCTTGGGACATATCCTACTGGCTGTGCAGAAGTGCACGGCTTCCGTGAATGTTGTCAAGGACAGACTGGGGGGTCTCACGGAGGAGGTGGCCCTTTTGCGGCAGGATTTACAAAAAATGCGGGAACGCACCACTGCTGCTGAAAGTCGCATCTGCGACCTGGAGGATCAGATGCCCACATTACTCTCGGAATCCAGGGAAACGGCCAGGCTGGCGCAGGCTAACAGGAATAAGACGGACGATATTGAGAACCGCCTGCGCAGGAATAATGTCCGCATAGTGGGGCTCCCGGAGAAGGTGGAGGGACGGGATCCTACTGACTTTGTTGAGACTTGGCTGTGCGATACTTTTGACCGGGCCTCCTTCTCCCCCCTGTTCGCTGTGGAGAGGGCACACCGGGTCCCCACTAGAGCCCTGCCTGGCAATGCCCCCAGGCCAATGCTTGCAAAAATACTCCACTACCGTGACAGGGAGAAGATCCTGCGACTGGCCAGAGAAAAGGCAGACATACGTTTCAATGGGGTCAGAGTGTCATTCTACCCTGATTTTTCTGCCGAGGTGCAGAAGCAAAGAGCAAAGTTTATTGACGTGAAGCAGCGACTTCGCCGCCTGGGTCTGGTGTACGCCATGCTGTATCCCGCCCGTCTCCGGGTCACGGCTGAGGGGCGAGCACACTTTTTTGATACGGCCACAGACGCGGTGACTTGGCTGGACGTGAACGGGCCCGCCCTCCGCCGCAGACGTCCTGAAGATCCGGGAGACTGAGTTGGAGTGGTGGCGTGACGGGTTCCTGCTGGGTTTCGGGGTTTGCTCCCTTCTAAAAATGCTTTCACATTTGGATTATAATTTGGCCCGGCCGGGGACGTTTACAGTTTACCGTTTGGATGATGAAGCTCTACGCAAGGTATGCATATCTGGGCTTTGCTGTATCTATCCACACTGCGGGTGTGGCATGTTATGACCTTTTTGCACGGTTGTGCGTTTTTGGGCGGGTGGACACCACTGGATTGTCTGGACAATGTCGGGTTTACCGATATTGGGCTGCCTGCCCGTTCTCAGTTTTGTGACGAGGCACCGTTGTGCCTTGCTGGACTGGTTCTTTTCCTTCTGTTTTCTATTCTTGTTTTTGAGAGAACTTCACCCACACCGGATTTTTTGGATTCTCTGTATCTTCACAGCTTACCCCCTTCGCCCTTGTTGCTGGATGTCGCTCCCTGCTCTGTTGCTTGGCGGCGGAGCGGGGGGGCCGAGGCCCCACGCTGTTTTTCTTTTTTGACATGGCTGGAGTACCTGTAATTTCATGGAATGTCCGTGGCCTTGGGTGCCCAGTAAAACGGGCCATGATTGCTGCACAGTTGAAGAAACACCACCCGGCCATCATAGGCCTGCAAGAGACACACCTGCAGGGGGACACTGTGAGCTGTTTGAGATATTCTTGGGTGGGTTGGGGGTACCACTCCACCCACTCCACGTATTCCAGGGGAGTCAGCGTTCTGGTCCACGGGGCGCTGGCTTTCCGGGAGCTGGGGGTGCAGGTGGACCCCGAGGGGAGATTCGTTTTTTTGCACTGTGTTCTGTTTCGATTTACATGTGTGTTGGCGGTGGTTTACATACCGCCCCCGTTTTCCTCTTTAGTTCTTAGAGAATTGCTTAACTTTATGCTAGACAAAGCGGACACCCCGCTGATAGTTGTGGGGGATTTTAATGGTGTCTTGGACCCTGTCCTGGATAGGCATCCACCATCCCCCTCTTCGGTGGCTGGCAGGGGCACTGCCCTTTCGCGCTTCCTGGAGGAGGTGGATTGGTCAGAGGCCTGGCGTTTGAAGCATCCTGGAGTGGTTCAGTTTTCTTGTTTTTCTAAAACGCACTCCTCCCTTTCTAGGATTGATCTCTGTGTGTGTAACAGGGCCGCCCTCCCTGTGGTGGAGGAAACGGAATATGCCCTTAGGGGAATCTCTGATCACTCTCCGCTGGTGGTTCAGCTGGCGGTGCGCCCCCGGGTGGCCTTAACTAGGGCCCCCTGGAGGTTCAACGCGTTTTGGTTGAAGCTGTTCCCACAAGACAACGGCATTGCGGCCGCCATCGGGGAGTTCTTCGAGATCCACGGCCACCACGGGGATGTGCTGGCGAGATGGGATGCCTTCAAATGCTACCTCCGAGGGGTGTTGATTACACATATCCGGAAGGTTCAGACGGGATCTAAGCAATTTGAGGAACAATTGGCTGGTAGTGCGCAGAGGTTGGAGGAGGATTATATTGTTGACCCTACTGAGGAGAAGAGGGCGGCCTGGCTCTCAGCTCAATCGGTATGGTTGGGGGAAGTCCGATCTAAAGTAGACAAGAAACGCTTTTTCTCCAAGACCACATTTTATGAAGAGGGGGAGCGGACGGGCCGCTTGCTGTCTCGTTTGGTGGGGGCGCGCCCCTCAGTTCCCCCCATAGGGGCACTTCGGCTGCCGTCAGGGCAGCTGGTGAATCGGCAGGAGGAGATCATGGCGGAACTTGCTAGGTTCTACGCTGACATTTATTCTACAAGGGTGGAGTACACTTCGGAGGAGTTGCAGGAGTATTTGAGTACCATACCATTCACGAGACTCACGGCCGAACAACGGGAGGGACTAGAGGCACCCATTACGGAGGAGGAGTTGATGGAGGCACTGGCTCTCTTTCCGGGAGCCAAGGCACCCGGGGATGATGGCCTCCCAGTGGAGGTTTATCAAACCTTCTCGGGGCTGCTGCTGCCGCAGTTGCTGGAAGTGTTCCGGGTGGCTAGAGAGGCTGGGACACTTCCGGAGTCCATGTCTAGGGCAAGCATTGTGCTTCTGCTCAAACCCGGGAAGTCACCCACGGACCCGGGATCATACAGGCCCATTTCACTGCTCCAGGCGGACGTCAAATTGCTGGCTAAGGTTTTGGCGCGGCGGGTGAATTCGGTGATCACTCATATTATTCATGAAGATCAGGCGGGCTTCATGCCCAATAGGTCCACGGCCCTTAATCTTAGACGACTGTTCGTTGCGATTCAAACGCCTGCGGATAACGTAGGTGAAAGAGCGCTATTATCCTTGGACGCCAACAAGGCGTTTGACAGTGTGGAATGGGGATATCTGTGGGCGGTGATGGAGGCGTTTGGGTTCGGCCCAGTGTTTCTGTCTTGGGTGAGACTGCTATACCATCAACCACGGGCATCGATACGAGAGGGAGGCAGGACATCTGAGGGCTTCAGCCTAGGTAGGGGAACGCGGCAGGGCTGCCCGATTTCCCCTCTGTTATTCGCACTTGCAATTGAGCCCCTTGCGACGCGTATCAGACACAGGGATTCCATAGTGGGTTTTAAATACGGCCCTCTCCAGGACAAAATACTTCTATACGCGGACGATATGCTTCTGACACTGGGGGACACGGGTGGCTCCTTGCGGGCGGTTATGTCTGAGATCACTGAGTTTGGGAGGTTTTCGGGCCTTACCATAAACTGGTCCAAATCGGCGCTACTGTATCTTGATGCGAACGCCACTCGGCCACTGGACTCTCACTGTCCGGTCCCAGTGGTGGATAAGTTTAAGTATCTGGGGGTTGTGGTATCGGCGGACCCGAATCAATATAGTGTGCTCAACATTGGCCCTCTTCTAACGCGGTTCCGGGATAAGATTAAGATCTGGACTAAGCTCTGGCTCTCGCTAGCGGGACGGGTAAACCTTATCAAAATGATCTTGATGCCTCAGTTGTTGTACTTCCTGCACAATTCCCCGATTGTTATTACCCTGAAAACTTTCCGCATTGTGAATACCCTCTTCCGGTCCCTGTTGTGGAAAGGAAAGGCGGCTAGGATCCGTTTGGAGCAACTGCAGAAGCCCAGAGATGGGGGGGGTCTTGCCCTACCCAACCCCTGGCTGTACTATCTGGCGTCCCAGCTGCAGCACCTGGTGGGTGCGCTGTCGGGGGCTCCGGCTGGTGCTGCGTTGACAGTTATGCGGGAATTTACAGGGGCAATTGGGGTGCCGGAGGGACTGGAGGCTCAGCTGTTCACCAAACCCAATCGGCGATACCCGACGTATCGCCTCCTACAGAAGGTGTGGGATAAGACAAAACAAATGCAACAAGTGACGGGATATACCAAATTTAGTCCGATCTGGGGTAACCGTGCTTATCCGGAACTATGCAAATTAGATCAGGCGGATAGGTGGCGGGCTTTGGGGGTGACTCATTTGCGGCACATCCTCCATGGAGGGGTCATGCTACCTTTTGCGCAGTTACAGGAACGATTCTCCCTACCTGACCACATGAAATTCTACTACATACAGTTACAACATGCGCTGCGGGCTCAGGCTGCCAAAGGACAGTTCCACCTGTCGCCTGCTCCTGTATTCTATCTTATGGAGCAGTTTACTGACACCAAGGGGTTCATATCGAGTTGTTATGACGCCCTGCTGAGCAAGTACTTGGACAAATACCCTAGTAAAGCCTGTGACCACTGGAGCACAGATGTGGGGGAGATCCCGGGTGAGCAGTGGGAAGAGGCTCTAGAGTCAGTTCGCACGTGTTCTTTGAATGTCTCGCATCAGGTGTCTCAATTATACATCTTACTTAGAGTCCACCATACTCCTCTGAAGCTGTACTCCATGGGTGTCCGTGACGACGATATATGCGGTCGTTGCCAAAGGGAGGTGGGTGACTTAATCCACCTGTTGTGGCGTTGTCCGAAGCTGCACAGGTACTGGACTGAGGTGCGCTCAGCTATTAATAGTACCCTGGGAATAGATGTACCCGGGGACCCTAAACACTGCCTTCTGGGTATCTTAGACCAACAAGTGGAGGACCGGTATCTGCGGGAGGCGGCCTCCCGCGCCCTGTTCCAGGCTCGCTTGCTTATATTACGCATGTGGACGGCACCTGAGCCTCCGACTTTTCGGATGTGGCTAGAGCAGATAGGGGGCACACTCAGAATGGAAAAGGTTATATACCAACATAGGGGATCTCCACAAAAATTCTCTAAAATATGGGGTGTATGGCTGAGCTGCCCGGGAATGGCCCCTACTGACCTCATCATGGACCGTTTATTATCCTGAGTATGCAAATATGAGTTGGGGCTGATGGGGGATGATTGCATGAGGCCCTGGGGTGGAATGGAGGGACGTGATAATGATATTGTACCAGTTGCCGCTGCTTGGGGCTGTCTGCTTTAGGGGCGACTGTGGTGTAATTGTTTTGCATTCTATTTTCTATGGTGATGTTGTTTTCATGTTACTATGCTTGTACCGTGTATTGCTGTTTCATTGTGGTTCTGTGAATTTCTCTCAATAAAGATGTTTTCTGATTTAAAAAAAAAAAAGTGAACACTAGATGATAGATACATTTTACTTTCTATTGCTGAAGCCTTTTAAAAGGGGTGCTCGAGAATTTCCATAGCATTCTGGCTTTACTACCCTGGGCCAAACAGTAATCAAGCCAGTAAACTGGTGACAGTTGCAAGTACCTAGCCACAACAGCTTTCAGTCTACCTGCTCTGTGGAAATGATGCTAGGACATAGTTTCAACACTTAAAAGGACAGAAATGGTATGTTGCAGGTGACAGAAAAAACAAGGGTGTCGCAAAGTCCATATAGGAGTCCATACTAAGTCCATAAGAATTCCTGAATGATGGGTAAATGTACACTCCAGGCAGCCTGGTATTAGAGCTAGAAGTCAACTCGAATGTGAGCACAAACAAAAAAAAATAAATCAAGTGCCAGCTGAGTGTAGTAAATAAATAAAATCAGGTTTATTTGCGGTAAAAATGGTAACTCACAAGAAACCAGTAATATGCTGCTCATTAAAAGTCCGCCACTACCGGGGCATCAGAGCTCAAGTTGTCCACTGTGTAATGGGGAAATTAAATACAGTGACCTCAACTGGTTAGACCTCACCCATGATGGCCTGAGGAAGGAGCACGAATGTTATACAAAGTGTTGCCACGCCCATGCCGCATCACAAGTGGCGTCACATCTGCCTCGCCTTCTGCCCTAACCAGCTAGGGACACTGTATGACATTTCCTGTGTGTTCTACCATCACACAGCGGACAACCTGAAACTTGTTGCCCCCAGTAGCAGCAGACTTTCAATGAGCATCATATTACTGATTTACTGAGTTATCATTTTTAGCACAATTAAATTTGATATGATTTACTTACAGTATGTATATTTTTACTTAAATCTTGATCTCCCTTGTGCATTTCTTCAATATCTGCCCAGTAATCCAAGAAACAACATTTTTCCTCTGTGCAGCAGCTTACTTTACTAAAGACCAGCCACTACTCTCTCTTTCCTTGTGTAAAATGACTGGTCTTGTATCTACCCTCCAGTACTTTGCTGCTTGCACCTTGTAGTAGCTGGAGCTCCTGGGTCCAACCCACAGCTCTGCACTCTGCAAAAACTACTGTATGTGCAGTTCAGTGATAAAATCACAACTGCTTACATATAAAATGTGTCTGAGTTTGAGAAGGCATTCATATATACCAAGTGGCTTTATATCCTTTATGGCTATTGAGAAACATATACACTTACCAGCCACTTTATGAGGTACACCTTGCTAGTATCAGGTTGGACCCCCTTTTGCCTTCAGAACCGCCTTACTTCTTCATGGCATAGATTCAACAAGGTGTTGGAAACATTCCTAAAAGCTTTTGGCCCATATTGACATGTTAGCATCATACAGTTGCTGTAGATTTGCCAGCTGCACATCCATGATGCAAATCTCTTGTTACACCACATCCCAAAGATGCTCTATTGGATTGATATCTGGTGAGTGTGGAGGCCATTGGAGTACAGTGACCTCATTGTCATGTTCAAGAAACCAGTTTGAGGTGATTTTAGCTTTGTGACATGGTGCAATAGCCTGCTGGAAGGAGCCATCAGAAGATGGGTACACTGCAGTCATAAAGGGATGGGTAGGGTCAGCAACGTTATTTAGGTAGGCCGATGCGTTTAAATGATTTTCACTTGGTACTAAGTGTGCCAATAAAGTATCCCCCACAACATTATACCATAACCCCAGTCTAAACTGTAGATAAAAGGCAGAAAAGATCCATGCTTTCATGTTGTTTATGCCAAATTCTAACCCTACCATCTGAATGTCACAGCTGAAATCGGAACTCATCAGACCAGGTAACGTTTTCCTAATCTTTTATGTCCAATTTTGGTGAGCCTGTGTGAACTGTAGCCTCAGTTTCCTGTTATAGCTGACAGGAGTGGCACCCAGTGTGGTCTTTTGCTGCCGTAGCCCATCTGCTTTAAAGTTTGATGTGTTGTACTTTCATAGTATTCTGCATACCTTGGGTGTAATGTCTAGCTATTTCAGTTACTGTTGCCTTCCTATCATTTCAAACTTGTCTGCCCATTCTCCTCTGACCTCTGACATCAAGAAGGCATTTTTCTCCACACAACTGCCGCTCACTGGATATTTTCTCTTTTTCAGACCATTCTCTGTACACCCCAGAGATGGTTGTGTGTGAAAATCCCAGTAGATCAGCAGTTTTTGAAAATACAGTAAACCTTGGTTTGCGAGTAACTTGGCTTGAAAGCGCTTTGCAAGACAAGCACATTTTGTTTTAGAATTTTGACTTGATATACAAGCGATGTCTTGATATACAAGTAGCGTCATATCACAACTGGGTATAAAATGTGATGGGTTGTGTCATCATAAAATGTCCATCCACAAATGGCAGCCTCCACTAGGGGAATAGAAGCAAAATCCAGCAGGAGCTACAGAGTATAAAAGAGAAGAGAGGCGCCTCTAAGTGTAGCAATATTGTTACATTTAATGAAGGTTCAATATTTAGCAGCTCACATGGTTGATGATTAAAACAGGCAAATCTAAGTATGCAGGCATCCGGGGTAAAGCTTTCCACATAGACCATCCTCCGCACTGTAATCTTCATCACACCCTTCCACGCTGCACTCCAAAGTCTCGCTTTCAGATCACTCTACTGCAGGGTAGTCTTCACAATCACAATTGCAGACTGACATCGATGAGAGCCAGTGGTTCAGAAGATGGTCTATGTGGACAGCTTTACCCCGGATGCCTGCATACTTAGATGTGCCTCTTTAATCATCAACCATGTGGTTTGCTAAATGTTGTACCTTCATTAAATGTCCCCATACTGCTAGACTTAGAGGCGCCTCTCTTCTCTTTTATACTCTGTAGCTCCTGCTGGATTTTGCTTCTATTCCCCTAGTGGAGGCTGCCATTTGTGGATGGACATTTTATGATGACACAACCTATCACATTGCTATAATCTTTGTATATAGACTATAAACTGAAAGACTTATGAATAAATGGTTGTGGAACGGATCATCTGAGTTTCCATTATTTCTTATGGGAAAATTTTCTTTGATATAAGAGTGCTTTGGATTACAAGCATGTTTCCGGAACGAATTATGCTCGCAATCCAAGGTTTTACTGTACTCAGACCGGCCGGTCTGACACCAACAACCATGTCAAGTTCAAAGTCACGTAAATCTTTCCTATTCTGATGCTTGGTTTGAATTTCAGTAAGCTGTCTTCACCATGTCTAGATGGCTAAATGCATTGAGTTTCTGCCATGTGATTGGTTGATTAGCAATTTGTGTTACTGAGCAATTAAACAGGTGTACCTAATGAAGTGGCTGAAAAATGTATATAAAAGAAAGTTTTTTGTTCCCTAAGCTCAGCTATAAGTCAAAGTTCCAGTCTTGAATGCTTGTTCTAGGTCAATGTCTCACCAAGAAGTATGAGGATTGGATGAAGGCAGCTTTGGAGGTCAATATATATTTACATCGAGTCACTGTTTGCTGTAATAGACAATTACTCCCCCCAAATAAGGAAAATTACCAGCATACTTTCCAAGATTTTGGACAGGGGTGTAACTACAGGGGTTGCAGTTGCAACCGGGCCCCATGCTCCAGGGGGCCTGTGCGGCTCCCCTGTACACCTGGATAGGAGGGGCGGCGGGGGGCAGCATGTAGAGAAATCACTGTCCTCCTTTCTCCTCCTGTAGCTGCAGGAGGAAAATAGAGGAGATTGGTTCCTCTGTATGCTGCCCCCGCCACTCCTCCTATCCAGTTCACTTGTGTTCTGCTGTCTCTGGGCCCCTGTGTGCTCCCTTGGTCACCCCAGGGGAAGAGCCCCAGGCTTGAAGGGAAGGGCCCCGGCCAGGGGTCCGGGGGGCCCTTCATGGTTTCTTGCACCGGGGCCCTAAAGGTTGTAGTTACGCCTCTGATTTTGGATGACATTCGCAGGGAAGGCACCTTTAAAACCAATCTGCACTAATCTTTCCTATATTTCTGTCCTCAGAGATTCCCTTTAACATTCACACTTCCATCTCACAAATATTTTGTACTACTGACAAAATCATTTTCAGTTTTTGTTTGATCATTAAATTGCCACTTTTCCTACTGTTGAAGCTGATTTACATATAACCTACTTATACTTTGTGTTCTCCGTCAAATGTACTGCTGTGCTTTGTGTGACAATTGGGTTTCTAACAGATTCTCTTTAGCAGATGATCTGCACTTATCATGAAAATAAATGAGCCGAGGGTTCCAACCAAACTGATGTCACAGGGAAGAGAGGGGATAGCAGTTGGCCTCTGGTGATATTTGGTCAATGATGTCATCACTATCTCAACCCTTCACCTTACATAGTTTGGCTAAAATTACTGACAGGCTTGGGTTGTGGTTTATTTTGTGAGGCAGTGGGTGGAGGAAAATGTGATAGATGATGGATTTACATTAGGTTACATTTTTTGGGGAATTACATTTTTATTTTAATAAAGGATTGTCAAACATTTGGGTGTCCTTATTTCTTAGTTGTATCATTTTTTGTAAATGAGTAGGTAAGCAGTATCTGGAGGCTCCCTTATTATTAAAGGGGGCTTCCATATTTTGTCAAACATTTGGGTGTCCTTATTTATTAGTTGTATCATTTTTTTTAAATGAGTAGGTAAGCAGTATCTGGGGGCTCCCTTATTATTAAAGGGGGCTTCCATATTTTTATTTATTTTTTTAAAAAAAAGGTTTTTATTGATTTTTAAAGGTAAACACAATACAACAAATTAAGTATGGGTAACATAATATTCAGTTGTGCATAAGTATGTGGCAATATGCCATTGGAAAAATAACAATCAGTAAATACATTGTAAATACTAACCACAACATACAAAGCCATTCACAACTCTGCCCCGAGCTACATCACCAATCTTGTCTCCAAATATCACCTAAATCGTCCTCTCCGCTCCTCTCAAGACCTCCTACTCTCAAGCTCCCTTGTCTCCTCCTCTCATGCTCATCTCCAGGATTTCTCCAGGGCCTCTCCCATCCTCTGGAATGCTCTATCTCAACCTGTACGGCCATCTCCTACTCTAGCTGCTTTCAGGTGATCCCTGAAAACGCTTTCTTCAGGGAAGCCTATCACACCGCCAACTAATCTGCCATCAGCTCATTCCTTACTCTTAAAAATGGGAATATTGCTGCGCTAAAATATAGGATAAAATCATACAAAAAATGAGATAAAAAGTCAACAGACTGAATGAAAGCAGCCGACACCTGACCTAGAATCAGAAATACCAGATCTGGAAAACAATATGCGATGGATATGGTGCAGCGCTAACAATAATATATCCACAGTCCATACACATGTTCAGATGGATAAAGTAGATGTAATGGACCAAGTCCATCAAAGAGAGTGCTCCAAAGGAAGAGAAACTGTCCACCACTTCAAACTTGGGAAAAACCCAGTGTACAGGAACCGCCACCAAGATAATAAATGGCCCCTTACCAAAATGCAGTGATCCCCATTACAGGGATCAGTGACAGCCTGTATGGTATATCCGGTGCCCAGATCGACATATACCGGCTCCTAGTGTTCCCTCAGTGTTCCCTCAATGGCTCCAACCGGAACAGATGCAAATAGGAAAGAGAGGGACAACTCCCATGGTGAAGTACATTCAGACTGTTTATTTAGTAAAAGCAGAGTGGCAACTCACATGTATATGCAGAAATGACAGCGTATCTCGGAGCTCTCTCTCGGAACTTTGTCTCAAACCGGAAAAATGGCCGCCGTGTCTCCTTGTAGGTCGCAGCGCGACGTGCCGCAGGCTCCTCCAAGGAGCGCTGCGACCTACAAGGAGACACGGCGGCCATTTTTCCGGTTTGAGACAAAGTTCCGAGAGAGAGCTCCGAGATACGCTGTCATTTCTGCATATACATGTGAGTTGCCACTCTGCTTTTACTAAATAAACAGTCTGAATGTACTTCACCATGGGAGTTGTCCCTCTCTTTCCTATTTGCATCTGTTCCGGTTGGAGCCATTGAGGGAACACTAGGAGCCGGTATATGTCGATCTGGGCACCGGATATACCATACAGGCTGTCACTGATCCCTGTAATAGGGATCACTGCATTTTGGTAAGGGGCCATTTATTATCTTGGTGGCGGTTCCTGTACACGGGGTTTTTCCCAAGTTTGAAGTGGTAGACAGTTTCTCTTCCTTTGGAGCACTCTCTTTGATGGACTTGGTCCATTACATCTACTTTATCCATCTGAACATGTGTATGGACTGTGGATATATTATTGTTAGCGCTGCACCATATCCATTCCTTACTCTTACCTCCTGTAACACCTGCCCCACCCCATTAGATTGTAAGCTCTTCTGAGCAGGGCCCTCTAAATCCTCTTGTATTTTATTGTATTGTATATGTACTGTCTCCCTCTAATATTGTAAAGCGCTGCGTAAATTGCTGGCGCTATAGAAATCCTTATTAATAATAATAATAATAATAGAGAATACACAACAATGTGATGGGATAAAGAGGAAAACATCCATAATACATAAGGATCTAAAGAGTGTACCAGAGTTGCCAAAAAAGGGGAAGGTAATTTTTACATCAATTAATTGTCAATTCGAAAATATGAACACCAAGGCGCCCAGTCTCGAGAAAATTTGGGATAACGGCCATCTCTGACCGCCAGGAGCTTCTCAAATACATACATCTCATTCACGAGTCTGATAAGGTCCCTAATCTCAGGGACGTCTGTAGCCTTACGATTTCTCATCAAAGTAAGTCTGGAAGCATGTAAGATAAACATACAAGTTGGCCTAAGGGAAGAATGGAGGGCCGTGGCCCCTATGCTTAGGATGGCTAAAGCTGGGTCAGGTTTCAGAAGGTGACCGGTAATTGTGGAAATCAAACGGAAAACTGCTGCCCAGAAACTATGAAGGTGGAGACAAGACCAAACCATGTGAAGCAGAGTGCCCACTTGGCTGCAACCTCTCCAACACTGGTCTGATGTCCTCCCATTCAGATTTGGAAATTTGGCCAGCAAATAAGGGGTATAGTACCATCTTTGGTGGAGCTTTTGAGCAATTTCCCCATAGTTAACACATTTAGTATATTTGTAATTACAGTAGATAGCTTGTATCCATTGTTCATTCATGAAGGACGTGCTAAGGTCCCTTTCCCACTTTGCCATTTAGTAGGTTTTGCTGAATGTCGACTTAGACTGCAGTAGGGTATAGAACAGGGCTTCCATATTTTGATAAGCCCTCCATCCACAAACCCCCACAACAACCTGGTAAAGGGTTGTGAGGAAGAGGCCCTTAACATAGACAAAATGGGGACAAGGTGCTTTGCCGGATGAGGTCCCCACATGTTAAGGGCATGTGATCTGGTATGGTTCAGGAGGGGTGGGTGTGCATCCCCCCTTTCTTTGCCAGCCAGGATGCATGCTCAGATTATCAGTGTAGCGGCCCCTTTGGCATCGAGTGAATAACGAGAGGAGAGCTTCTGACGGGTGCAGTACTTTCATTCTTTTGCATCAAAGGTGTGCAGGAGGGTTGAACGTTATTCTCTTTAACCCCTTGAGCACCCTAAACCATGAACACCATAAACACTGTAGCACCGTGAAAACTGTAAACGACATACAATACATTTGTTTACAGTGATCACCAAAAAGGGGGTTACAAGGTTAATTACAAATGTGAAGTTACAGGGTGGATTACAGTTGTCTGCACACATATCTAAATCACATTAAACATCTAAGGAAACATGGCCACATGCAAGATGCTTTGGATTATCTATAGCATATTTAAACTAACAGCATGGATCGTTTTATGTTTAACAACATATATACTTCTATATATATATAATAATGCACTTTTACTGCATACCTCGCTCCGCTTGCCAAGGGGTGCAAAACTTTTAAGCCTTAAGAATTCTCTCAGCAGTCATCTTCCTGCTCTGTATATAAAATCTGAGTCACAGAAAACTTTACCTCAGAGCTAGAGGGAGGAGGAGTAGGAGTGGTCTAGTGGTTCTGCTGATTAAACATTCCCCAGGGAACCAAAAGGAAGGCAGAAAGGTTCCACCTGACAGTAAGTGCTGAACAAAGATTTACAGTGATAAGCGGACAGTTGCAATCAGTCTGGTATGGAATTTTAAGGGGTACCTTCTGCTTTTTTGTAGTAGTAGAGGGAGATGAGAGAGAAGGCATGCAACTGGGTACAAGCGCTATATTGATTGAGAAGGGGTAAGTATTAGGGGAGAAAGAGGCACACAGCAAGTGGTAAAACATTTTTACCTTAATTAAGGCAATACATTAAAGTGATTTTAAAGTCATTTTATTTGTTTTTTTTAAAATAACAAACATTTTATACTTACCTGCTCTCTGCAATGGTTTTGCAGAGAGCAGCCCGGATCCTACTCTTCTCGGGTCCCACGCCATCTCTCCTGGATTCTCCCTCCTGCTGGGTGCCCCCACACCAAGCAGCTTGCTGTGGAGACACCCAAGCAGGCGCACTCCTGACCTGCGGCTCTGTGTGTCCATTTATCACATGTCCATTTATTATTAACTGTATAATTTTTTTCCTTGTAAATGTCACTTCTGCTGTAGAACATCCTACGGTAAGAATGAAAAATAAATTGTGCCCCCCCAAAAATAAACATACCAGATGCTTTAAGTCTGTTATGCATTTAAAGAGGATACCCCTAGGAAAAAAAAAAAAAAAGCAGGCCTTCTGGAAATTCATACCAGACCTTTCAGGGTTACTAGGTTGGGCCAAACCCTCAGCTTATCCCTACTAGAGAGATATGGGTCCATGACACCTTGGGTTGACAGGCAGTTGATAGAATAACACTGGGCCTGATTCAACCTGAAAGAGGAGTGGAGCTGGATCTCAGGATCAAGGAGTCCGCAGGGTACAGCACCTGAGACAGGGTTAAGTCTCGTACACACGCAACGATTGTTGGCCGACCGATCGGCCGCCTTTTGTCCAGTGTTGTTGTGTTGGTTGAAATGTGCTCTAGACTGCACACAAATTTTCTCGGCCAACAACAACCAACTTCCGAAGTGATGTCATGTGCTGGTTAACTTTCCGTGTGTTTTTTCTTCTCTGAGCATGCCCAGTCTTGCTCATCTGATGTTTGTCTGCCGAAATCTGTACTGACTGACGAAAAATCGGCCGTTGTGGTGACTGTGACGGATACCATTACAGTGACGGCCAACAAAAATTTTATAGCATGCACACCATGCACGCTGCGACTTTTGTTCGGCCGAAAAGTCGCAGTCGGTTGTCGGAATCATCATACTAACAAGCCGACAATCGGCCGATCGGACGTTGGCCGAAAATTCACGGCCAACAATCGTTGCGTGTGTACGAGGCATTAGTCATGCATCTGAAGATGCTTTTTAAATTTTTAAAGATGCTGTTAAGCTATGTGGTTTTTTTTAAACCCAAGGCAGAACTTGGGCTTAAAGTTTGCTGCAGATATTTTCAAAACTTGTTCAGTTGGCTTTCAAAGATGGAATGCGCAGGGGTCACAAATGCACACAAAGCCATAGTAAAGCCTATACTATTTGAATATGTAGCAAAAACATCACTCGGTGAGTGCTTGTTGGCCGCGCCTCTCCTCTTGGGCACAGCTTGTTCCCTTTACGGGGTGCCTGGGGGACGGGCTCCTTCTACCTTTTCCATCCCTAGATCCCCCATTTGTTCATTGCCTTTGTTATCACCTACTGAGGTTTTCCTGAGGTTAGGACTGTTTGTTATTTTTTTGTTTGCTCTCTGTACCCTGTGAGTTATTAGTTGTATCTCTGTAACTCTCCAATGCATGTTGAACGTTGTACTACATTTGTTAACTCCAATAAAATTTTTGAAACGGAATATGTAGCAAAATATGCACCAAATAGGTGCCTCATTTATGTTAATACCTCACTTGTTAAAGCCCATCTCTGGGCAAATGTTGGGCCCCCCCTTCCTTGTTTTTTTTTTTTTTTTTTACAAAAACCCCCTCAGCACTTTTTTCTACTCACTTAGGCCCTCAGTCACATGTTCCTTGCCAGCATCTCTTCTGTGAATTGAGACTGGGGAGCCATTGTTGCAGTCTGTGTTATCGCTGAGCACACCGTTCCTCCTGACATCAGGCTGCTGCTGCATATTTCTGGAACCCTAATAGAGCTCTGCCACTGGACATCCAATTTAAAGTGCCCACATTGCCCAGGTCACTATATGGAGAACCATCCCACTCTAAAGCAAGGTAGAAGACTCAGGACCCATTCCTCATATGACCATAGTTTTAAGAAAGTAAAAACAAATACTTACAGGGGTAAAGGGCGGTGGGTGATAGCCTACTGGAGAGAAGTTTTAAAGTGTAAGGCTTCATGTACACGGGATATTGTTAAAAGTCCCTTTGAATGCTGGAATTTTTAGGACGTTTAAAACGTCCATTAGCTCGCGTTTGCACCCGCCTTTAGTGGGTGTTTGCGTTTAGAACCGTTCCTAGAGGTCAAAAAAATCATTCCCCTTTAAAATGGAAAAACGCGAGCGCTAAACGCGGGTCATCGCGTTTGGTCGCGTTCAGCCGCGTTCGGTCACGTTTTTGCGTTTGAAACGCCGGGAAACACACTTTCGAACGCAAATAATTGCTTTCCAAAAAACGTCCCTGAACTCAACTGCCTGCAAATGACTGTAAACGACCCTGTGTACATGGACAGATAAGATAACATAGAGGTGGGTTCAGGGGCAAACGCCCAACTGCTCCTAAATGGCCATTTACAACGTCCCGTGTACATGGAGCCTAAATGTAGTAGATTACATTTTATGTAGACATAAAGAAAAGACTGCACCGCTCAAAGTCCTGGATGTATTTCTCCAGTCTCCTTCCACACTGGGTGCTGGCTTTAGGAGCTCATCCAGCTTAGCACATGTGGTAAAAATGAAGAACAAAGCTGCACTTCCATAAAGTCTCACCATGAAGGTTAATCAATGCAGTTGGCTTCCAATAAAGCCCCTGCCTTAAGCCCCACCCACTGACATGTTTCACCTTGATTGGGCTTATTTGCAGAGGAGCAACAGATCCAACTCTATATTAAATCATTTTGACATGCAATTTTCACTGATGTTAACATTCACTTATCTACTTTTTTTAGTACACTCAATCTTAGTTGCAAGGCATGCAAGCCAGTATGTGGAAAAATTTGCCAACATAAAAAGCCACAAAACTGCTTTGTTTCCCCTAATGTCTTAGACCCATTAATGAGAAAGCTTCACATTTAGAACATAAAATCTAGCCTCTGCCTGCAGTATATAATTTTCAAGTCTACAGCGGTCCATTATTACTATATTTGCTAATGGGTCTTGTATATAGCAGTTTGATACCGACAACCTTTCTTTGAAAAGTGAGAGCAATTTCTTCTTACACAGACAAAATGAGTAGGATAATTATTTTTTTAGCAGAAACCTCTAATTTTTCAGAAATGTTTTGTGAGCTGATATGGGGAAAAAGCATTTCGTGTTTTGTGCTGATATAAAAATAGATTACAGTATCTAAAAGATTAAAAATGGATTTGTACACATATTTCCCAGGATATTCTCAGGTTTTGCAGTGTTTGATCAATTCGTTTCTTTTTTGTCTTATTACTATTGATGGGCCGGCAAATTATTCTCACTTGTGAATTATGTTATACATCTGCGCTAGGCATTCCGCTCTATGTACATTATGACCTTTTGTGTTTTATAATCAAATAGATTGAACTTGTGTTCTCTGGAATATTGCAACGAAGGAGCTGCAAGGCTTTTGTGGAGATGGGACTCACCCGCTGTTTAAGCTTATGGAAAGCAGCCAGGAAATATTCACTGTATTTTTATGTCGTTGCTGTTTTAGTTTGGTAAATTACTGGGAAACCCAAAAATATTTAAACAAGTTCCTTTTGCAAATTAGATTCCATACAACCATGAAACTGGTCGGGCGAAGCTTACCTCTGATGTCATTGTGTACGCTGGACGCTCAACAGAGGCGCCATATTTTTGGTGTAATGCTTGTCTATATCTTCCTTTCTTCCATTGTGAGTATAATTGCTGTTAAAAAAATCTATGGAATCGGTGATACTGGGCTATGACATTTTTTTATGTGTTACATTTGAGCTATACCAGCATAGTGATTTTGTTGGTGGCCCACTGGAGTTTTTGTGAATTTGCTGGAGCCATCATATCAGACCAGCTAGTGGCAACTAGAGATGGGTCCTGGATGTGAGATTGCCTCTAGGTTGTTGCTGTTTGCCTTTGAGGCATCTCTATGCTACATGGACCTCCTATAACTTAGAGGCATGATCATTCTGGCAACGAGTGCCTCTACAGCAAGTGGGACAGTTCACAAGATTTTCCCAATGGAATTTGTTATCACAGAGTTTGTTTAACATGTTGATGAACTTTGAAATTGTATTTTTATTTTTAATTTGATTTTTTTTTCATGTTTTAATTGCACATTGCACTTTAAAGCAATTGTAAAGTCAGAAAGTTTTTTTTTTGTATCTTAATGCAGTCTATGCATTAAGATAAAAAGCCTTCTATGTGCATCAACTCCCCCTCAGTACCGTTAATTATTACCTGAGCCCCCTCTCTATCCAGCGATGTCCACAAATGCTTCAGCCATTCCGTAACTCTCGCTCCTGATTGACTGAGACACAGCAGTGGCGCTATTGGCCCCCACTGCTGTCAATCAAACCCAGTTAGCCAATCAGGAGAGAGAGGGTGTGGCGACAAATGGAAACTCCGTGTCTGAATGGATACATGGAGCTTCAGCTCGGCTCAGATGCCCAATAGCAAGCTGCTCGCTGTGGGGGCACTCAACAGGAGGGAGGGGCCAGGAGCGCCAAAGAGGGACCCGAGCAGAGGAGGATCTGGGCTGCACTGTGCAAAAACTTCACAGAGCAGGTAAGTATAACATGTTTGCTATTTTTATAGAAAAAAAAACGAGACTTTACAATCCATTTAAGCATTATCTTTTATTGTACTATATAAATCTATTGTACTATATAAACACATTAGGCACATTAATCAATTTGGTGGTGATTTAGGAAAATATTGCATGTATTTTTTCCTTTAAAGAGAATGTACATTGTTTGCAAATTCTCAGCTTGGAAGTTGCACCTATTTGAAAAATTGATCATATATTTATTTTGATTCAATACATTTTTATTGAGTTTTGCAGTTTTACAAACAAACAAAGGGTGCCCATAAAAAAAGTATAATGCTTGTAGAATACAACAACAATAATATTCAATAATGCAAGCATTGGTTTGGCTATGGCTACTAAATAAACACTCAATTACTTAAATATGAGGGCTACATAAACCAGGAAGAATGGAGTGGGATTGGCAGTAGTGGGAAGTTATTTATTGAACCATATATTCCACAGTTGGGAGAATTTGGCGAGGTTTAAAGAGTTTATCACTAGTAAGCTCTCAAAGGTGTAATTGGAGTTTATCATATTCACTACATCAGATATATTCGGGGATATGTTTGTTTTCCCCTTTCTCAGAATGGTGAGTCTGGCTGCCAATAGTATGTGGGTTACCACTTGTCTGTATAAGGTCGGGTATTGGTCGATACCTATATTAAGTAGGGCTAAGGCTGGCTGTGTTTGAAGCGATGAGGCGAAATGTTTGGGACCGAAAGCTGGTAAGATTAGGGCAAAGCCAAAGGACATGCATAAGACTGCCCACTTTACTGCAATCATGCCAACACAAGGGGGAGGTGTTGGTGGAGAATTTGGCTAGCTGGTAAGGTGTATAATACCACCTATTGGTAATTCTTATTGTCTGGTGGCTGATGCAATGGGAGGCTTTGGAAATAGAACTGAGTGTGGGATGCCATTGTGTAGGGGTGAATGTCACCCCAAGGTAACTTTCCCATTTAGACATGGAAGCATTTGTCCTGTAATGTATAATAAAAGAGGGAAATTCCCTTAATTTTCTGTGAGGGTTGGCTGAGAAAATCCCAGATGGCAGGGGGTAGGGGTAGTGAGGGAGTTGGGTGTTTAACTACAAAATGTAGGATTCATGTACATGTGTAGTGAAAGCATTTGGGGATATGGTATGTTCAAACTAATTCTCCCAAAGAGAAAAGGATGTTTTCCTTGAAGAGAGTGTTAGTCTACTGGATGCCTAGATCCATAAGGGGTTTGCCTGATATGGATGGGATCAGAGCTTCAAAAATGTAAATATGGTACGTTGCATGGACCAGGTATTTATTATTAGATGGAGCATGAATAATATGCCTCCAGGCCATCAGGAATGCCTGCATGGGAGCAGGAAAGGGTTTGGTGTCCCACAGTTTCCAAGTGTCACTTAGAAGGAGAAGGTGCAGGTTTTAGGTGGGAGAGAGATTGCGCTTTATGTCGACCCATAGTGGGGGTTTTGTGGGAAAGAAACTATTTTTCAGTTGGTCTAGTTATACAGCCCAGTAGTAATCCTTGACGTCAGGAAACACTTTTTTATGTTTAATTAGGCATAAGTGAGAGCATCTGGCCCTTCAACCGGTCCAAATGTAGGACTTAAGGGTTCTAGACACGGATGATAAATATCAGGCGGGGACCAGGATGGGAAGTGACCTGAACAAATAGAGAATTTGGGAAAGAATGTTCATCTTGACTGCTGTCAGTCTACCGCACCAGTAGTTCACATTTGGCTATGCGTTTAGGTTCCTTTTCCATTTTTGGAAAGTAGGGGTAAGAAGTTGGCTGCCGCCAAGGAAGTAATGGAGGAAGTTAGCGCAATACCAAGATATGGGATTCCTTCGTCAGACCACTTAAATAGGAATTGGCTTTGTAATTTGAGTTTTGTGGAGGACTGGACTCCCAGATCAAGGTTTAGTGATTTGGTGGCGTTAACCTTATAGTAAGATATATGACTAAACTGGGTAAAGATGTGGAAAGCCTCTGACAGGGAAGAATTAGGGTTAGATAGGAGTAGAATAATGTCATCCGCAAAGAGGTTTATTTTGTGGGTAGATTTACCAAACTGCCAGTGATACCCGGGTAGGAGCAGATCACTTCTGCCAGAGGTTCAATCTTCAGATTAAAGATGGAAGGAGATAGGCGGCATCCCTGTCTAGGCCCATTTGTGATGGAGAAGGATTTGGACAATAGGTCCGAGATGTTCACCTGAGTATAGGGACATAATTGCATTGAGTATTGCCCCATGGAAACCAAATGTTACCAGAACTTCAGACATGTAGAGCCAGTGGACTCTATGGAACACCTTCTCTGTGTCCACTGAGAGAATCAGAGAGGGCATTTGAGTTTTTTTTGCGTAATGAATGATATTAATAATGTGTCTTGTCGCGTTTGATGTCTGTCTTCCAGAGAGAAACCCCATTTGATCCTTTTGAATCAGAGCAGGTAAGGCCTCCATCAGACGCTTTGCTAATACTTTGGAATATAGTTTCACATCAGTATTGAATAATGAGATCGGACGAAAATTGGCAGGTGTGGTTGGGTCCTTACACTGTTTGGGCAAGGTGACCATTTGTGCTCTCAGCATCTCCGGAGTAAAATAGGATTAGTAAACACCAAATTAAGGTGTGGGGGTAAGGGTCTGGGCAAACAGCTTATAATACTTGTTTGGCAGGACGTAAGGGCCAGGGGACTTGCCTGTGGGTAGTGATTGTATAGATTTAGAGATTTCTAAGTCTGAGAAGGGAGCATTGAGCTTGTAAAGTTGCTCCTTTGTCAGGGAAGGAGGCTGTAGTTTGGACAAGAAGCTTTGGATGTTAGATGAGTAGGGCTGGGGAGTAGAGAAAACCCCTCGGAGGTTATAAAGTGCACTATACAGTGTGGATAGAAAGTTTGGGCACCCCAGGTAAAAATTTGTATTAATGTGCATAAAGAAGCCAAGGAAAGATGGAAAAATCTCCAAAAGGCATCAAATTAAAATTAAAGATTAGACATTCTTATAATATGTCAACAAAAGTTAGATTTTATTTCCATCATTGACACTTTCAAAATTACAGAAAACAAAAAAATGGAGTCTGCAAAAGTTTGGGCACCCTGCAGAATTTATAGCATGCACTGCCCCCTTTGCAAGCCTGAGACCTGCCAGTGTCATGATGGATTGTTCTCAATCATTGTCTGGGAAGACCAGGTGATGTCAATCTCAAAGGTTTTAAATGCCCAGACTCATCTGACCTTGCCCCAACAATCAGCACCATGGGATCTTCTAAGCAGTTGTCTAGAAAACTGAAATTGAAAATAGTTGATGCTCACAAAGCTAGAGAAGGCTATAAGAAGATAGCAAAGCGTTTTCAGATGTCAATATCCTCTGATCGGAATGTAATTAAGAAATGGCAGTCATCAGGACATGCACATTAATACAAATTTTTACCTGGGGTGCCCAAACTTTCGATCCCCACTGTAATAGTTAGAAAATTCATCTACAATGGCTTGTAGGTCCGTAATCTTACATTTAGGATTGGGGTGTATGAGATGGGGAATTCTAGTTTTGGCTTGGGTGATTTACAGTCTGTTAGCTAAGTTATTTCCAGCCTTGTTAGCATTTTCATAGTATGTAAATTTTAGTGAGCGGAGATGTTTATCGTATTTTTCCGCGAGTAGGTTCCTAAGTTTCCCCTGGAGGATAGCCAGGGACGTGGAAATGGAAGGTGTGAGGAGCTTTTTGTTTTGTGATTCAAGAGACCAAATCTCTGGGAGCAGGGTGTTTAGTTTAAGAGTGTTGTTTTTTGTCCCTTGCTCCCTGTTGGATGTAAATTCCCTGTATGAAAGCCTGGGAATTTCATAGGGTGAATGGATCCGAGACAGAGTGGGTGTTGTGGGAGAAGTTCCAGAGATGCTGATACACAATCTGAGACATCTTACAGTCCTGTAACAATTTAACAATGCTTTGCCACAGAAGAGTTCTTAAAAGGGGATCCCGCTCCTCAATAATGATGGAGATGGCTGCATGGTCTGACCATGTAATATCATGGATAGAGTAGGAGGAGGAAACCCTTTGAAGAAGCCATTGGTCAGTCACAAAAAGATCAGTACGAGAGTACGAGTGCTGCCTGAAGATGAAGATTGGCCATACTCGCGATCATATATTTATATATTTATTGATCTGTTTATATATTTTTACACTTTATTATTTAAAGAGACAAATCACTCACTTCCAGACAAGTTTGTTAGATGCCTGGTCCTCATCTGTGCAGTGTAGCTCCTTCTCCCAACTTCTATGTCATTAGGAGTTGGCAGATGGAGCCACAGTGCACAACAATGAAGGGGCAGGATTCCAACATATCCATAAGGGTCAAATGGGGAAAATTCTCTCAAAAGGAGGAGACTTTTTCATGCAAAGATGCAAAGGTAATTTCCAACAAATATTCATTGCTAGAGATATCATTTGTGTGTGCTGCTACCATGGGTTTGCTGCAAATCCCTTGGATTTTTGTGGATCAATGAATTGTGAACATTTGGCTGAAAAATGTATTGATTCCCAGTCAGACAAAAGAAACCACTTTTAATGCAGTGCATAGCCTTTGCCCTGATTAGTCCCAAGAGGTAATCACTAGAAAGAATGGATAACCCAGTCCTGTTTACATAAAGGAATGGTTTTCCAGAAACCATGTTGCCAGTATGTGTTGGAGGTGATAGGGAGAGCTGACAATTCTGATAGATATTGCATTTATTTTAAATGTTGCCATTGGTACATGACCTCCTTGGCATTGCCGTGATTTCCCTGGGCATTTAGTTGACAATAGCTTGGTTATTAGTCCTACATATGGACAGAATTTAATAACAAGATTTATTCCCGTACACTTCAATGGGGTTTGAGAAAAAGTTTCAAACTTTGAGCAAGATTTGTGAACTGAACCCAGGCAGATTTGCTTGTCTCTACTAATTACGGTACTTTGTTTGAGAAAGGTAGGATTACCCCAAATTACAGCTCATAGGTTTCACCAGGACCAGTGCTAAAATGGAAGATTTCAAATGTAGTACCTGCTGATAATGAGTGATACTGTATTATGGAGCCACTTTAAAGAAAAAAAAAAAACTGTGTCAAAGAAATATACAGGGTGTCACTGATGAACTCTCTTTTTAAAAAATGTTATTTGCCTTCCTGGCATTCTGATCAAGTAGGTAGAATACTTTCCGAAACAATATGTAATCAAGAATATCAGAATGAAGTTAAACCTTCTGATTTGTATAGTTGAATGCAGTTCAGCCAGGAGTGAGAAGGGAGAAATGCACAGGTTATAATTGCTGATTTCCTTCTGAAAATGGTAGTTGGCTGGTAGTTATTTTAATATATTATCTTAAAGTGTATGTAAACCCTAAAAATGTACTTGTTTTCTATTTGGTGTCCTTTGGTCTGTGAAATATGCCATTTAATGCAAGTTGTTATCTCTGTTATATTGTTTGATAAATGCAAAAAAATACACAGTAATCCTCATAGCTGGATCTAGAGGGGTGCTGGGGTGGGTTGCGCCCTTCCCCAGATTTAATTTGTGCCCCTCCAGGCTGCCCTCCCTTTGACATGGTACCTGGCCTGCTGAGCTCCTTCCCCCATTCACCTACTCAGGCCTGGTGCAGTAAAATGTCAGCAGACAGCTGCAGCGGTAGAGAGGAGAGAACAGGGAGGAGGTGCCATTCTGTCAGTGGAGTGCTCCTCTGTACAGTAGATCACACAGGATTGCTGGATTGAACTATATATAGTTTGATTATCTGCCCCCTTCACCTATTCCCTGCCGCCAGGAGATGAGCATTCCCTGTAGGAGATAGGGGGTGGGTAATCAAGCTGTACAGTCCAATCTAAAAGAGATGCCCTGTTGTCTACTGTACCAAGGAGCTGTTCTGACAGGAGAGCATAGAGCACAGCACAGCTTGCACCTCCTCTGGGCTCTGGAGTGATAATCTCCCACCTGTAAGTTTGGAGGTGGGGTGACTTACAGGCGGGGAAATTGTAGTTGGAACATAATGCTGAGGGGTGGGAGAAAGGAAGCTGGGGGTAGCAATCATTTCTGCTTGGGCTGAGAGCTTTGTGGAGGTGGGGGGATGGCAGGCTATATTTTCTGGAAAGGTTGGGAAAGGGATGTGGTAGAAGGAGGAATGGGGGGGGGGTATTTGCTGGGAGGGGGGATTGGGGAGGATATGTACTAGGAGGGGTGATTGGGGTTGGAGTGTACTAGGATAGGGGTTTGGAGGGAGATGTACAAGGAGGGGGATTTGTACTAGGAGGATAGATTACGGGGATATGTACTAGGAGAGGGGATTGGGGGGGATATGTCCTAGGAGGAGGAATGGGGGAGATATGTACTAGGAGGAGGAATGGAAGGGATATGTACTAGGAGAAGAAATGGGAGGGCTATGTACTGGGAGGAGGAATGAGGGGGTATTTGCTAGAAGGAGGAATAGGAGGTATTTGCTAGGTGGAGGAATTGTGGGGGGAGTATTTGCTCGGAGGAGGAATGGGGATATGTGCTAGGAGGGGCGATTGAGGGGATATGTACTTGGAGGAGGAATGGGAGGGATATGTACTAGAAAGAGGAATGGGGGAGATATGTACTAGGAGGAGGAATGGGAGGGATATGTACTAGGGGGAGGAACAGAAGGGATATGTACTAGGAGGAAGAATGGGGAGGATATTTACTAGGAGGGGGGTGGGGTATGTACTATGCGAAGGATGGGGGGGGTATTTGCTAGGAGGGTGGATTGGGGAGATGATATGCGCTAGGAGGTGGTATTGAGGGTGGGAATTGTTGCTAAGAGGGGGTTGGGGGATTAGTGCTAAGAGGGGGATTTGGGGGTTGGGGGGAATTTGAGCTAGGAGGAGGGGGATTGGGGGGGGATATGTACTAGAAGGGGGGATGTGTACTAGGAAGAGAAATGGAGGAGATATGTTCTAGAAGGAGAGAAAATGGGGAGATATTTGCGAGAAGAAGAAATGGGGGTATATGTGCTAGGAGGAGGGATTGGGGGTATATGTGCTAGGAGGGGGAATTGGGGAGATGATATGCACTATGAGGGGCTATTGAGGGTGGGAATATTTTCTAAGAGGGGTTGGGGGATTTGTAGGGTGGGGGGAATTTGTACTAGGGGGTGGTGGAATTGGATTAAAAGAAGAGGGCTGTGGGAGGGATTTGTGCTAGGAGAGGGAATCAGGGGGTTGTTGGGTGGGGCAGGAGGATTTGTATTGGGAAGAGTAATTTGGAGGTGGTTATGCTAGGAAGAGGGATTTGGGAGATTTGTGCTGGGGGGAAATATGCTAGGAGGGGGATTTTGGGGATAGGATTTGTGCTGGGAGGTGAGATTTGGTGGGGATGATTTGTGCCAGGAAGGGAATTGTAGGGGAAAGAGAATGTGTGCTAGATGGGGTGATTTTTTTTTTTTTTTTTTGGGCGAGGGGGGAAATGGAGGTGGGGCATTTAAGCTGAGAGGTCAAAGGGGCAACTATTTGTACTGAGAGGGGGATTTAGACCGGAAGGAGGGGGAATTTTTACATTCTTTTGGGGAGAATTTTGGCTTGCAGAGGAAAGTTATGTTTAGGGGTGAGCATGCTGATCAGTGCTGCTCTCTTAAGAGAGAGGTATTTATGCTAAGGCCTGATAGTTACACATCGAGGGAGTGCAGTTTGTCATCCTCCCCCTGAGCCCTAGATGACCATGCCCTGGCACAGCCCCGATCTGCACAGTGTAACCCTTGTTGCTATGCTGCCGTTCTGACTTGTGAAATTCCCAGAATGGCAGCTGCAGTACCTAGCTACACACTGTGCAGATAGAGACTAAGTCTGTAAGGGAATCCAATCTCAACTACGTGCTGTGTGGGGAGGAGAAGATTTGAGTACCCAGGCTGTGTGCAGTGTGGGGATGGAAGGCGGATCTCTGCTGAGTGCTCTGCCAGCAGTGACCTTGTCCTCTTCCCTGCTGACCACTGTCTTCTACCCTGCTGATCCTTTTACAGTGCTCTACCAACCCCCTCTTCTACCCTGCTGACCTCTGTACGCTGCCATGCTGACCCCTGTCCTCTGCCCTGCTGACCCCCTGTACACTGTCCTACTGACTCTTGTACACTCCCCTGATGACCCCCTCTACACTGCCCTACTAACCTCGCATCCTCTGCTTCCTGACATTTTTTACTGCACCCCCACTTTAGACTGCTTAGATCTGGCCCTGTTGATCCTGCTAGAACTTAGGGCACGCCTGTATCCTGTGCACTCTCCATTTTTATCTCAAGTAGTGTTATCCATGAACTGCAGAACAACTCCCATCTCTATTATATTGCCCTTCAATAAATATAGTACCGTTCGTGGATTTTTCACCCTAATACAGGAAGAGTGTTTCTGGCAGAAGTACTAGGTGAAAATAAAGAAAAAGAGTCCGAAAGAAGAAAACAAATTCAGCCATCACATCTAATGACTGGTAAGTTCCTATATTTTTTTCTGGCTTTAGGTGTAGATACATTTTAAGAGATTTTTTGAGCCAGATCTGTTGTCACATGGCCAAAAACTGGAGGTGGATGGTAATGAGCCCCTGTGCTGTGAAGGATCCTTTTGAAAACCTCTTTGAGCACACTCTTGTTGTTAGTGAGTCCACAGCAGGGCATTCAAGTGTATGTGAGGATACCACATTTAACAGAAGGGACATTATAGTGGGTGGAGTGAGTCCAAAATTTGCACCAAGGTGTTTTCTTTTCTACCATACCATGTCCATCAAATAGAGCAAGTTACAAAAAAATAAATAAGACATACTAAGAGTGACCAGACATCTGAAGAAATAAGAAAATTGTATAAAGGGTTAGATAAAAAAAGATGAGAACATGTAAATGCCTCAGCATGAAAGCTTTGTAAAGCTCCATTCACTCGTATTCTATTTTGTCAAGGAAAATTGAAAACAAAACCCAATATTTCAAAGTAACAAAAAAACAAGAAACAGAAATCTGTATTGCTTGCTGGACTTTAAAAGCAGAGGAGAGAGAAAAGAGAAATAATTGCGGTCACTGTACCGTAATGAGAAAAGGGAATATTTCAATTTTACAGACTACTCAAAGAAAGAACGTTGGTTTCAAATTCTTAGACAATAAAAAAACGAACAAGGAGGATTGACAGTCTCTCTTTGTCGAGCGCCACATCCGGTTGCAATGCCTTTCCTTTTAGCTTATTCTTATGGGCAGCATAAATCCAGCCTGGCTTGCTATTCATCTTCCCAGGAGTTAGCACTTACACAAAGGAAATGCCGCATATCATAGTGGAGTTAAGGGATTTGACTTGTCTTGAGCACTGATTGATCAGGGAGCTTTGAAGACAATAAATTTTATCCCTTTTTCTTTTCTTGTTTCTGCAAAATAACATGTTAAAACTATAGCTATATATTTGCTGTAGATGTGTGCCCTCAAGCTTTACTCCTTGAAGAGTATAGGGTGATGCTCTTGAACTAAAATCTACCAGGATGTCCTGGGTCAGGCCTGGACTGGCTGTCAGCAACTGTAACATTGGCTGGAAGTGTTTGTGTTATTAGATGAGCACATGTGTAACATCTTCTGGTGACTGTGAAAGCTAAAAAAGGAGTTGAGTAAATAAATAGAAATACACAGATTGGCAAATTTTCAATTGTGTACCTATGGCAAGCATCAAATGGAATGAAGTGTGATAGCAACATGCTTGGCTACAGAAGGGTTGATGTACTTAAAGCCCAAACAAAATCAATTTTCCCATCCTTCCCTCCAATCCCTCTCTAACCCATCCTCCCATGTGTACTTGTATAATGGAGTTGGGTTTTAAGTGTAGTCATAGGCTGGAAAGAATGTGTGCAGTATGGGTTTGTGCAGTATTGCAGCACCCTTGGCTTTGTGTCTTGTCCCAAGAGCCAAAAGCTACTCAGGTCCTGCTCTTGCTCAGAAATCTGACATTCTAAGATAAACTGGAGAGGTCCCAACAATTCCCTTTGTCCTTGTCTTACAATTGATGTCATCACAAGGGCTATAGCATTCTTCTGACCACCAGAGTTGGCAGGAGGGATGAAAATGGATCACCTGCATCATTTCTACCACCCTTTTCCCCAAGTGGTGTGGACAGCACTGTCCTGAGCAATGGGGCAGGGGGATGACTACTAGCAATGAAGAGGTGGGTTTTTTGTTAGTGACAATGCTTAGAAACACCCTCCACTACATGCATGATAATGCAGCATTAAACAGGATGTCAATATGGCAGTGATTTTACTGCAGGAGAATCTGTGTTGTCACTTCAGGAACTCCTATAAGTCTATATTTCTATATGTATTTTCCCAACTAGTAGACAAGAACTGTGGCACACTTTTAAACTAGCCAGGGAAAAAAAATCCTCTTTCAACTATTCAGTTTAAAAACAGGTTTATGTTGCATGCATTGCAAATACATGTGGAAATCACACTGCAAATGTGGAAGGCACCACTGCTAAGTGTGGACCATAAAGCCAGCCATAGGTGGTTTGAAATTCGACCAGTTCAGCAGGATCTGGCCAAATTTCAATCCGTCTATGGACAGGCTGGTTGTACTGAAGTCAATCCATCAATCAACTTCAGTACAATTATCTTGTCTGTTTTTTTTGCCTGATCACTAGGATTTTAGATTGAATTTTCTTGTCAAATATTAGAAAATAATCTTTATCATTCCCTCCCTCCCTTTCTTTTATATTATATTTTTCTTCTCTATTTTAAGTGTTCTTGGTAAGTCTTTCTTCTTTCAGTCATATCTAATTTTAATACATATTATGTATTATATTTTTCCTAAAAACCTCGAAAAAAACTGATTTGTAAGGTTTAGGTTTGAATTCACTGCTACCATGAATATGAGGCAAATCCTGTAGGTTGAGATTTGGGGTTGCTGACCATCTAATCTTTTGTTTTTTTGTTCTTTTGTTTTTAGCATGTCAATGCATCATTTGAAAGAAAAGCTAACTACAAGACATTTTACTGTACCCCTAAATGGAAAAATAAATGTTAGGCATACAAAAGTTAGACCTCCTATCCTTGGTTCAACTGTCCTGCTGTTGGTCAATTTTACATTTCTGTATCCTCTGCTGTATCCTAATTTGAGTTGTAAAACTTCAGTTTGTGCTCTTTGTCTCTAGTAAATTTAGGCCTAGCCTTGCTAATTTGAGTTTTCCTGCTATGTTTTCAAAGGTCTCCTAATGTATATATAAAACACATTTCTGCATTCTTTTGTTTAGTAGAGCCAAGTCTTCCTCATTGAAAATGTCCTGATAGAAATTGGCCAGTGGCAGGAAGTTTTGCATCACTGAGAAGATTGACAGTCACAGTGAATCACAGGTTTATTTCTATCTACCAGTCAAGGCAAGTCTATTACTGTTTGTTTGATGAAGAAGCCTGTATTGCTGCCAAAGCTACCTAAAAAAAAAAGGAGAGGATTTGGGACTATAAATGAGGCGTATAGTATACATAACTGAATGCCGCCATCCCCGTGCATATTTGAAAAAGAGAGGCGTTTGGGACTTTAAATTAGGCGCATAATTTACAGTCAGTAATTGGTAGATATTTACAGTATCTCACAAAAGTGAGTACACCCATCACATTTTTGTAAATACGTTATTATATCTTTTCATGTGACAACACTGAAGAAATGACACAATGTAAAGTAGTGATTGTACAGCTTGTATAACAGTGCAAATTTGCTGTTCCCTCAAAATAACTCAAAACACAGCCATTAATGTCTAAACCACTGGCAACAAAAGAGAGTACATTCCTAAGTGAAAATGTCCCTATTGGGCCAAATTAGTAATTTTCCCTCCCAGGTGTCATGTGACTCATTAGTGTTACAAAGTCTCAGGTGTGAATGGGGAGCAGGTGTGTTACATTTTGTGTTATCGCTCTCACTCTCTCATACTGGTCACTGGAAGCTCAACATGGCACCTCATGGCAAAGAACTCTCTGAGGAAAAAAGAGTTGTTGCTCTAGATAAAGATGGCCTAGGCTATAAGAAGATTGCAGAGACCCTGAAACTGAGCTGCAGCATGGTGGGCAAAACCATACAGTAGTTTAACAGGACAGGTTCTACACAGAACAGGCCTCATGGTCAAACAAAAAAGTTGAGTGCACGTACTTAGAGTCATATCCAGAGGTTTTTTTTGGGAAATAGATGTATGAGTGCTGCCAGCATTGCTGCAGAGGTTGAAGGGGTGGGGGTCAGCCTGTCAGTGCTCAGATCATACACTGCACACTGCATCAAATTGGTCTGCATGGCTGTCGTCCCAGAAGGAAGGCTCTTCTAAAGATGATGCACAAAAAAGCCTGCAAACAGTTTGCTGAAGACAAGCAGACTAAGGACATGGATTACTGGAACCATGTCCTGTGGTCTGATGAGACCAAGATAAACCTATTTGATTCAGATGGTGTCAAGCGTGTGTGGGGGCAACCAGGTGAGAAGTACAAAGACAAGTGTGTCTTGCCTACAGTCAAGCATGGTGGTGGGAGTGTCATGGTCTGGGGCTGCATGAGTGCTGCTGACACTGGGGAGCTATAGTTCATTGAAGGAACTATGAAAGGCAACATGTTCTGTGCCATACTGAAGCCCATGATCCCCTCCCTTTGGAGACTGGGCCACAGGGCAGTATTCCAACATGATAATGACCCCAAACACACTTCCAAGACGACCGCTGCCTTGCTAAAGAAGCTGAGAGTAAAGATAATGAGCTGGCCAAGCATGTCTCCAGACCAAAACCATATTGAGCATCTGTGGGGCATTCTCAAATGGAAGGTGGAGGAGTGCAAGGTCTCTAACATCCAACAGCCCTGTGATGTCATCATGGAGAAGTAGAAGAGGACACCAGTGGCAACCTGTGAAGCTCTGGTGAACTCCATGCCCAAGACGGTTAAGGCAGTGCTGGAAAATAATGGTGGCCACACAAAATATTGACACATTGGCCCAATTTGGACATTTTTACTTAGGGCTGTAATCACTTTTGTTGCCAGTGGTTTAGACATTAATAGCTGTGTGTTGAGTTATTTTGAGGGGACAGCAAATTTACACTTTTATGCAAGCTGTACACTCACTACTTTACATTGTAGCAAAGTGTAATTTCTTCAGTGTTGTCAAATGAAAAGATATAATAAAAAAAAATATTTTCAAAAATGTGAGGGGTGTACTCACTTTTGTGAGATACTGTATAGATACAATATTTATTCATATGTACACACAGTTAGAACATGATACAATAATAAACAATAATGTTGGAAACACATTTTATTGTTACAGAGTCTAATCAGCAATTGTGTTAATGATGACAATAATTCATTTAAGTAATAAACATATTCATCATAGTTCAGCTAGAGCATAACACATTAAAATAATAGGAATGAAATTGGGAGTTTAACATGTTAAAAAACCTCAATCTACATTTGTAGCATTGGTCTATAAAAAGCAACATTTAGTACAGATGATCAAACAATAAAATGCATGATTCTACTAAAGGAATTGCATCCATATGGCTCGATGTGTTTCGTGGAGTAAATTCCACTTCCTCAGGAGCAGATGCAAATCTAAAAAAAGTATATGAACAATGTTATGGTCTAATAGTTTACCTAAATGCAGGGAAATGAGAAGATAAACGGAGGAGCAAGCCCACAGAAAAGGTGGGGTCCCTACCTTGGTATGCTCACAGTTCTGCTCAGGATTCAAAATATGGTTGTATAAAATGAGAGCCCTCAGGGGGCATCTGCATCAGGAGCTGTGGGAGTACTGCCCGTGACCAGAGAAACACACATGGAAGGACCTAAGGAAAGTTGCAGATCTCCATTGAGTAATTAGTAGTAGGATAGCTGGCAGTTTCAAAGATTTCTAAAATAATTATTAGTAAATTGTCATTAGGGTAAGTATAATTATTGCCAACAAGCATATATAGTGTGACTGCCAGTGAATTACAAGAGAAGAAAAAGAAAAAAGATGGAGTCCAGCTATGAGAAGAGTGCTTGTGTGTCTTACCCCAGATGCGAAGTGTCTATTAAAAGGCTGAGGCAAATAGATTAGAACGCCAAGAGTGGGATAAAGGTGTACCAGTGAATGCATTCCCAAAATAGGAGGAGGGGTATAGAAAATAAAAAAAACACTAATAATGACTAATGTAGTGAAAAAGGATTGAAAAACAAAAAGCGATGGTGGCCAAATAGGGTACCTGATACTGCATAGTGCATGATGTGGTCATTATCCAAGGTGCAATTGTCCCAGCAGAACAAGTAAATGTTATAAAAGGTGTGTGATCCTAGACAGGTTATTTTTATATATATATATATATATATATATATATATATATATATATATATATATATATATATTTATTAGGGATGCACCGAAATGAAATTCTTGGCCGAAGCCGAAGCCGAATAATAATGAAATGTTTGGCCGAAGGCCGAAGGCCGAATACCGAACGCGGTGTTTCGCATTTTTTCCATTTATTTTGCCAATTTTTTGTCCTCTCTCTTGTCCTCTCATGTCTCTCTCTCTCTCTTGTCCTCTCATGTCTCTCTCTCTCTCTCTCTCTCTCTTGTCCTCTCTCCCTAAATGTTACTGTAGGGAATGGGATTCAGTGCACACTGCAGCCTTGTACCATAGGGTTAATGTTAGTGACACTGTAGGGATTAGGAAGGATGCTGGGAATGGAAATCAGGAAGCATGCAGGCAGCCTTGTAAATTTTAATTGCAGATACAGGGCACTGGGCAGGTCAGGGTTAATATGGTAACATCAATTACTCAGTGACAGTCAGTCAGTGTCAGTGTGGACTCGATCAGATTATACCGTGACAGACAGTCTCTCATAGTGGTGGTAGTAGGAGGCTGGAGGTGGACTAGTAGGAGCCTGGAAAGGAGCACAGCCGCATACATACATTACTCACTCGTGCACTGCAGCCCGCCCCACACATTCAGTGAGTCTCACTCTCCTCCCTAGTTTTTTCAATGGCACATTCAGGAAGCCAATCACGCCGTGAGTAGCGGCACAGCGGAACCAATCAGGTGTGCAGGCACGCGTGATTGGTTCGCTGTGCAGCTAATCACGGCGTGATTGGCTACCTGAATGTGCCATTGAAAAAACTAGGGAGGAGAGTAAGACTCACTGAATGTGTGGGGCGGGCTGCAGTGCACGAGTGAGTAATGTATGTATGCTCACCGCTGAAGTGTCCCGGCTTCCCCTGCCTAACACGGAAGTCTGTGAGTCCTCCTGTCCTCCTCCGAGTCCCTTCCCCCTGTAAATATCGTGACCTCGGCGATATGAATATCGCCTACGGCCACAGAACGATAGTCGATATCATATCGACTATCGTTCAGCCCTATTGTTCGGCACAAAATTATTCGGCCTTTTGACTTATTCGGCCGAACACCGAAAGTGCTATTTTTTCTATTTTCGGCCGAATAATGTTCGGCCGCCGAATATTCGGTGCATCCCTAATATATATATATATATTATAGTGTTGACGTGGCCAAGGGTTCCTCCCAGTGTCACGCTAATGCTCACATCAAGGAAGGGCATCACACCTGCGTGGTGATGACAGCCCAGGAAATGGCGCCAACTACTTCTCTATAGAGCAAATGTCAGTATGTCAGACACGCAGTGGCGTCATGACGCCACGGACACTGACGTCAGACGTCTAGCGCAGAAGGCATGGCGCTGATGCGCGTTGGGGAAAAGCTAGCCTGAACCCCCGCACCCAGAAGGGCGAGGGGGAAGGGGAGGGCCCATGAAGCGCATCAAAGCTCCCAAGAGCAGAAGACAAACCCAAGGGATCTCCCATACGCGACCACATGTGAATGGTTCAAAACCATAAAAAAGAAATACATAAATGCACACTGCTGCAAAACCCAAAAAAATTCCAATGTATGGCACAGAACACCTCAATTGGGGTCTGCCAACTGACATAATAGCCAGGAGGCTCTAGTCAGGGATACTGAGTATGAATACGCACCTTCATCCCTGATTCAAATTTAAAAAGGAGAGGATTTGGGACTTTAAATGAGGCATATAATATACATAAATAAATACCTCCATCCCTCTGCATATTTGAAAAAAGAGAGGAGTTTGGGACTTTAGATGAGGTGCATAATCTACAGTCAGTAATTGGTAGATAAATAATAAATAATCCCTTGCACTAATATCGTGAACTAATAATAATAATACTACTCCAAAACACACTATTTAGAGTAATGTGCTCGTACCATGATTGATTCGATAATGATGTTGTAGCTATAAAAAAAAACAATATCAACCAAATAGTGTACATATTAATTAAATTACTACACCAAGCTGCTCACAAAATAATTCAATAAATGTGCATGTGATGAAAACAAATGAATGTCTTAAAATTATCCAAAAAATAAATAGATATAAGAAGTGAAAGTTTATAAAACCCCACAATGTGTTCCAAGTTAATTTTGTGACAACATGTGTTCCTGGATGGTATCCTCTCAGTGTTCAAGGTCCCGTGAGGTTGGCAATAAACTTGTGACTCCTGTGAATTACACAGATAACCTTGAAATCCTTCACCAATGTGAACAACCACTCCCATCGGTTGGTCACTTACCAGAAACTGTTGCCCCCCATTCTCATGGTGTGGGCAAATGCATTTTTAGGTTTTCAATATCACCAGTCCCCTCCGGGTTGATGAGCAATCTTTGAGTATCCTCCTCCACACGACTCTAATGTAGCCATAAAAGAAAAGAGAAACCTCTACTCGTGTAATACTGTTTATTTTTTTATTTAAAACATAGAAAACCCTTCTGTAGACTGGTATCCAAGGTCTCTGTACCAGCATGGAGGTGGTAAGGACCGGAGGAGCGCTCCGCATCCCCCTAATTCAAACCAATGTGCTATTTTATATCAACATTGTGAGTGCAATGGTAGAAGGGTTTTCTATGTTTTAAATAAATATCTTTGTTAAACGGTATCACACGAGTAGAGGTTTTTCTTTTCTTATATGACGACATTGGAGTCGTGTGGAGGAGCATACTCAAAGATTTCTCATTAACCCAGAGAGGACTGGTGATATTGAAACCCTGAGAATGGGGGGCAAAATTTTCTTGTAAGTGACCAACCGATGGGAGTGGTTGTTTACATTGGTGATGGATTCACAAGTTTATTGCCGATCTCACGGGACCTTGAACACTGAGAGGATCCCATCCAGGAACACATGTTGTCACAAAATTAACTTGGAACACATTGTGGAACTTCATGAACTTTCACTTCTTATATCTAATTAATTTTTTGGATCATTTTAAGACATTCATTTGTTTAGTCACATGCACGTTTATTGAATTATTTTGTGTGCAGCTTGGTGTAGTAATTTGATTAATATGTACACTATTTAGTAATTGGTAGATGTTTATAGGTACAATATTTATTCATCTCTATACACAGTTAGAATGTGATACAATAATAAACAATAATGTTAGAAACACATTATATTGTTACAGAGTCTTATCAGCAATTATGTGTCCATGATGACAATAATTCATTCACGTAATAAACATATTCATCATAGTTTAGCTAGATCATAACACATTAAAATAATCTGAATGGAATTGGGAGCTGATCGTGTTACAAAATCTCAATCTACAGTTGTAGCATTGGTCTATAATAAGCAACATTTAGTACAGATGATCAAACAATAAAACGGATGATTCTACCAAAGGAATTGCATCCATATGGCTCGATGTGTTTTCAGGAGCAGATGCAAATCTATAAAAAGTATATGAACAATGTTATGGTCTAGTAGTTAATAGCTACCTGAAAAAAAGCCTTTTTGAATGTAAAATAATCAGATTGGGGTGCTTCTGCTGAAAGTAGCCAAACTATTTGTAAAAGGAAAAAAAATCATATCCATAGCCAAATATGTTCTGTCAGTGCGTGTTGTCACTATGACTGTAATAATCTTACTGTTCCACAACACCACATACAGTTTCAAGGCATCCCCTAAACATGTTTTTTAAGGAATTTGAGTTTTTCAGTCTTGCGTTTGTATCCTCCCAAAAAACTTTAAATTCAGTTTTTGCATTTGTATATTGTGATGGTGCTCACGGTCACTGGGAGTGAGGGACAGATACTTGGGGGATGCTGAGAGAATAGTTTGGATGGCTTCAGATGGGACAGTAATATTCGTCAGCAATATCTCTCAGGAAATGTATGAAGATGAATGATTTGACTTTTCAGATTGCTAGAATATTGCAGGAGTGTCTCATAGACCTTTGCTAGACAGTGGGATGGGGTGGGGTTTGTTATTGGTAAGTGCCTGTATTCCATTGTTCTATTGTCTCTGTCTGCCTTAAGATAAACTTATTATAGGATGTATATGTGTATGTGGATTGGCTGCTAAAGGGGGGGGGGGGGGGTTGTCCCACAGTGTATATCTCTTTGTGCATGTGTTTGAATAAACCGTTGGAGTTTGAGTTCTTCTTCACCCTCAGTCTAGAGTTATTGGGGAAATCTGCTACAAGGGATTGCTATGCTCTTCATACTCCCTTGAATAATCACTAAGTTCTTGTAAGAGCTTGTTTCTGCTTCACTCTCTGGGGAAAGAGAGGTTCACCCACTGGAACCTGGAGCCTTGTTGTAGGTCCAGAGTGGGTAGGAGATAGCGAGACCCCAACCAAGCTGCGGCGGTTCATGGGGTTTGAGGTGGTTATGGTGTCTGGTGGAGTGCTGGGAGCCCTAAGGAAGCACTAGGAGCATCCGTCAATGAAGGTACCCAGTCGGGTTGTCGGTTCCATTACATATATGTCATCTATGATAGTGCCTAGCATTCTTTGCTATTTTATACAGTAGTTTACCTTATTAGCTTAAACAATGGGCAGAATTTAACAAAAACATTAGCCCCTCAAGGACTTCAACTGGGTTAGACTTTAAGTTTGGGCTTGCCAAACTTTAAATAAGATTTGCCAAATGCTTGCTGAATCACACCAGGGTAAATTTATCCAACAATACATATTTGACCCAAAACTTGCTGTTCAAGTCGTATGGTACCCAATGCACAACAAGTTCTTCTACAGTATTATTACCTAAAATGTATGTACACCAAAGAACATAAACATAATGTGTTGCAGCTTACCAACCCTTGAATGTGGTGGCTGCATTAATTTCATTTTTTTCAGGCCTTTTTTCTTTATTTTCTCCTGGTGATCCTACCTGCCGTAGTGTGGCAATACTCACTTTGTAAAAGAGCAGCATTTTTTTCCAAGGACAGGAAGCGTGTTAGGACTAGAGAACACCAACCCCCTTTACTCTTCTCAATAACATGGAGGTGTTCTGCAGTTCAGAGGTGAGCTGTGCAGGGATGATCCCACTGCCCGAGATCTGCACAGAAGGGTGCAAACCTACTGCATATCTGGCAGGGTCAAAAAGTTTTTCTTTTTGCTCTTATCAAACAGATGTAACATAATGTCTTCAATGGTATATTTAGAAAAACTCAAGGAACCAAATAGAAAAAATGTATTGTTAGAGTTTATATACACTTTAATGCAAGATTTGATATACTATCAGTATATCCCCTGCGCCAAATGGACTTTAGGTAGCCCTTTTTACTAGTGGCTATACACATTCACACTTTAATGCAAACATTTGACATAATGTTGTTAAACTACCCCCAGGCATCTACATAATATATGAAACCAGTTTCTACTTACCTATTTCAAATTTAAAGGCTAGTCATGCAACTCAACAAGCAAAATATAGAACCTAAAGAGAGTAACCAATTTACCCTAGAAAGACAGGATCGTAAATGAAACAAGAATATTAGCAATATTTACTACTTAAATAACCATCACCATGCAAAACGCTTTGCCATAGTGTAGCACTACTCCCATGGGAGCTGCTCGTTACGGATTTCCCTGGGTTACCCATAGCAACATGACAGTTTAGCATTGGCTCAGTCAGAAAACAGTCCAGGGTTCTTTTTTTTTGTGGTTTTATTTGAAAACTTGCATAGGAGAAGGGATGAGTGGGGTGGGATACTCCAATTTGAATAATTATGCACAATTGCTGGGACTGCTGAATAACTGAATACGGCAAGGCCACTGCTTCACCTTGACTATGCAGTGAAGAAGTATTTAGATGAGCTGTACTGTAATGTAGAACACACTTCAGGGCCCTTCCTGGTACCCCCTTTGTCCCTATTCTTCAGGGTTCTCTACATGGCACCCACTTTACTGTAACGCTCTTCTCTGTGTGAGCTAGCTCCCTGATCCCCTGACTTCACTGGAGTGGTCCCCCTTCCTGGGCAGACTTTTAGGTAAATCTCCTGGTACTCATGGACACTGTTTTTCCCGAGAGACTCTGCCAGCAGCTTCACTGGATCCTCTGCAGCTCAGCTCCACACCTGGTTCACTAGGCTGGCTGCCTAAGACCACCTTCCTCATACACAGCAGGAGGAGAGACAGCCATCAGCCTCCTTCTGGGACTCTGCTTCCCGCCAAAGACACCCTGTCACATGTCCCCTCAGCTTTTATGAGCAATCCCAGGATGCATTGCAAGAATGCCCTCCCACTGGGACTCCCACAAAGCTAATGTGTCACTGGCTGGGTTTCCTCCACTGTCCAACAAGCTCCCTCATTGGATACAGTGGGGACACTCCCTCAGACCCAGTGAATCACACCTGGAGACATGTAACGGGCAACCGAATAGATCAGGCTCCTCTGATAAGCAGAAGGAGCAATATATGCTTTTGCCTAGCACCTACCTACCTAGGAGGGTGTTACTGCTTTATTGATTTTCTATTGTAAGTATTGTTTTGAAGCAGAAGTTCATGCCTGTGGCTGTCATGTGGATTCAGCAACTGCCAGCCAGGAGGCTGAAAACTTAATGTTCAGTTTAATGTATGCAGGTTTTCTTAAACGTAAAACAATAAAAGTAGGTATAGCAATCCTTAAAATATACATTATGTCAGGGCTGGTAAGTTCTGATCTACACCTTTTCTATATTCTGTTTGGGTTAATCTCTCTATTTGTAGGCAGGGCCAGATATCCCCTTAGAAACAAAAGGAAGGTTAGAATTATAACCTAAAATGCACGTGGCAGAAAGAATTAGTGATAGACATGATGGCCCTGGGTCCAATGAAGTAAGTTGGGGAGGCCGTTACATGGCCCTGGGTCCAATGAAGTAAGTTAGGGAGGCCGTTACATAATATCAGGAGTAGGAAATTCCAAGTCGGGGTTACACAAGGGCTGATCCAGAAAGCAGTTATTTGTATTCCTCTGTAAAGGTGTAGTTAATCAAGTAGCACCAGGTGGTTCACAATTTGGAATCTGTACCATTTATAGAACCAATGTTTTTCTAGGCTCACAGAACATTATGTTTGGTGGGCCACCACTACCCTCCATGCTTCTTAAAGCTTATTCAATTTAAGCATTATTAGCAAGAGTGCCACTGCTGATAATGACAAATCACATCATGACTGCTGACGTTTTGTACACTCCCACCTCTGCCCACCTCCCAATCAAATGTCTGCATGGCATACCACTGGGGTGAGGCTTGTATTAGCTGACAATGTATCAGCTGGTCATGTCTGGGGCCTACTAAGAGTGAGTTGAGCTACACCCCAGAGCACCCAAAGTTCAGCTGCTATTGCAACATTTACAACCCCCATTTCTTAGCCCTAAGCCTTTCTTCTCAAACACTTAGACTGATCTATTTCCTACTCCCATAATGCTTATATGGCTTAATTTGTGCAATATGAAATATTTTTACTTTGCCTCTACAATGAGCAGCATTCAGAACCATGTAAAATTGTGTACATTCCTGTTTCTTATTCTACTAAAAGACTTAGGGTGTTATGGCAATCTCTGAGCCATCAGAAAAAGTTACAATTTCCAGGCCATCAATTTTTATAGAATAAAAGTACTTACTGTATTTTAATTTAGACTAGATGTCGGAATAATAGTTTGGTGCCATTGAATGAGAACTGTGTCCATGAACACTGAAATACCTCTAACCAGATAAGCTCAGACAATATAAAAATAATAATCACAATACTAATAAATAGGCGGAATTGTTCTCATGAAGTGTGCAACCCTTTCTATATTATATATTTGCATCTAAAAGTTAATGATGTATTTAAGGCACTTTTTGTACAAGCCCTCAGAATAAAAGGAAACACCGTATGAACTGCCATTCATTTTCTCCAGTTTAGTTGTTCACTAAAGCTGAAGGTGAAAATAGAACTGTGAAAATATACAAATTTACCGCCCATGCATAGTATATTGTACAGCTAAAGGCATAACAATTGTCATAGTCTTTAAGAGGTCTTTGAGACCATAGTAGAGTTTTGATCTTCATCTTCATCAATTTTGAAAACCACCTTGTGTTTATTTAAAACTCACCTTTAGAAACAACCCCCCCCCCTAAAAAAAAACAACCCCCCCGCAACTTCAATGTATCTATTTCTTACCTGAAATCCATTATGTGCTTGGCTGGGTTTTGAACCTTCTTTCTTCTCTACTGTTACGTGCATGTGCTCATATTCAAGAAGTAAATACAAGGAAAATTTCCGCGCTAATGGAGTGAGAAAAAATGATAATAAATATCAGCAGCCAACACAAAATCAACCAACAATGACTCCATTAAATATTAAACCATAAAGTGTAGCGCTAAAAACAGTAAAAGATCACAACAAAAATGAAGAATAGTGTCCAAATGAATGGAAAAAACTATTAATCACAGTAGTGTAAATTTAAGAAGGGGAAGGTAGTGTCCAATTGATAAAGTCCCAAAGAAAGATTGATCTGAAATCAAATCCTAAATCATGCGAGATAATCCAAAAGGGAGGGTATCTTCCCGTGACACCAAGGGTAAGTGGAGGAAGGGGCACACCTCAGTGATGAAAATAAATGCAGCAGCTTACCAGATTTCCATGGCTGATCAACTTAATGACTCAGCCTCTCCCAGCTATTTAATCAAGGCCACTGAAGATCTGATGTTACGTGAATGCTTTATTCAGAAATAGACCACTTCTCAGGAATCATGGAGGGATCAAAGCAGGGAAGGAGCACTTCTCAATATTTCTCATCGATCATAAATTGAAATATGAAAGGAAAAAGAAAGCGAGGCCCATAGCGTGATCCCGTTTAAAAATAACAATCTTGTTTAATAAAAAAGGTACTCAGAATATGACATATGTTTCCAGGCATGTATACAATAGTAGTACAAGGGATGGATGTGCGGCGTCCCGCAGACTGTCCCAGGTAACAAAGTAGTAGAGGCCGGCGAAAGATTCAAGGGGCGTGTGGACGTCCACACGCCCCTTGAATCTTTCGCCGGCCTCTACTACTTTGTTACCTGGGACAGTCTGCGGGACGCCGCACATCCATCCCTTGTACTACTATTGTATACATGCCTGGAAACATATGTCATATTCTGAGTACCTTTTTTATTAAACAAGATTGTTATTTTTAAACGGGATCACGCTATAGGCCTCGCTTTCTTTTTCCTTTCATATTTCAATTTATGATCGATGAGAAATATTGAGAAGTGCTCCTTCCCTGCTTTGATCCCTCCATGATTCCTGAGAAGTGGTCTATTTCTGAATAAAGCATTCACGTAACATCAGATCTTCAGTGGCCTTGATTAAATAGCTGGGAGAGGCTGAGTCATTAAGTTGATCAGCCATGGAAATCTGGTAAGCTGCTGCATTTATTTTCATCACTGAGGTGTGCCCCTTCCTCCACTTACCCTTGGTGTCACGGGAAGATACCCTCCCTTTTGGATTATCTCGCATGATTTAGGATTTGATTTCATATTCAAGAAGAACCCATGAGTGGGGTCTTGCAGGGTTCTAAAGAGTGTAAGCAATGCAAGTGGTGGCAACAAGACCATTTGGTGGGCCTAGATGCAGCTGTAAATCAGTGATCTCCACTACCAGAAGAGGCAACACAGGATAATCACTTAATGGTGGACTAGGGTAAGTAGAAAGAGGTCTTTTGTATTATAAATGGATGGGGGTATTGAAAGTATTTTTTATTTATTTTTTGATGGAGCTTAGCTTTAACATCAACATACTATACATTGCTTTTCAGAGTAAACAGAAGGTAGCCCAGGTTTATACTTACTGCCCCCTGGACTGCTGCCCCTCCTAGTCCTTCCTTGCAGAGTAAGGTGACAGATTTCCCTACTTTGGTAATCATCAGGCCTAGGTATACTGAGTAGGCAAACTATCTCTTTTAGATTCTCAGCCCCAGACTCAGTGTGTCCTGTATGACTATGACATCTTAACGTGTTAGTGTCAAACTAAGGGTAAGAGGGTAGTGGCACAAAACAGAAGTCTTGTGGATGAAAGAAAAATTTGGCCCTGGTCATGACCATAATATTTATTATATGGCCAAAAGATGTTGGATACCTACTATCAGGCCAAAATGAGCTTTTTGCACAATCCATTGGGTATAGTTGGTCTCTCCATTGAAGCTATTATAGATTAAACTCTTCTAGTATGTTTTTTACAGGATTTTGAAGCATGCTTGTGGGAATTTTCACCCATTCAGCCAAAATCCAATTTGTGAGATCAGGTGCTGATGTTAGAGGAGAAGATCAGGCTCAAAATTACCACCCCAATTCACCCCAAAGGTGTTCTCCCCCAAAGGCCCCTGTGCAGACCACTTCCTCTGCACTAAACCCATTAATCCATGTCTTTTTGGAGCCACCTTTGTGCACAGGAACACATTCATGATGGACCAAAAAAAGAGCCCCCCCCCAAGTTGTTTCTAAGGTTAAGGCCCCTTTCACAGGGGGACCGACTGGGTCAGCCTGTCAGTTTTTTAGATGGACCGATTGAACTATCCATTGCCTTCTATTGAGCAGCGGATGTCAACGGACACATGTCTGCTGACAAGTGCCAACATCTGATCTTATCCTGGCCATTAAAAACAGATGGAGGATCCGTTCCCCATCTGTCTAGCGGATCAGATGACAGTCGGTTTCCATCTAACCGCCCATAGAGGAAAACAGCTGAGTGCATAAGCAGAGCGGACACAGACCTGTCATCTGACTGCTCAGTGGGGATCAGCGGACAGATTACATGCTGAATCTGGCGCAGGCCGCCCATCTTAAAGGGGCCTGAAAGTGCACAATATCTTTGTATGCTGTAATATTAACAGTATTCTTCAAAAGAAAAAAAAAAAACAGAGCTCAATAATTTAGAGGGGCGTCCACACACTTCTGCCCATATAGTGTATTTATACTTGGCCATGTAGTGGTTGTACAACTCATGTAGGTGGCTCCCTGATTTTTAATGGATTTCAGAAACATAAGCTAGGATTTATAGCCATGCGGGTAAAGTGCTTGGGTATGGATATGCATCTTATCATCATGCCAAGTGAACAGGCAGGATAATCTGACAGATAATATAATGACAGAGCATTATATATGAAATGTCATATTATGTATGATACTTGTGATATTATCTAATTAGAATCCTCATTTTTGTCAGGTGTGAGACATACATTATTATCCTTGGTGAGTCATCACCATGATAAATGTCACAATGAACCTATTGAGCGAAACACCTCATAAAATGTAAAGTTTCCTGCTAAATGTAAAAATGCTGGTTCATGGGACATATACAGCTTCTGTGAAAATCTGATTTTAAGTCCTAAATTTATTTCAGAGGTGAATCAAACATACTGTATGCACTCTCAGTGAATTGAATGAAAGAATGCTTTTTGGACCATCTAAATTCCATTGAAAGACCATTTCTAAATATTTCAAATCTCCTTAGTGGAAAGGTTTCTATGTATAGTTGCACAGTTGTTAGAAAATCTCTCAACATAAAAAATGTACTTTTTTTTATGTCGCTGACCCTTTCTAGGTAGAGCAAAAAACAAATACATTTTTAGTAAAAAGCAGCATATAATATTAAACACATTAACACTTGTTAGGCACATGCTTGACCTTGATTACCCCAAGATGTTAACCCCTTCCCAACCAGTGTCAAAAATACAGTAACAGTGTATAGAACTGTAGAACCCTCCTAAGTAGATGCTAGGAAAACGCATTTGGTGGCTCTTTTCTGCTTCTCAGGAGAGTCAGATCTGTTAGTTTGGTCTGTCACATGTTTCCAGGTGTGATTTATTTAGTCTAAGGGAGTCCCCCCACTGTATCCAATAAAGGAGCTTGTTGGACAGTGGAGAAAACCTGACCAGTAGCACACCAGGGTTTATGGCTGTCCCAGTGGGCGGGCATTTCTGCAATGCATCCTGGGATGGGCAATACATCTTGAGGGGGCATGTGACAGGGTGTCTTTTGGCGGGAGCAAAGTCCCAGGAGGAGGTGGACGGCTGTCTCTCCTCCTGCAGGTGTGAGGAAGGTGGTTCAGGCAGTCGGCCTAGAGAACCAGGTGTGGAGCTGAGCTGCAGAGGATCCAGAGTGCTGACAAGTGGAGCTGCTGGCAGAATCATCTTGGGAAGAAAAGTATCATGAGTACCAGGAGATCTGCCTAAGGGTCTGCCTAGGAGAGGGGGCAACTCCAGAGAAGTCAGGGGATCAAGGAGCTAGCTCACACAAGGAGTGTATCAGTAAAGGGGGTGCCGTGTAGTTGACCCTGAAGATTAGGAACAAAGGGGGTGCCAGGAAGGGCCCTGAAGTTGTTCTGCAGCACAGTCCAGTTTACCTCAGGATACAGTTTACCTCAGAAAGCTCATTCAAATATACTTCACAGCTAAGGGCAAAGTGAAGCAGCGACCTAGCCGCGACTAGCGTTACTCAGCATTACTCAGCATTTTCAAGTCATCCCAGCCTATTGTGCATAGTGTATAAAGTTGGAGTATCCCACTCATTCCCTTCTCCTATCCAATTTCTAAATAAAAACACAAAAACCAAAGCTACTGGACTGGTCCGTGACTGAGCTAAAACACTTGGGAAAAATGTCAAACTGTCATGTTGTTGCTAATGGTAACCCAGGGGAACCCGTAATCAGCAGCTCCCAAGGAAGTAGTGCTACAGAACTATTCCTGATCACTGTAATAGTGAAAGTTAGTTAGTTCCTACCCAGCATCAGTTAGTGTCAGACTGCCCGCCCACTGTTACAGTTCCACTATAAGTCGCTGATCACCGCCATTACTAATATGAAAAAAAGGATAAATAAAAATTTCACTATAAATACCATAGTTTGTAGATACTACAACTTTCACACAAACATCATTGGATAGGTTTGATACATACATTTTTCTTTCCAAAATGTTCATTTATTTATATAATTACGCGTTTACGTGTTTACATAGTTGGAAAGGTTGGATAAAGACACCAATTCATCCAGTTCAACCTGTGGTGTGTGTGTGTGTGTGTTGCGATCATTAGGATGCCCATCTAATAGTTTTTTTTTAAACTATCGATGCTCCCTTCTGATACCCCTGCTTTTGGAAGGGAATTCTACATCCTTACTGCCCTGATAGTAAAGAACCCCCCTTTAAGGTTAAACTGCTTCTCTTCCAGTTTTAATGAATGGCCGCATGTCTTTTTAAACTCCCTCCCACTGAAAAGTTTTTTTCCCACTGCTAGGGTCACCAGTAAGGTATTTGTATATTGTTATCATTTCTCCTCTCAAGTGTCTCTTCTTCAGAGAGAATACGTTTAATGCTTGTAGTCTTTCCTCGTAGCTGAGGTCCTCTAGTCCCTTTATTAGCTTTGTTGCCCTTCTCTGGACTCTCTCTAGTTCCAGCACATCCTTCTTGAGGACTGGCAACCAGAACTGGACGGCATACTCAAGATGCAGCCAGACCAGAGTCTTGTAGAGTTGGAGAATTATTGTTTTATCTCTGGAGTAAATCCCCTTTTTAATGCATGTCAATAATCTGTTGGCTTTGCTTGCAGCAGCTTGGCATTGCGTGCTATTGCTGAGCCTGACATCTACTAGGACCCTCAGATTGTTTTCAATCTTGGATTCCCCCAGTGGTTCTGTCCCTAGCGAATAACTTGTCTTCATATTTTTAGCACCCAAATGCATTACTTTACATTTTTCAACATTAAACCTCATTTGCCATGTAGTTGCCCAACCCATTATTTTATTTAGGTCTTCTTGTAAGGTTTCCACATCATGTTGAGCTATTTATCCCATCCTCTATCATTTATAAATAAATTAAACAGAATTAGCCACAGGACAGAGTACTCACTATTTATCACCACCTTTTGGACATGCCCCTTTAACCAGTTTTCTATCCAGGTACAGTACATACCCTATGGTCCAGCCCTCAGTTTGTAAAGTAAACATTTATGAGAATTGTATCAAATGCCTTTGCAAAATACAGATATACCACACCCACAGGCTTACCCTCTACATCAGTGGTCCTCAACTCCGGTCCTCAGGGCCCACTAACTAGCCAGATTTTAAGTATTACCTTGGGGAGATGCAGACTAGAGTACTGCAATCACTGAGCAGCAAATGATATCACCTGGGATGTATTTGAGTTATCTTGAAAATCTGGCCTGTTAGTGGGCCCTGTAGGCCAGGGTTGAGGACCACTGCTCTAGATGGCAGCTTACTTCCTCATAGAATGTTAACAGATTGGTCTGGCAAGAACGATCCTTCATGAATCGAAGATGATTACTACTAAAGAAACTGTTTTATTCAGCAAATTCTCGGATATAGCGCCTTATTATCCCCTCCAATAATTTACAAACTATTGATGTTAGACTGACTGGCCTATAGTTTCCAATAATTATCAAATAAAAACAACAATAATGATCAAATACCATCAAAAAAAGCACTATGTGTGGGGAAAAAATTCCATAAATGTATTTTGGGTACAGCATTGCATGACCACACATACCAGTTAAAGCAGTGCTAAATGGCAAACAATGGCCTTGTCATGAACTGGATAAAACCTTCTAGAGCTCAAGTGGTTCAGGCCCATTCAAACTGAAATGTTCCAGTGTGGTTGCATAAAGGAAGCCTATTTATTATGAATGCATTGCCAACAATAGATGAAAAACATACACCATTTTTTTGAAATGCAGTACAGTACAACACATGGTATGTGCATAATGGTGTGCTGCAATGTGTTAGGGTGTAACGCACCGCTCATAAGGAAGGTGATCACTTGGGATTCTCATGGTGTGCCCCTAGCATTGAACCTCCCCATCCGCCATGGCTCCTGGGCACCTTCCTCCCGAGAGCCCAGGATCAGAGTAAATTATGTTAAGAGGGGTAGCAGAAGGGCACTGAGAAACATCCATTCCCAGATGTCCCCTGCAGGAGTGTAGTGTCAGCATCAACTACTGTATGTCTTTCCCCTGATGAAGTATTGCCTATTGGCTCCCTGAAGCTAATATTTTCCCCATTATTAACATACCATGCCTTGTTATGCACTGTCTCTGTGTGGAGGAGGCCAGCATGATAGAGGCAGGATCTTCCTTATATCAGAGCTGCCCCCTTGATTGTTGATCTGATTCTTGGTGATGCACAGATCCACAGAATCGATCAGGCAGAAGTGCGGAGATCCTTGCACTATTGATATGTGAAGTTGTACACATATTTGATCTGTATTTTCATTTCACATTCATTTAAGAGGTGCAGCACTGTATTGACAGCTGTTTGTTCTCTAATATTGATCTCCATGTGTGTTTAAGCTTTGGGATGCACACCCTAATGCAATAGGCTGTGCGCACCTACGCTGCCAATTAGCTGATCCTTATACTAGTAAATATTGACAGTTATAATGATTGGGCCACACCGAACCTTTCACCACACTGCACATTTCCCAGACCATGGGGTTGGTTTACTAAAACTGGAGAGTGCAAAATGTGGTGCAGCTCTGCATGGTAGCCAATCAGCTTCTAAATTCAGTTTGTTCAATTACCACTTGCTGACCACCTCACGTATGAATATGGTGGCAGAGTGGCTCTCCTGTACTGGATCACATACCTAGTATGTGATCCAGCACTTCTGGGTAGCTGGTGCGCGCATGCCACTGGCGCACTGGCTGTGCTGTGATTAGACACGCAAAAGCTGATCAGTGGCAGCCAATGGATGTCCGCCGGCACCCACTGATTGGTGAGGAGGAACACAGGACAGAGCCCTGCATATATAAACAATGTCCTGTCAGTGGGGATATGGCGGTTTTTGTTTTCTTGCAAAGCTGATCGCCGCAATTATTAGTATATAAAAAAAAAAAGAAAATCAAAAGAATATATCCCATAGTTTGTAGACGCTATAACATTCAACATATGCTTATTGGGATTTTGTTTTTACCAAGACATGTAGCAGAATAAATATTGGTCTAAATTTATGAAAAATTTGATTTTTTTAAATTTTTTTGAATTGGATATGTTTTATAGCGGAAAGTAACAAATGTTGTTGTTTTTTTTGTTTTTCAAAATGTATGCTCTTGTTTCATTTATAGCGCAAAAAAATAAGAAAATCAAATACAACCAAAAGAAAGCTTTATTTGTGAGAAAAAAATGATTTAAATTTTGTTTGAGTACATTGTTGCATGACTTCACAATTGTAAGTTAAAGTAATGCAGTGCCAAAAAGTAAAAAATGGCCTGGTAATGAAGGTGGGTAAATCTTCAAGGGGGCAAGTGGTTAAGCTTGAACATTAAAACCTGGAAGCTGATTGGTTTCTAACTGAGCTGAGCTGCATCACATTTTTCACTCTTCAGTTTTAGTAAATCAACCACCATGTCTGCAGTCTCCAATGACATAAAACACACACAGACAAGACTAGACTTCTCAGGATTTTTTTTCTTTTTGCTATATTATTTAATAAATATGGATTCTTGAAAGAATTCCATAATTATACCCATGTAGTAGAGCTGCACGATTTATCGATTCAACCCCCTCACGATCTTAATCCAGCATTTCCACAATTCAGTGCAGAGCCATTCTCTGCTCACTCACAGCTGTCAAAATAAATAAATAAAGAGCCTCTAGCAAATGTTTATCAACATTGCTTAGCATTGAAAGATAACTATAAACCTTGTATCATTTGGTTCTTTTAGATTAACGGGATGAACTTTTGTCTGTAAATTAGGTCAATTTACCACTTAAGGAAATTCTAGACCGTAAGATTTTCCCCATTATTGACCAGGCCATTTTTGCGATTCAGCAATGTTACTTTAATGAACAATTGCGCGGTCATGCGATGTTGTACCCAAATTAATGTCCACTTTTCCCACAAATAGAGCTTTCTTTTGGTGGTATTTGATCACCTGTGCGATTTTTATTTTTTGCGCTATAAACAAATAAAGAGCGACAATTTTGAAAAAAAATAAATAAATAAAGATCAAATTTTTTCATCATTTTAGGCCAATTTGTATTCTGCTACATATTGTTTTTGGTAAAAAAAAAAATCCCAAAAGGGTATTTTGCTTGGTTTGTGCAAAAGTTATCATGTCACAAACTAGAGGAAATATTTATGTAATTTTCTTATTTTTTTAATTTTTTTTACTAGCAATGGCGGCGATCAGCGATTTTTAGCGGGACTGCGACATTGTGGCGGACAGATAAGACCCCTAACTGACATTTTTGACACTTATGGGGGACCAGTGACATTACTATAGTAATCAGTGCTAAAAAATATGCACTGTTAGTGCACTGATGACACTGGCAGGGAAGGGGTTCACCCTGAAGCGATCAAAGGGTTAAGTGTGAGCCTAGGGGGTGTTTTCTAACTCTGGGGGGATGGGCTTGTAATATCAATACAGAGACCTGTGTTCCTAAATAGGAGGAACACAGGGGCTCTGTGTTGATAGCTGAGAGAACAACGGTCTGCTGTTGTAAAAACAGCAGACCGTTGTTCTCTCAGCTATCAACACAGAGCCCCTGTGTTCCTCTTATTTAGGAACACAGGTCTCTGTGTTGATTTTACAAGCCCACCCCTCCCCCCAAAGTTAGAAAACACCCCCTAGACTCACACTTAACCCTTTGATCGCCCTTGGGTTACCCCCTTCCCTTCCATTGTCATTATTACAGTAACGGTGCAGTAACAGTGCAGCCGGCCCCGTGCCTTGGCTTCTCTGCTGGTGAGCGGGCGTGCGCCCACAGGATTGTTTCCGCGAACTGCCGTACAGGTACCACAATTTGCGGGAACCTGATGACCTGCCGCCGTAAAACTGTGGCGGCTGATTGGCAAGTGATTAAAAACTAAGCCTTTTTCTGGTACTTGTTGTTTGGAAGTTAAAATCTGTATTTTTTACTAGAATATTACTTAGAAACACCAAATGTTATATATTATATATATATATATATATATATATATATATATATATATATATATATTATATATATATATATATATATATATATATATATATACATATTTTTTTTTTTAGCAGAGACCCTAGAGAATAAAATGGCGGTCATTGCAATATTTTATGTCGTACTGTATTTGCGCCTTTCAAATGCCATTTTTTGGGGAAAAATATACTTCAATGAATTAAAAAAAAAAAAAAAAACAGTAAAACTAGCCCAATTTTTTTTGTATAATGTAAAAGATGATGTTGTGCCGAGAATCGTGATCTTTATTCTGAGCAAAAAAATTGTGATTCTCATTTTATCCAGAATCGTGCAGCTGTAAAATGAAGTACGTAGATAGGTAGTACTAGAGAACTTTAATGATGACCAGTTACAGAGCCAATAAACATTAATGGAAAAAAAAGCACAATTTATATTCCTGAGGCTCTATTCATAACAGCAATATCAGGATATGAAGCCCTCTGAACCTTTCAGTGTTGCACAGACTATTTATACAGCCATGATTCAAAACTAGTGTTTGAGGAGACTGGAGACACTTTCCTTAAAGTGTTAGCGAATATTGAAAATTATATCATTATGTCGGCTTACTCAAGATTAATCTGATCCATTCGTGACCCGCCGGCTCCTCTGATCCCTATTCCCAATGAAGTTTCATTTTCAGCTCATCTTTAGCTCCTGCTCACCATGTGCAATATATCTGTTGTGCAGGGAGAAACGCCGAAGACTGCCGGGGTAGGTCATAGAAGGGAATGATGGGTTGTTTCTGCTCATCCAGAAATAAAAGAACAATTCTTTTTATTTCCCAAAGTCTTAGTTTTATTATCATGTGTGTCCTTTTCCATCTCCTACAAACACCATCAAACAAGCAACTGGGCCTGTGAAAAGAGGCATCTGTAGAATATATATTGAGTATTATGTACTTTATTACAGGGAATCTAAACACACAGAATACAAAAGCATGCCTTCAGTGATATTAGATTTTGAGTAGGTGCTTTAAACTCAGCCATGGGTGCATCAATGCTTATGTGTTAAAGACAATGGCTTACAAAGAAACACTATTATACATACATTTTACTATATTTTAAGTTTGACTTTTCTGTGTGGTAGGCCCATATCTATTTGCTGCTGGTGATGAAGACTTGCAGTCATTTCATTTTTTTAAATTTGTTTTTATTTTAACCTGTTGCCGACCACCCTCTGCCTTTTTACTGCGGCAGGGTGGCTCTCCTGCGGGAACCGACGTAGACCTATGGCAGCTAGGGGGCGCGCTTCCGTCCCCACTCCTCAGCAAGGAAGCCGATGCATGGGTCAGGCGGCTCCGATTGCCGCCTGACACCCGCGATCGTTCCCCACTGAGAGAGAAAGAATGGTCTGCTGTTGTAAACACAGCTGACCGTTATTCTCTCTGGAATGATCACAGAGCCAATATGATCCTTCTATATAGGATCACAGGTCTCTATGATCATTTCACAAGCCACGCCCCCCCCCACAGTTAGAATCACTCCCCTAGGCTCACATTTAACCCCTTGATCAACCACAATGTTAACCCCTTCCCTGCCAGTGTCATTATTACAGTAACAGTGCATATTTTTAGCACTGATTACTGTAGTAATGTCACTGGTCCCCTCAAGTGTCAAAAATGTCAGTTAGGGGTCAGATCTGACCGCCGTAATGTTGCAGTCCCTCTAAAAATCGCAGATCGCTGCCATTACTCGTAAAAAAAAAAAAACAATAAAAATGATATAAATATTTCCTGTAGTTAGTAGACGCGAACTTTTGTGCAAACCAATCAAAATGCGCTTTTTGCAATTTTTTTTTACCAAAAATATGTAGCAGGAAACAAATTGGCCTAAAATGTTGAAAAATTTAGATTTTTACATTTTTTTTTGAAAATGTCATATAGCAGAATGTAAAAAAAAATTGATTATTTTTCAGAATTGTTGCACTTTTTTGTTTATAGCGCAAAAAATAAAAATCGCACAGGTTATCAAATACCACCAAAAGAAAGCTCTATTTGTGGGAAAAAAAGAACATCCATTTTATTTAGGTACAGTGTCGCACAACCGCGCAGTAACGCAGTGCTGAACTGCAAAATATGGCCTGGTCATTAAGGGGGAAAATCTTCCGGTCCAGAAGTGGACGATTTCATTTTGAATTTGACTTGAACTATTGATCATTGGTATTAATATTATTATGAGCATTTGTAGTTACTGGTTTGTTATACAGAAATTGGCTAGAATTATAAAGGCAGAAGGATTTTTTTTATCCTAATACATTCTAAGGATTAAGATAAAAAAAAAAACCTTTTATGAGCAGCAGCCCCCTTCAGCCCCCCTAATACTTAATTGAGCCTGTCTTTATCCAGTTACATTGCAGGAGAGTCTAAGCTGCCTAGGACTCCCCTCCTCATTGGCAGATACAGCAGTGCAGTGTGATTGGCTTCCACCGTTGTCAATCAAAATCATTCAGCCAATCAGGAGAGAGGGGGCAGGGCTGAATGGTAGCTCCATGTCTGAAAAGACACAGGGAGCTGAGACCCAGCTTGGGTGCCCCTCTAGCAAGCTGCTTGCTGTGGGGGCACTCAACAAGAGGGAGGAGCCAAGAGAGCTGAAGTGGGACCTGAAAAGAGAAGGATCCGGGCTGCTCTGTGCAAAGCCAACTGCACAGAGGAGGTAAGTATAACATGTTTGTTGTTTTTTTTTTTTTAAAAAAGACTAACGAAAGGGGCCCCAGACTAGTGATGAGCCGAACAACCCCCTGTTCGGTTTGCACCAGAACATCTCGAACAGGGGAAATGTTCTAGTGAACATACGAACACAAACATGAAAAATCACAAGTCCTCATTTTAAAGGCTTAAATGTGAATAAATTACTGACGTCAGTAATTTATCCACTGCACCTGAGCAATGGATTATGGGGCATTGGTGACGTCAGAGCCCTATAAAAGAGCTGTCGAACTGTCGAACTCAGATAGAAGTTAGTTAGCCAGAGAAAGTCCAAGGTTAATCAGCTGGCTCGGTGGCCTAGCTGGTAGCGCTTGCAAGCAAGAGACTGTGCGTTTGAATCCCCAGGCCAGCGGGTGATTAATATTAATTATGGATTTTAATTAAAACCGACTAATTGTCCCCGCCCCTTCTGAAGTGACATCAATAATTTATTCACTGCACCTGAGCAGTGGATTATGGGGCGCTGGTGATGTCAGAGCCCTATAAAAGAGCTGTCAAACTCAGATAGAGAATTATTAGGCAGAGAGAATGTTAGGTTACTCTGTTGCCTTGGTGGCATAGCTGGTAGAATAATGGGCTTGCAAGGGAGAGGCTGTGGGTTCGAATCCCTGGCCAGCAGATGATTAATATTAACTATGGATATTATTTACTGTAAAACCTATTAAATTAATTATGGATGCGGGGAGTCGATGTTCCCACGAAGAAGCCCATTTTTTCGGCAAACGGGCGAACAGGCAGAGTTCGAGTCGAACTTAGGTTCAACTTGAACATGAAGCTCATCACTACCCCAGACCAAAAAAAATGATAGATTCCAATTTAATTTATTCGTTTTTTACGAAAAAACAAATTGGGGTAAAAAAAAAACTCCCCCCCTCATCAGGGCTTCAGTTAAAATGAGAACCATGAATTGACTCAGAAGACAGCTTTCTTGCGTGACTCTATGTAGGGAAGCTAACTGCGGAATCAGGAGAGTTACTAGGTAGCAATATCTGCTCGAGCTATCAAGATAAGGGTTTTGGGGGGGTTTTTTAGCCCAAAAAAGTGTTGCCTGTTTTGAGAATAAGCTAATAAATTAATTTGAACTCTTTTATTTTTTTGTCTGGTGCTCCTTCCATTACTGCATGTTTTTGTTCTTCTAAAATGAGCCTTATTCCTTCACACAACCAGATCATCCAATTATTAATGCCAGGGCCAGAATAAAGCAGAGGCAGGTGCTGCAGCAGGGATGGGACACAATAGAGATTGCAGGAATCAGCTGTCATATTGACAACTGGGCCCCCCCCTGCATAACAAGAGTGTAGTGTCAGCATCAACTACTGTATGTCTTGCCCATGATGAAGTATTGCCTATTGGCTCCCTGAAGCTAATATTTCCCCATTGTTAACATACCATGCCTAGTTATGCGCTGTGTCTCTGTGTGGAGGAGGCCAGCATGATAGAGGCAGGATTTTTCTTCCTTATATCAGAGCTGCCCTCTTGACTGTTGATCTGATTCTTGGTGATGCACAGATCCACAGAATCGATCAGGCAGAAGTGGGGAGATCCTTGCATTGCAGGTCGTCATATACAGCTTCCACTCCAGCAAAGGAGAACAGTGAGTTGCACAGTAGTGACTTTACCAATCACTTTCACTCCAAATCTCTAGACTAGAAGTTGGTGGTATTCTGAAAACGCAGATATACAGCTTCGAAGCTAAAGCTTCAAGAAGTGCACTTCTGTTTTCTTAGATGTAATTAAAGACAAAAGGTAGATTTTCAGGTTACTAGTTAGGCACAATTAACATTGATTGATTGTCCATACAATATAACATAGCAAATATACGCTTTTTGAGTTCATTTGACTTCAGGCCTATTTTAACTCCTAAACCAGACTCCCAACCCCTGACAACCCTGTCTCTCTTACATTGATCTATCCCCTTCTAGAAGTTTGTTGTTTTTTTTTTTTAAATATACTGTTTAACCACTTGCCGACCAGCCCCCGTAGTTTTCCTGCAGCAGGCCGGCTGTATTACGCAATGTACCTGTAGGTCGCTTTGTGGAACAGAGGCTCGAACATGCACCAATTGGCCAGAGTGGGAGCCAATTAGTGGGTCCAGCGGACGGGATGTCCGCTGGGCCACCCGCGATTGCTCCCCATGGAGACAGAATGGCGGTCTGCCGATGTAAACAAGGCAGACCGCTGTTCTGTCAGAGATGAACACAGGGATCCTGTGTTCCTCCTATTTAGGAACACAGGTCTCTGTGTTCATCCAGTAAATACAGTACATCCTACATACACAGTTATAAATCACTTTCTGGGAGCACACTTAACTCTTTGATTGCCCTTGAAGTTAACCTCTTCCCTGCCGGTATCATTAGTACAGTAACAGTGCATATTTTTAGCACTGATTACTGTATAAGTGTCACTAGTCCCCCCAAAAGTGTCAGTTAGGGGCCCGATCTGTCCGCCACAATGTCGCTGTCCCGCTAAAAATCTCTGATCGCGGCCATTACTAGTAAAAAAAAATAAAATAAATGAAAATGACATAAATCTATCTCCTAGTTTGTGGACGCGATAACTTTTGCGCAAACCAATCAATATACACTTATTTGGATTTTTTTTACCAAAAATATATGGCAGAATACATATTGCCCTAAATTGATGAAAAAAAAAAATAGATTTTTAAATTTTTTTTTTATTGGGAATGTTTTATAGCAGAAAGTAAAAAATATGTTTTTATTTTTTATTTTTTGCTTTTTTTTTGAATTGTCGCTTTTTTTTTTTTTTTTTTTTGTTTAAAGTGCAAAAATTTAAAATGCAGAGGTGATCAAATAGCACCAAAAGAAAGCTCTATTTGTGGGAAAAAAGGCATCCATTTTATTTCGGTACAGCATCGCACGACCACACAATTGTCGGTTAAAGTAACGCAGTAAATGCCTGGCCTTTAAAGGGGTTAAACCTTTGTGTCCTTAAGTGGTTAATGTTGCACTCAGGGTTCCCCTTTACCTACTTGTTGTAATAAATGCTGGGTGTATAAATGCACGCTGAGGACCCCTACTGTTGAAAATCCAACAGTGCAACTACTAATTATCCTATTTAGGGTACCTCAGCTGAACCCCTCTTTGATATGAAGAAGCTCATGCTCACAAGCGAAACATGTCAGCACGGCGTCACTACCCCTGTGACATCCATTCCTAGACCAGACCCTGCAGACTCCCACGTCATCTACCTGTGGATCGACACTGCACACATGGTGCTGCATGAACGAAGAGTTTCCCGGTTGGACTATCTCTATGTGTATTCTGTCCATGAGGGATAGTCTTAGCCTGAGGAGTAAGAAGTACCATTCCAAAGGGCACTTTGCTTTTTAATGATGGAGCACAATTTGTATGTATATATATATATATATATATATATATATATATATATGTGTGTGTGTAGTGCTTTACTGTTTTAATATTTTTTTTTTAGAGACTGAAGCTAATTTTATACTTTCACCAGGCTGCGAGGGTGGAGCAAGAGGATGATGCCGTGAGGAGGACCGTAGCAGAGTCCAGAGACCCGTAGGCAGGCATCCGCCCACAACAGACAGCGTGCGGCACCCTCCCCCCTCAGACCCGGAAGGGAGTACACGTGGTGACACACCGCGCGCCAGAGAGCAGCCGTTCCAAAGGAGCCGAGCCTAGACCGGAGTGGAGCCTCCTTTTCCCCAGAGCGGAGTGGAGAGTCTTGGAACGACCAGGCTGTACGTTGGAGGTCGTGCAGAGACGGTGGGACCGGCCTTGGTGAGTCCCGAGACTATTACAACTTGAGCTGTATGTTTGGCCGTGCCACACGAGTACATTCACAAACGGAGGAGGTTCAGGAAAGGGGGGGGTTGGAAGATATAACATCCCATTAAGAAATATGAGGGATAAAGGATACGGACGCTGGTAAATGTCTGCTCTCCCCCCCCCATTTCCTATGCAGACTAGTGAACTGTACAATATAAAGAGACCAGGCCGGTCCACAGATATCTCCGCTTACTTTTTAAGGGGAGCACGTTGTGAAAGAGTGGAGGAACAGTATAGGATGGCTCCAACAAAGGCTGGAACAGCAGGGAACACAGGATCAAAGAAAGACAGTAAAAATAATAACAGCAGTAAGGAATTACAGGCTCAGAACATTGCGGACACAGCTGAGCAGATGGCGGTGGCGGGAAAGGAACAGTCAACGGCACAATCCCCCCCTCCCCAAAATTTATCAATACAGTCTCCTGAATGGAAAGAGTTAATATCTCTTATGCCTACGAAACAAGATCTAACTGCAATGGCTGCCTCGATAGTCAGCTCATTAACCAGCGAAATCAACTCTTTAAGGGGTCAGATACAGAAAATGGATGGAAGGATAGAGGGGGTGGAAAAAGACCAGGCCCAGATGGCAGAGAGAGTGGAGAGCATAGAGTCTTCGCAGAGATCATTTGCCAAACAGCTAATCATGATACAGCTGCAACAAGATGATGGAGAAAATAGGCATCGGCGGAATAACATACGCCTAAGAGGGCTACCTGAGACAGTGGAGGGACCCAACCTATCTGCCAAAATGACCGAGATTTTTAATAGCCTTCTGGACAGACCCCAGTTGGAGGCAATTGAGATGGACAGGGTCCACAGAGTAAGGGCTCCAAGGAGCATGGGCGAGGGATACCCACGAGATGTCCTGGCTAGGGTACATTTTTACGCCCTAAAAGAAAAAATAATGAGGAAGGCATGGGATAGGGGCCCCTTTGAGTTTGAAGGGGCAACGATCCGGCTCTTACCAGATCTATCAAGCAACACCCTAAGAATGCGAGCAGCAGTGAAACCCCTACTGGAGGAAATTCGGAAGGCAGGGGCCATCTATCACTGGGGTCACCCATTTCATCTAAAAGTCAAGAAAGGGGAACTGACCTTTACACTGCGCTGGCCTGATCAACTGCCAGGACTTTTTGCCTTCCTAGAGATTCAGCCGATCAGGGTCACTGACTGGCTGGGCCCCTCAGCTTTTAAGTAGAACCCAGGAATATCAATACAAGAATAAAGCTATTATTAATATAAGTCATATATGACTAATCTGGGATTGACTTGGGGTCACGGTCGGGGGAGGATGCGGGTCCAGGGGTAATTGGGGAGCCATGATTATTCTGGATTAATTGGTATTCAAGGGCAGTAATTTGCGGTGTTCTCTTTCCTTTATATTTGTGTTCTCTCTTTATCCCCCTCGGTGTCCTGCTGGTCTAGTGCTTTGGTTCCTCTCTTGGGTCTAAAACTCTCTGGGCATGGTCTTCGAAAGTAGGAGCCCTATGAGTTTGGAAACGAGCAGATGAGTGATTAGAAAAGGTAGAGTAATCCCAATAGGAGGCACAGAGCAGGTCAGAGGGGGCACATACGTGATATGGTGGAGGGGGAGGGGGTCGAGGGAGGAGGATCACCAATACTAGGTAGCTAGGGGGGCTCAGGAGTTAAATAATGTGTTTGGTAATTACAAAAGAAAAGGGATCCTGATACAGCGGGTGGATACAGGAATGTATAGGTAGGGGGGAATATATACGGGAACCCCAATCCTCCCTAGAGATAGCAACACAGGGGCGGATGCCTAGGGTACATGGACCTGCAGAGGTCGGTGTGTTTATTTCTTTCATTTTTCTTTTTCTTTTTGTTTTTTTCTTTATATCCTAAACTGGAGGAAATGAATGCACCTACAGGCTTATGTTAATTTGTCAACTCATTAGGAGATACAGATATTGTGGGTTGTGTTAGATTTGCTCCTGTTCACGGTATGAATCCTCGGATTTGCCCACCCAAATAGGTTGCGTCTAGTTACGCAGGGTCGAGAGTCGACCAATAGGATCACGCTCCACTGGCACTTCTTTGGGGGGGGGGGTGGAAAAGGGGGGGGTTGTTCTGTCTTTTTTTTTTTTCTCTTTTTTTTTTTTTTTTTTTTTTTCTTTTTTCTTTTTTTTCTTTCTCTCTCTGTCCCTTTTTTTTACTCGGTCTCCCCCTGTCTCTATTAGGTCTGAGTAGGTCTAGGGGGCTTTCTGTACAGAGGGATCAGTTTATCGACTTTGGATAAATCCTAGGCCTAGTAAGCCCTAAAGCCATTGGCACTTGGAGGGGACAAAGGGAGGAAGACAGCTGAGTAAGAAAATTCAGAAGTAAAGTAGTAAATTGGTTAGAATCATTTGAGACAGGAAAAATGCAGGAAGTGAAAATTATGTCATTAAACGTTAGAGGGTTGTCTACACCTGAAAAAAGAATACGCTTCCTGGCAGACATGAGACGAAACCATGGGCAGATAGTTTTCTGCCAGGAGACGTATTTTAAAAAAGAATCTATCCCAAAATTACAAAATAAGGATTTCCCATGGTCTTATCACGCCCCCACCCCTATTCCTAAATCAAAAGGGGTTAGCATATTGGTGGCCAAAGAGGTTCCATGGACATTTTTAGAAACTTGTATTGATCCACAAGGAAGATACTTGATGGTAAAGGGTAAGATAGGTGAAAGGCTGATTACTATGATTAATGTGTACTTCCCTAACCAGAATCAGATTTCATTCTTAACACTGGTGGCACCAATAATGTTAAACTTTCAAGAAGGGCTGGTAATCATGGGGGGGGATTTTAATTACGCTGCAGAGCCACTCTTAGATACATCACAAGGTACATCACATCTCTCATATGCCCGACTTAAAAAACTTAGTAAGGAAATCACACTCCTCAACCTAGTCGATCCCTGGCGCATTATGCATCCAAGTGAAAAAGATTTTACCTACTATTCGTCAGTACATAATAGGTACTCTAGAATAGATCGCATCCTAATTTCAAGGGGCGATCTGTCTAGAGTAGTGGCCTCACAGATTGGCTCTTTCTCCATGTCGGATCACTCCCCCATCCACATTATAATTAACTTTGAGGCAGGTCCAGTAAAGCCACCATCATGGAGACTGAATGAATCACTGGTGCAAGGAATAGAGACAAGAGCAGAGTTAGAGGCAGAACTGACAAAATATTTCCAGGAAAATAAAACACCAGAAGTTACTCCGTCGAACATATGGGAGGCCCACAAATGCGTCATTAGGGGAGTGTTGATTAGAATGGGAGCAAAACGTAAACGAGAAAGGGAGGAGAAGATCTCAGAGCTGCTAGCGCAGATAGAAGAATTAAGCGCCACTCATAAAAGATCGATGGCGATGGAACATCTAGTGCCCCTGACTGCGGCCAGGGAAAAACTCAACGAGTTACTTTATGAAAAAGCCATGAGAGTACTGGTGTCACAAAAAAGACATTACTACGAATATTCGGATAAACCAGGAACTATGTTAGCAAGAGCCCTAAGGGGGCCCCAGAAACGGACGGTAATTGCACAACTTCAAACAGGCGGGGGACAAATGAAATATGGATCATCAGAGATTGCCGAAGAATTTAGCAAATTCTACCAGAAGTTATATGACATCGCCTCATCGGAATCAGTTGATAGGGGGGGTGCTGGCTTCGATGAGGCGATCAATTATATCAAAAAGACAGATATGCCATCGCTGGATGCAGAACAGGCATTGGCATTAGAAGGAAAGATAACAGAAGAGGAACTAAAAACAGCTATCTCTCAGTTAAAACCACACAAGGCCCCAGGTCCAGATGGACTATCACTGTTATACTATCAGCAATTTTTTTCAAATTTAAAGACCCCCCTTTTGGAACATCTAAATTACATCGGGGAGGGAGGGGTCATGCCGACAGATTCTCTGAGAGCTTACATCACATTGATCCAGAAAGAAGGGAAGGACCCCGCGGTGTGCGGGAGTTACCGCCCAATCTCATTATTAAATTTAGACACCAAGTTGTTTTCTAAAATATTGGCAAATCGACTCCTGCCATATATACCACAATTAATACATCTCGACCAGGTCGGCTTTGTCCCTACAAGAGAAGCAAGGGATAACTCTATTCGAACAATAGATTTGATATATAATGTGCGTTTGCGGAGAATCCCGATGATGCTGCTATCAGTTGATGCGGAAAAGGCGTTTGACAGGGTGGCATGGAATTTTATCCGGGCCACCCTGTCACACTTAGGCCTAGGGGAATGGATGATGACGTGTATCCTATCATTGTACTCCGGTCCTACGGCGGCAGTAAGGGCAAATGGTTGGTGCTCAAGTTTTTTCAAGATAAAAAATGGCACTAGACAAGGCTGCCCCCTATCGCCGTTGATTTTTGTCTTGGCGTTAGAACCTTTACTGTGCAAAATCCGTCAAAGTGCAGAAATAGAGGGCGTACAAGTGGGTAGAGGTCAACATAAAGTGGCAGCCTACGCAGATGACCTGCTTTTTTATGTTACAAACCCTGACAGAACAATACCATCAATCCTAAAGGCTATCAGAGAGTATGGGGAAGTATCGTACTTCAAAATAAATGTGTCGAAGTCAGAGGCATTGAATGTGTCTATATTAGGGACTAGATGGAACCATATGAGATCTTCCTTTCCCTTTCAGTGGAATAAGAAATCGGTGGTGTATCTGGGGATTCACATTACAGCAGATCCGAAGGACTTGTTTGAGGCAAATTTCATTCCACTCTTAAAATCTATTAAAGCAGATCTACAAAGATGGCAGACACTATTTTTGTCATGGTTTGGGAGATGCAGCGCAGTGAAAATGAACGTATTACCTAGGTTACTGTATGCTATCCAGGCTGTTCCGATAGCAATCCCGATGACATATTTTGTACAGGCAAGGGCAGTGTTCAGAAATTTTGTGTGGGCCAGAAAATCCCCGCGAATAGGGATGCAGATCTTAACCCTCCCGAAGGTGAGAGGAGGAGTAGGGTTACCGGATCTGTTGCGGTATTATAGAGCAGCGCACCTGACGCGAGTGATGGAATGGCACGGCAGTGGGACCTTTAAACAGTGGGTGCAATTGGAAAGGGAGGCCATGAATACAACAGTGGCCTTAGCCCCATGGACTCCGATATTAAAAAATGATAAAATACATTTACATCCGACGATAGGGGCGACGGTAAGCGAAGCAATTAAAGCACAAAAAAATAGCTCGGTAGCACCAACAATATCACCAATGACCCCCTTAGGGGATAACATAAACTTTCCCCCTGGTAGAACGAATGCTAAAATTATAGGTTTAATTAATGGGGGTAGAGGACGATTGTGTGACATATGGACCCACAGGGAACCACCTACGATGACAGAAATGCTAGCATGGCCCGAAGTAAATTTAGATGCATTCAGTGCCTACCAGGTTAGACATTATTTAAAACAAATGCAGAAGACAGGCTATATCCCACGCCCCCTAACGCCATTTGAGACTTTATGTAGAGCAGAGGAGAGAATACCACATGCACTATCACATATATATGCACTTCTGGGGACATCGCGTGATTCGGAACCACTTAAATTCCTGCAAAAATGGGAAGGAGAATTAGGTATCTCCTTTAATCAGCGACAAATAAATAAAATCTTGAGACTGACTCATAAGGTATCCATAGCTAGTAGATATCAAGAAATCAGTTATAAGGTGTTAGCTAGATGGTACCGTGTTCCAGCAACACTACACAGAATGGATAGGAAACATCAGGATAGGTGCTGGAGATGCGGAGAGGAGGGTGGAACAATGGTGCATATTTTTTGGACGTGCCCAGCAATAAGGGGTTTCTGGGATGAGGTGGCTCGTATAACAGAGAACCTAACCTCGACCAAGGTACGGGATGACCCCGTGCTGTGTTTATTACATGGCACGGGGAGCTCAGTAAAGAATTATAGGAACTCTTTGTTGCCGCACTTATTGAATGCGGCTAAAGCCTGCATACCAGCATTGTGGAGACAAACACAGCCGCCTACTGTGCGGCTATGGGTTGCCAAAATTGGGGAAATTCATAGGATGGAAATGTTAACAGCCGCACGTACATGCAGGGAAGAACGTTGTAGGTTTAGATGGCAGGCATGGTCACAATATACGTGCTCAGAGGAATATTTACGACTGATAAGCTAAATACGGAAATAGGAAGTCCAGGAGACCGGGGACAGAGGAAGGTGGACTGGAGAGAGGGAAGGGGACTAGAGAGTAGAGGAAGGGGCTTTTCCCCGTCTCCTCTATTCCCCCCCCCTTTTTTTTTTTTTTTTTTTTTTTCTTTTTTTTTTTTTTTTCATGTCCTTTTCCCCCTGATCCCGCCCCCCTTACGGAGTGTCAGTGGAGGGATCCTTAGAAGCCTGACGTGCGCGTCAGGAGGGACAGTATAGATGGAATACATGAGGATGATATAGAATGATGATTGTAGAGTGGTAAATTGGCTGAGCTTCCCACCCTCTAGGGCGAGGGGGAGGCGGGGGGTTTTTCTTTTTTTTTTTTTTTCTTCTTCTTCTCTTTCATCTGCCCCCCCCTCCCCGTTCTTCTCTCTTTTTTTTTTTTTTTTTTTTTTTTTTCCTTGGGGTGTGTATTGTGTTTTTTTTGGCATGAAGTGGGGGGGGGATGTTAAGTAATTTATATGTGTGTTTTTGAATTTGGATGGGGAGGGTAGGGGGGAGTATCATGATGTGGCACATAATAATTATGTCACTTAAGATGGTGCAGGGGGGGGATTACCCCCCCTTTTTTTTTCCTTTTCTCCTTTTTTTTTTTTTTTTTTTTTTCTCTCACAGAGCACAATAATTTAATAACTCCAGTATATATATATATGCAGGAGGAATACAATGGAAGGAATTGTAACACGATTGGGGTTTTTTTTTTTTTTTTTTTTTTTTTTTTTTCTTTCCCTTTTTTTTTTTTTTTTTTTTTTTTTTTTTTTTTTTTTTTTCTCACGATGCAAGGTAATTTCCTCAAGATGCGAGGATCATAGAAGTAGTAAATTTTTCATTAATTCACCTTTTTTTTTGGGGGTTTTTTTTTTTTTTTTTTTTTTCTTTCTTTTTCTTCTTTTCACGATGCAAGGTAACTTCCTCAAGATGTGAGGATCATAGAAGTAGTAATTTTTTTCATTAACTCACTTTTTTTTTTTTGGGGGTTTTTTTTTTTTTTTTTTTTTTTTTTTTTTTTTTTTTTTTTTTTTTTTTTTTTTTTAGGGGGGGGTGAGGGTGGGAGGGGGAGGCCAGGAGAGTACTGCTATATGCTTTTGAGAGTATTGTTTGTAGGTTTTGATGTATGTTTGGTGGATTTTATGTAATTAATATGTAATGTATTGAAAAAAACAATAAATGTAAAAATTAAAAAAAAAAAAAAAATTTTATACTTTCACAAACCATCTAGATCATATCACCTTTTATTGTGCAAACCTCAGCAAACCGAAGTATATTACAGTTACTATTACTAATTTTTTAATTAAAGCAAATTAGATATATGCTTATTAAATTGCCTTTATTATGACCCATAATTCTATAATCCTCTGGCATAGGTGATATTTATTTTCTTATTATGGAAATAGTAATTCAGATAAATGCTGAATGCCATTGCAGTGTTCACCTTGAAGATGTTCAAATGCAAAATATCTTCAGGATACGGACTGTAAATTAGATTAGGGGGTTCCAGCGATAATTCAAATAAATATTCTGGTGATTATTTTTTCTTTTTTGTAGTAGAATAAATAAATGATTTTCAATGTAAATCTCCTCTATTATCTAGTGTCAACTAGTTTAAATCTCTTATAAGCCAACAATAATGCACCAAGCTTATCTTCTTCAGAGCAGAGTGTGGTGCGGTGATGCTGAGACTGGTACCCTGAACGTCGGAGCTTGTGTCAATAACTTTTGTGTTTCATGAGCAATTGTTTATATGGAAATGCAATCTTTGGGAAAAATAAAGTGTTTGAAATTAGATAAGCCTTTTGCGCTGAGGCATAACCTAATATATTTCATTTAAATTACTGAAGACCAAAAAAAGACCAAAAAACTATTATTGTTTTTAGTTAAATGGAAATAACTTTCTAATTTGGCTATTGCTTTAGAATTATCATTCATCTTTCTGAACGTAGTCTTCCTGTTGCATAAAAGAAGCGTGGGCCTCACTGACCACTGTAGCTGCAGGCACTGTAGAGCAACTCATTCTCAGAATTCACAACAGACGGGAGCACTGTCTAAGTCATTTTATCAGCAGTACAACTTTCCTCTGCACCCCTTCCCAGCAATTACTTTTCTGCACTGCTTCTCCTGCTCCCCTTTGCTAATGGTGACTCAGTAGCTCAGCTAACCCTGTTCTCCCATAAAAGTTATGAGTTAACAGCCTTCTAATCTCTAATGTAAACAAGGTGGGGGGGGGGGGGTGAGCTGCTAGAAACGACATGTCTGGCCTATGATTTTAATGATGAATTGCTCCACAGTGCCTGTAGCTACAGAGGCAATTAAATATTTGCTTTAAAGTGTAAGTTCACCATTTCACCAAAAAAAAAAAAAGGTGAACTGACATCCTACCCCTACCCTCACCCCCCGTGCACTTACCTTTATGAGTAATACAGTTTCACCATTTCCAAGCAGCCTAGTGCAATGGTCCTGGGGTTTGGAAACCACAATGTTCTTCCTCTCTTGTAACTAGGGATGTTGGAAGGGATCAAAGCGGTTCTGATTAGTTAGCATGTCAGCTTTCAACCCATCTTCCATTTTTAGATCCTGTTTTATTCATAGAAGCTGTAGTATGGCTTCCATGAATGGCAGAGCTGGGCAGAAAGGGTGGACACAGTCAGGGCCTCTTTTTGAGAGCCTGTGATATTTCTTTAGTTCTGTTTATCCTGCCGCACTGGGAGATTAACCACTTGAGGACCCCCCCCCCCCCCCCATGCAGATATACTGTGGCAGGGCGGCCCTCCTTCATGAACCAGCGTACCTGTACGTCGGCTCGTACTCTGGGTCCTGGGTGTGGGCACGCTCCCCTGGCGACCCGCTCCCGCTGTGTCTAGTTACCCAGCCAATCAGATGGTCGAAATGTTGCCCCGGACCCGCCGATCGTGTGGAGGAGAGGCAGAATGGAGGTCTGCCTGTAAACAAGGCAGACCGCCATTCGGTCAGAGAGAAAGATAGAGATCTTGTGTTTCTGCCTCCAATTAGACCTCCCCCATACAGTGAGAAAGCACTCCCTAGGAGCACACTTAACCCTTTGATTGCCCCTAATGTTAACCCCTTCCCTGCCAGTGTTATTAGTACAGTGACTGCTTTTTTTCAGCACCACTCACTGTATTGGTGTCACTGGTCCCCAAAAAGTGTCACTTAGTATCCGATTTGTCCGCCGCAATGTCACAGTCCCGTTAAAAATCACTGATCGCCGCCATTACTAATAAAAAAATAAAATAAATAAACATTTTATAAATCCATCCCATAGATTGAAGATGCTATAACTTTTGAACAAACCAATCAATATACACTTTTTGGGATTTTTTTTTACCAAAAATATGTAGCAGAATACATATTGGCATAAATTGATAAATAAATTAGATTTAGTAACATTTTGTTATTGGCTGTGCTTTATAGCATGAAGTAAAACATATTGTTTTTTTTTTCAAAACTGTCAACCATTTTTTGTTTATAGCACAAAAAATAAAAATCGCACAGGTGATGAAATACCACCAAAAGAAAGCTCTATTTGTGAGAAAAAAAAGGACCTACATTTTATTTGGGTACAGCGTCACACATCCACATAATTGTCAGTTAAAGCAACGCAGTGCCATATTGCAAAAAATGGCCTGGTCATTAAGGGGGTAAAACCTTCCGGGGCTGAAGTGGTTAAGGCCGTGGGAGTAGAGGGGAGCAGGACTAAGGATGATTACTACTGAAAGCAGGGGAATCAGCACAAGGGACACATCCTACTGACTGCTATGTCCCTTGTGCCAATTTGAAATCAATACATTTTATGTGTCATACCAGATCTCATCAGCAGGTAGAACTGGAAGCACTGGTAGCAATGGAAGCACTGGTAGCAATGGAAGCACTGGTAGCACTTTAAGAACTGGAAGCACTGGTAGCAATGGAATCACTAGTAGCACTGGAAGCACTGGTAGCACTGGAAGCACTGGTAGCACCGGAAGCACTGGTAGCAATGAAAGCACTAGTAGCACTGGAAGCACTGGTAGAACTGGAAGCACTGGCAGCACTGGAAGCACTGGTAGCAATGGAAGCACTGGTAGCACTGGAAGAACTGTAAGCACTGTATTTTGTCATCCAGTTGTGAAATTTACACAGCTCTGCCACAGCACAAATCTGCCTGGCAGGGCAGAAAACTGGGGTTTTGCTGCTGCAATTTAGTAACACTTATAGGTCTTGTCTCTCCCCTAGCCTGTAACTGAATATTAACATCTTTACGACCGCCCGCCGCAGATGTACTGCGGCAGGCAGCTGCTCCTGCGCAAACCGGTACAACTGTATGGCAGTCACAAGCAGAAGGCTAGGGGGCGAGTGTGCGCCGCCGGCGGCGCGCTTCTGCCCCCGCTTGTCAGCAGGGAAGCCAATGCAGTGGGCAGGTGGCTCCGATTGCTGCCTAACACCAGCAATCGTTCCCCGCTGAGAGAGAAGGATGGTCAGCTGTTGTAAACACAGCTACCGTTCTCCATGAAATGATCACAGAGCCCGTGTGATCCTTCTATATAGGATCACATGTCTCTATGATCATTTCACAAGCCACGCCACCCCAACAGTTAGAATCACTCCCCTAGGCTCACATTTAACCCCTTGATCACCCACAATGTCAATGCCGGTGTCATTATTACAGTAACAGTGCACATTTTTAGCACTGATTACTGTAGTAATGTCACTGGTCCCCCCGAAAGTGCCAGAAATGTCATTCAGGGGTCTAACCTTCTGCCGCAATGTCGCGATCCCGCCATTACTAGTAAAAATAAAAAAAAACAATAAAAATGACATAAATCTTTCCCGTAGTTAGTAGACGCAATAACTTTTGCGCAAACCAATCAAAATACGCTTATTGCGATTTTTTTTTACCAAAAATATGTAGCAGAAAACAAATTGGCCTAAAATGTTAAAAAATTTTGATTTTTTAAATTTTTTTTGGGGGGGGGGATGTTATATAGCAGAATGTGAAAAATATAGTTTTTTTCAGAATTGTCACTCTTTTTTTGTGTATAGCGCAAAAAATAAAAATCGCACAGGTGATAAAATACCACCCAAAGAAAGCTCTATTTGTGGGGAAAAAAAGAACGTCAATTTTGTTTGGGTACAGTGTCACACGACCACACAATTGTCAGTTAAAGTCACGCAGTGCCAAGTTGAAAAAAGTGGCCTGGTCATTAAGGGGGCAAATCCTTCCGGTCCTAAAATTGTTAAAAGAAGAAGCAGCAGACTGATTAGCTCATCTCTCTGTCACTCGGCCCTCTCCTCCTATGAGCGTGTTTGTTTCACTGCAGCATTCCTGATTGGTTCTTTGTGCTGCTCCTCCTTCCTCTAATCTGAGCTTTGTTGTACAGGGACCTCAACGGGCTAATTCCAAACCCAAATCAGGCAACCTTCACTGCCTACATTTACCAACATGAATTTATTGATGCATTAATGGTAACAGAGCTGGGGTAATGTGTATCTTTTATACTGTATCTGTCTGGAGTTCAGCTTTAAAAAATCGCATATTGTAAATTCTGAATGGATGCCTTGTAAACTGTGTTGTTTGTAACAAAGTTTACACAAATACCAGTACCTGGATGCTGTTTTACCTATGAACATTCTTTATTCTGTACATTCTGTCCTCTTTGCAGCAAAATCCCTGAATTTTTAAAATGGTACATACCAAAAAAATATGAACTCCAGCCAAAATCTTTTCCGAGCTTTGAACATAGTGGGGAAAGGCTAGGACCTCTGTTATATATTTATTGCCTTAGTCAAACTCACTTTTCCAGTTTTCATTTTTTTCATCTCAACACTTTTCTAAATGCGTTCAGGTTAAGAAAAAAAAAAAACAAAAAAGGAAAAAAAAAAAAGGTGATTTATGTGAGAACAGAGAATTTTCCTCTGCATTCCCATGAACAAAACACAAAGGATATTGAAACACAAAATTAGGTGCAATTCGGGTAAACAACTAGAAAATTTGATTTAACACTGGACTTTAGGATACATCAGCGGTAGAAATATCATACATGAACCTTCTAATGTGCCAAAGGATTTGTAGCACAAAGGATGACCTCTACCCATGCCACATCCCGAAACATAGCATATACACATAAAAATCCAGAATTTCTGGATGTCCTGCTAACATCCTGTTTTAAAATATATGTACCATATTTTCTGACGTATAAGACTACTTTTGAACCTCAAAAAAATCCCCCAAAAATGGGGGGTCATCTTATACGCCAAGTATAATATCTCCAAGGTAACCTAAGTATAAGTATTACCGGTAGATGAAAATTAGGGGGGGTCGTCTTATACGTCGGAAAATACGGTACAAATAAAATATTTAAAACTTTTTTAGAAAAAAATTGGTCCCATGCTATTGTCAGTAAAGTCCATCCATTGCAGGACTAGGTTCTGTGTTTTTTTTTTGTGTATATCCAAAGGATTTGTAGTTCTTTCTAGCCACATTGTTATTCATATACCTCTGCCAGATGAGTGACATCACTACTTTTCAAGGATCTCCTGGTTGGTCCAATGATGTCATGGTTCCTTTCTGTTCTTTTAGAGCAGTTTTGAGCAGTCCTTACTCCTGAACTCATGTAATGCAGCAATATTATCTACTAAGTTATATACCCTGCTTTTCTGTAGCAAGTCTTTTAAATTATTCCAATTTCCAAATTTAAATTATTTAAAAAAGAAAGCTATTATGGCCTTGGGGCGGTTTTTAAAAATTGAAATTGATAAGTTTTAATATGTTAATATTAATATATTTTATATTATTTGTGTATAATTTTATTGATATATTATTGATATATTATTATTATATATTCCTATCTATCTATCTATCTATCTATCTATCTATCTATCTATCTATCTATCTATCTATCTATCTATCTATCTATCTATCTATCTATCTATCTATCTATCTATCTATCTATCTATCTATCTATCTATCTATCTATCTATCTATCTATCTTATCCAGTATATACATATATATATAGTATCTCACAAAAGTGAGTACACCCCTCACATTTTTGTAAATATTTTATTATATCTTTTCATGTGACAACACTGAAGAAATTACACTCTGCTACAATGTAAAGTAGTGAGTGTACAGCTTGTATAACAGTGTAAGACTCCGTTCACACTGGGGCGACCTGTCAGGCGACCTGGTTCTTAGTGTTCTAGTATGATTGTTCTTAGTATGATTGTCTTCAGAAATTCCTTTATTAAAAAAAAAAAACGCTCCCACCGTCCATAAAGGCTGGCCGCCTCCTGCAGGCTCTGTAGTTTGACAATTCTTATATAGATAAGGATGGGGCCACCTGGTGGCACCGCCTCCCTTGTGATGTCAAGGACCGGTGCATGCTGGGTTGGTGACATCACAAGGGGGCAGTGGCACTAGGTGTCCATCGTCAGGTGGCTCTGCCCCCTTTTCTATATAAGAACTGTCAAAAGGCGGAGCCCGAAGTAGGCAGCCAGCTTTAATAGACGGCGAGGGCCTTTTTTTTTTTTTCGGGTTCGGCGGGCGGGCAGTGCTGGGGGTTATCACTCCTGTTACTGGCACCAATGCAGAGGGTTATGATTTCAGCTGCTGCCACCAATACTGGAGGTTATTATGATGGTCACTGGCACCAATGCTGGGGTTTATTATTGCAGTAACCAGTGCCAATTCTGGGAGTTACCAATACCCCCACTGACACCAACAATAAAGGGCTTATTTTCCTCCCACTTTCGATGAGTTGAGGTGCATTACAGCCCATTAATTTTTTATAAGCTGCACTCTACTGTATTGGTCAGTGGGAAGAATACCCTTTGCAGATAACTAAACCTTGCAGATAGCTAAAAAAAAATTGGTGTCAATGGTTACTCATCTGAGAAATTGTTCATTGCTCAAGGAACCCCTAGTACCATTTGAAGGAAAGGGTGGCCTGACTAGTAAAAAAAAAGTTAAAAAATGTAGCTCATAACCATAGTACACAAGAATATACAGTATATATAAAATAACTATACATTCCTTTAAAATATTGCCAACAATGCTCTTCCCATAATGTATCTCCTAGGCTCTATCTATGACCACAAGAACCTTCGCCTTGGTCTTAAATGTCAACAGTCTCTTTCTGTAATCATTCATTGGATTTCTTTCTACTTTCAATAGTCCATCTAATTAAGTCTCTATTCAATTTACAATTGTATGTTTTACAGGTATTTGTGTGACAATTCCTATTGAAGGCGATGACATCTAACCCATAGAAGACATGGAAGACTTACAGCGACGGCGAGGCGATTTCAGCCCCTAAGTAATATATCTTCGCTTTGTACCTAATCAGAAGCCACTCTAATGCAGGTCTCATTGAAGCTGAATAAGATTGCAATCCTGAAAAGTGCCACTTCTTTTCATTTAGCAATTGTTCTACCGTTAACAGTCTACAGGGAAGATTTTGACATGTCTATCTACTCACAGATAACTTTTACTGCAGGGAGAGCAATCAGTCACTAACAAGATGGATGGTGTCAGTCGTGTTTAAACAACACACTTTCTTAGTCAGTAGATTATGCTGAAGAGAAAAGAAAATGTTGCAATCATGTTAGCTTGTCAAATGTTCAGAAGTGACCCAGGGACAGCTGATCAGTGGAAAAACTTCCATCTTCTATACTATAAATTGTACTGATAGAAATGGCTGTACTAGATAGAAGACTAATGTGCATGATGCATTAGAATATAAGTTTGCCATTTTTCAAAAAGCCACCTATGCATTTCCATATCCTCTGAATATTACATGCTATCGCTCCTCCTGCTTCAAGTGCTGCACTTCTTTCCATTAATATGGAGCTGTGTGTGTGTCTTTCCACAAAATGTTTAGCCCCTCAATCCCCCTACATCCTGCTGTTTGCAGATGGGCTTGACACTATATTTGTGTGCCCACTAGTGGCCACTACTGGCCATGCAAACAGCTCACTTGCACAGTATGCTTTCTACTTCTCTAGCTGAGCTGAGTAGCAGCCAATCTGGGCTACCCAACTTGTGCACGTGCATAGTCTACTCTCTCCTTTTCTAGCTGAGCTCAGTAGCAGCTACCCTGGAGCATCCAATTTGTGCACGTGCGTAGTGTACTCTCTCCTTTTTTAGCCGTGCTCAGTAGCAGCTATCCTGGGCCTTCCAACTAGAGTACATGCTCCTTTTCTAGCTGTGCTCAGTAGCAGCTACCCTGGGCCATCCCACTTGCGCACGTGCATAGTGCACTCTCTCCTTTTCTAGTTGTGCCTAGTAGCAGCTACCCTGGGCCATCCAACGTGTGCACGTGCATAGTGCACTCTCTCTTTTTCTAGCTGAGCTCAGTAGCAGCTACCTTGAGCCATCCAACTTGTGCACGTGCATAGTGCACTCTCTCCTTTTCTAGCTGTGCCTAGTAGCAGCTACCCTAGGCCATCCAAATTGTGCACGTGCATAGTGCACTCTCTCTTTTTCTAGCTGAGCTCAGTAGCAGCTACCTTGAGCCATCCAACTTGTGCACGTGCATAGTGCACTCTCTTTTTCTAGCTGAGCTCAGTAGCAGCTACCCTGGGCCATCCAACTTGTGCACGTGCATAGTGGACTCTCTCCTTCTTTCCTAGCTGAGATCAATAACAGCAATCTTGGGCTGTCCAAACTGCCTATGTGCACACTCTCTTTCTAAAGCTGAGGTCAGCAGCGGCAGCTCTTGGCCATAAAAACTGCACACTTGTGCAGTGCGCTCGCTTCTTCTAGATAAAAAAAGGAAAGAACAGACTGAGCATATGTGCAGGCCTGGAGCAGCTGCTAGAGGGTGCACAATGGTAATGTCCAGTCCATTCTGCAAATGGCAGGATGGAGGGGGATTGAGGGGGCAATGGTTTTTGTGGAGATCCCCCCCAAGGGATGCATGTGTATTTGGATGAGGTGAAGCATTTTTAACGAGAGGAGCTTTGGTATGTATTATTCAGAAGAGATGGCATTGCATAGGAGGATTTTTGGGGAAAGCTGCTGAAGGTGAACTTACACTCACACAAGCTAAAACTTTTTTTTTTTTTTTAACAGAGTAGAGAATGATCGCAAGTTTTTGCTTTGTGTTGGCCTCCATTGCATAACGCTTTTCATCCTGTTCCAGGTACACAGCAGGAACTGAGAGTAAATGTATCCAAATTTATGGGAATCCTCGATTAGACAGTTGCCACTCGATCTGTTCCCATTGTAGGTTTCCTCTCTGTAAAATTTCGAACATGCAGAGCAAAGCAACAGGTTCACTTTAAAGAGACATTGTCATGGATGCCGTGCAGGGTGACAGTGTCTCTAGAAAGGGCCCTTCACCGCACTGAACCGTCTTACAAAATTACATAATTAGGTTGAAAAAGACATCTATTCCTCCATATACAGTAGCCTTAATACTAGTGATCGATCAATATCGTTTTTTCAACGCCGATATTTTGGTCATCAGAAATCGGTATCGGATGATATTGGCCGATATTTTCGGACATTTTTTTTTTAAATGTCTACAGGTACTGTGGTGGAGGGATCTGAGGGACCCCAAACCCCTCCTCTGCACATAAAATAATAAAAAACGCCAAATTTGGCTGTTTTGAATGCAGTGCGTCTTTTTATTTTTTATTTGGCGCTGCCAGTACCTGGAAGTGATGTCATCACTTCCGGGTACTCGGTGGCGCCGAAATAAAAAAAACGGAGACCCGGACAGACGGCGCCGGTGGGATGGGAGACCCGGGCGAGCCGCGGAAGGCGGGGGGGAACGTCCCCTCCCGCTGCTTGTAATGACAGCCGAGCAACTTCTCAACCGCATCAGTTGACACTACGACCATCAGCTATGGACACCGGTACCTCTAGCTGCAGGCATCACTCCGGTACAAGCACTTTCCCTAAATATCGGCAATATCGATAAATCCAAAGGCCGATTCCGATATATCGGGGAAAGTGCATATCGGCCCTCTATATATCGGCTTTGCCAATAATCGGTCCATCTCTACTTTATACTCATCTTACCTACACTTCTTTGCACTTTCTTGCTCCTCTGCAGCCTACCCAGTAATCGGCTGTGTCAGTAGTACAAGGAAATAGTGAAGCCACTACCACAGTCATGTGACAGTGGTTGAGTTTATTGGTCAAGGGAAGCATGTCCCATTTTCCTCCATACCTAGAGGTGTTTGGTATTTTTGCCGAAACAAGGACCTGTGAGCTTCACACACCTTCTCCAAGGGTTCTCCAGCTGTCCTGTTGACATTAGAAGTTCTTCCTTTCTCCAGCAGTAGCAGGCAGAGTTGTATAAAGTACTCAAAACCCATACTTGAGTAAAAGTACAAGTGCTCCATCAAAAAGTGACTTGAGTAGAAGTGGAAGTGCTCAAACAAAAAGTGATTTGAGTAGAAGTACTAAAGTATTCAACATTTTTTGTACTTAAGTATCGCAAGTAGTTTTTTTAAAAATTTTGCTACTCAAGTACTGAAAGTAAAAGTACCAGTAGTTTTGAAAAAAAAATTGCTACTCAAGTACTGAAAGTAAAAGTACAAGTACTGTGTTATGTAGTTATTAAAGAAAGAAGTCAAAAGTTTGAACATCATATTGTTTTTTATTATTTCAAATGCAGCTTTTATTTATACATACAGTAGCATTTATTTTCGTATGCGCTGATAATACACATGTTTTGAGCTTCATGAAACCTGCCATCTACTGTTCTGGCAGTGGTTATTTTTATAATAGTAACGAGTAACTATGCAGCACAAAAAAAAAAAATATCGGAGTAGAAGTATTGAAATCATCGAAAAAATGTAGTGAAGTAAAAGTGGAAGTAGGAGAAAAAAATTCTACTCTAGGAAAGTACAGATACCGCCTTTCGGTACTTAAGTACAGTAGTGAAGTAGTTCTACTTAGTTACTATACATCTCTGGTAGGAGGGAATGTTCCTTACTGCTACACTAAGCAACATTCACATATTATGAGCACAGTACAGTGCAGTTATATTCTAATCCTAGGCAGTACGATGATCCACTTTGACCCACAGGAGCATGGCCTCATAGAAAGTCCGTAAATACCATTTAGTAACAGAATATTAGTATTGAGGAGAACAGCTCTGGACTGAAGGCGAGTACTGCAGTGCTCTTCAATTCTTCAATTTGTAGTGCACCCCCTAATAAGCCACTGGTGAATTTGGTCCTATTTCCCCTTTTGTAGCAAACACAGCCAGGCACAAAGCATTTTTTTTTGCATCCATTCACTGGATCAGAAAAAAGTCTATGAGTTCTTTTTACAGGTTTTTTTTTGGAACAGGAACTTGGAAGGGGGATAGGCAGCACGGGATACCCCTGGGGAACTGCAACTGAAACAACTTGAGGTCTCCTTAACTTCTGGCTGAGCTTCACACCCTGCTGGCTGCACTTGATTGTCCCACAGGAATCCTTAAGCTGCAAGTGACTTTTACTCCCTCAGGAGGTTAAAAGCTACACACTGTCACTTCTCCTCAGCATTGAGGGGTAATTTACTCACTTAGCCAATGGATCACCATTTGCCTTCTGCCAATATTCACAGGCTCTAGTGAGGGAGATGTAGACTCCACCGCAGGACAGTTGGATTCCTTCCCACCAACTTTCTCCTGGCTATCTCCAGTGAGCTTTCTCCTAACCCAGCTCAATCCCTGGACAATGGATCTTCATATAGACCCTCCAACTAATCCTACCTGGGACCTCAATGCCTTTACTATTGCTGCTCTAGCTCTCCTACCCCAGGGGCAGAGCCTCTGCACAGGGTCACCTCCTGTATGACTAGACCCAGGAACATTGCCCTGTTGTTCACGCCTCAGACTACTTTTGGGTTCTCTCTCCACCTTCTCGGAACACCTCTCCAGAGATTGGTTGGAATTTTAAAACTATTCAGGCTGCCTGTTCTGCTATGCCTTCCACTATGCTTCAAGAAGCCTCTAGAAGCTGGGGGAAGTAGCAGAACAGCAGCCTGTGAAACACTGAGCAGCTCTAAGCAATCAACCCTGGCTCCACTATTTACAGAGGAGCTAAACTAATTTTACCTAGCAGCCTACTCTAAACTAGGAGGGTGCTACAAATTCATGTTTGGAGTTCTACTTTAAAAGGAAATTATCAATGGCTATTGCCCACAATTCTCTCCATACAGGTTTCCTTGAACCACTTCCTGCCAAAAGAGGGCTACAGCGCAGGCTTAAAATGACGGGGCGGCATCTTTGGGACTCGGCTGGTCACAGATTGGGTTAAAAGGCCAATCACAGTGGCCCTTTACCACATGATCAGCTGTCAGCCAATGACAGCTGATCTTAGAAGTAAACAGAAGCCGGTTATTGGCTTTTTTTCCCCTCACGCTGACAGTTTGAGGAAAAAATAAGAAAGCCATTAACTGTCTTCTGTTACAGGGTACAGGGACATCAGTCCCCTCAGTGCCCACCAGTGCTGCTAATCAGTGCCCACCTGTGCCATATATCAGTGCCCATTAGTACTGCTAATCATTGCTCACCAGTGCCATCTATCGGTGCCCATCAGTGCTGCCAATCAGTGCCCCATCATCAGTGTCACTTATCAGTGCTGCCTACAAATGCCTATCAGTGTCCATCAGTGCTGCCTATCAGTGCCACCTATCAGTCCTCATCAGTGCCGCCTATCAATGCCACCCCTGATTGCCCTTCAGTGCTGCCTATCAGTGGCACCTATCAGTGTCTATCATTGCCACCTATCAGTGCCCATCAATGGCACCCATCAGTGCAGGCTCATTAGTGCCTCCTGATCAGTGCCCACCAATGTCGCCTGATCAGTGCCCATCAGAACAGCCTCATCAGTGCACATCATTAAAGGAGAAAAAATAATAAAATTTTATAACAAACTATAAAAAAGGTTTTGTTTTTGTTTTTTTCAAATTCTTTGGTCTTTTTTTGTTTAATTAGCAAAAAAAAAAAAAACCCAGTGGTGATTAAATACCACCAAAAGAAAGCTCTATGTTTGTGAAAATAAATAAAAAATGTTATATAGGTACAGCGTTGCATGACCGTACAATTGTCATTCAAAGGGTTACGCTGTAAATTGGCCTGGACAAAAAGGGGGTATAAGCAGGGCCAGATTAACGTAGGGGCTATTGGAGCTGCAGCTCCAGGCCCCTACCTTAATATAGGCCCCGGGTTGGCCATATTCACTATTACCGCTCTTCTGTCACTTGTAAACACAGAAGTCTGGCTTCTATGCTCGCTTCCCCAGGCAGCTCCCTCAGAACCTCCCCACACAGCACGAAGGCCGGACAAGGAGGGACAGTTGCCGATGCATGGATGTGTTTATGGGCTTCAGAGACAGCATCCCATGTTGAATTAGGCATGCATGGCTGCACCCTTCCTCCTCTGGGTGCATGCCAAGGCACGGCCCTTAAGGCCCTTCAAAATCCTCAGCACCAAGCCCATGATGCTCTTAATCCGGCCCTGGGTATAAGTGCCCAGTAAGCAATTGGTCAATAATAGTCCCACTTTAAAAATAGAGAATTTGCAAGAAAATAATCATTCCACTGTGTATTAAACTGTGTTTAATTGGCATTATCCACCTTACAAGACCTGCAGTTTTTAAGCCACACAATAACATCCTTCTAAAGATATTCTTAATAACCATGCGATAACATTAAACAAAAAAACTGAACAACTGCAGGAGTAATAAAAGGTTCTGACTCTCAAACACTTTTGTCTGCTCTATTATGGAAATGAATTCCACTGCGGGTCGCGGACTCTATTCAACCAGGATCTTTAATATATTGCTCATTATTTGTAATTTTGGATGATAACGCAATAAATAGAGGTTTCTAGGGAACAAATTACATTTAAGTGCAACTCATGTTTAAAATGGGTATAAATGATCATGTAAATGTTTTTTAGTTCAATGGTTGTCTAAGGTTTTAGTCTTTGTCTTGCAAGGGCATGCTTTGTAAAGGGAAGCAAATGCAATATAATTTTAAAAGGTGTAAGGTAATTGCTCACAACTTTCTAACTATTTATTTTTTGCCAATTCGCTGTGTCACGGTTTGCTTTGGAAATTCTGCTTCCTCTCACATCGAACAGGATTTTGTGTTACCCACTGGTTTGGGCATAGCCTATAATAGCCAACATGAATCTCAATACATTTGTTCTCAGCACAGGAGTTTGGTGATGGTAATTTTTGATGTGAGGCTCCAATTGATGAGACTCTAATGTGTTATTGGCACAGCTGAAGGTATTTTAAAAAGTAAAAATGTATCCACTACACTCAAGCACACCCTTATAATATACACTATATTAACAAAAGTATTGGGACGCTTGCCTTTACACGCACATGAACTTTACTGGCATCCCAGTCTTAGTCCGTAAGGTTCAATATTGAGTTGGCCCACCCTTGGATGGGGGGATGTCCCCTCCCGCTGACTTGTAATGACAGCCGAGCGGCTTCTCAGCCACATCAGTTGTCATTACAAGACAGCTGATCGTCGGCTATGGATGCCGATATCGGAGTGACGCCTCTAGCTACAAGCATCATTCTGATACAAGCACTTTCCCCGAAATATTGGCAATATTGGTCACCTTGGTGGCCGATTCCGTGATATCGGGGAAAGTGCATACCGTATAATCGGTCGATCACTAGTATCTGCCATATAGACTCTTGAGGTTTGTAAGGTTAATGGATGGCAGTGAGAGGTCTGTAGGCAGCAAGGGGTTACGCAATGGCCACATCTTGCTCCCCACCTGGGGTATAATCGGTCTGCCCTGGAGTAATCAGGGTTGGTGCTGAGAAAGGAGACACATGGGCTGTGAGGGGACATGCCTGCAGGCCAGTGAGGTCTGTTTATTAGCCAGGAGGCTTAGCCTCGGTTCACACTTGTGCGAGTGCGGGAAGGCTGCGAATCCGCAGCCTGTTCCCGCATCGCACACGCACCCTCGGCAGTTCACACTGCCATATGCGATACGCTGGGGTTGTCAATGTAATCTTAACGACACCCCCAGTTTGATCGCATATCGCAGTGCGATCGTGCAGTTCACACAGGATCGGATCGCACAAGTGTGAACCGCTGTGCGATCCGATCCTGATGCGGCTGAAAAAAAGGGTCCCTGTGCGTGTTTGGTGCGGCTGCGGTGCGAATTTAGCCATACAAACTGTATGGCTAAACTCGCACCGCACAGCCGATCGCATGTAATGTCGAAGTGTGAACCGGGGCTTACATTTGTTTTTGTGGACTTTCCTCCGCGGGAATCCTTTTGTTTGATTTTACATCCTGTCCAATAAACAAGGGCAGGAAGCCCTTAACCACTTCTGGACCGGAAGATTTTTCCCCTTAATAACCAGGCCATTTTTTGCGATTTGGCACTGCGTTACTTTAACCTTCCTAGCGGTATTCCCTAGTGTGGCTCGGGGTTAAATTTCAGTGCCAAAAGCGGTAACCCCGAGCCACACTCGGGGTACCGCCAGAAACATCGCTGGATCCTGGTAGAGGGGTTACTTACCTTGTCACCGGGATCCAGCGATGTATGCGGGCGGTGTGCGGCGGCGGATCTTCCTCCCGATGCTCTCTGTGCCTGACTTCCGTCTCCTGCGACCTGGCGCTCGCAGGGGGGTGGAACCCGCAGGAAAATTCAAAAGTAAAACACACTGATACATTGCAAAATAATATAAATTCACATTAGATTGCCCCCAGTGCCCTTTCCTGTAGTTTTACTGTACTTTATATATATATATATATATATATATATATATATACTTTAACTTATTTATAGTCATTTATTATATTTTAATTTATGATTTTGTGTTTTAAACTTTATCATACCTGAGATGTTATAAAGAAGAATGCACAGTAAAAAATAAAATCACATGTAAATAGTTGGTTTGGGCTGCTCATCCTTAAGAATTACATGCAAAATAATTGTACCGCTTTCAGCACCTAAAATCTGAAAGAATCATACCACCAGGGAGGTTAATGGACAATTGCGCGGTCATGCAATGCTATACCTAAATACAATTGATGTCCTTTTTTGCCACAAATATAGATTTCTTTTGGTGGTATTTGATCACCTGTGCGATTTTTATTTTTTGCGCTATAAACAAAAAAGGAACGACAATTCTGAAAAAAACATATATACTGTATTTTTCACTTTCTGCTATATAACATTCCCAAAAAAATAAAAATAAATAAAAATCTAACTTTTTTAACATTTTAGGCCAATTTGTTTTCTGCTACATATTTTTGGTAAAAAAACAAAATCGCAATAAGCGTATTTTGATTGTTTTGCGCAAAAGTTATTGCGTCTACTAACTACGGGAAAGATTTATGTCTTTTTTTTTGGTTTTTTGTTTTTTTTTACTAGTAATAGCTGCGATCTGCGTTTTTTAGCGGGACTGCAACATTGCGGCAGACAAAGATCGGACCCCTAACTGACATTTTTTGACACTTTTGGGGGGACCAGTGACATTACTACAGTAATCAGTGTTAAAAATATGCACTGTTACTGTAATAATGACACTGGCAGGGAAGGGGATAACACTGTGGGTGATCAAAGGGTTAAACGTGTACCTAGGGGCATGTTTCTAACTGTATGGGGGTTGGGCTTGGGAAATTATCACAGAGACCTGTGATCCTATATAGCAGGATCACAGGTGCTCTGTGATCATTCCGGAGAGAAGAATGGTCAGCTGTGTTTACAACAGCTGCCCGTCCTTCTCTCTCAGCGGGGAGCGATCATGGATGGCTAGCGGCAATCGGAGCTGCAAGCCCTGTGCATCGGAGTCCCCGCTGCCAAATGGGGGGCGGGAGCGTGGCGCGTGCTCACCCCCCAGCTGCTTCGGTTGACGTAGGGCTACGTCGGTTCGAGCAGGAGGGCCAGCCTGCCACAGTATATCTGCGGCGGGCGGTCCAAAAAAGTTAACCTTTCATGCGGTTTGGATCACCTCTCTGAGAACTCTCAGAGAGGGCTGAACTCCACAATGTGTGTGTCATCTGGGGATCAGTGTGTCCGTCTCACGCACCCCCAGCTTTTCCTTTTCTCTCCCTTTGCTAAAGCCAGTCCTTGTCCTAGCTGTGTCATTCACTCCCATTCATCCCCTTTGGACCTGAGCAGGGAGAGGGCCACAGTACTGTGGGAGCTGTAGAATGCATGATTCGGAGCTGCATATTGTTCTCTAAGAGGTCAGAAAACTAGAAAATGTCGGCTCCCAAACACAAAATGCTAAATTCACCTTAGATCTCTGAGTGAAGAATAGAGCATGAACCAAATGAGTTTTGAGACATTATATTGGATATTATAATGATCCGATCCCCTCTTAACTTGTTTACGATGTATATGCTAATTACCAGTTATAGCTGAGAGTTAATTTGTCTATAGAATAAAATACTTTATTTTGGTTCTATTTAATAACTGATTTTGTTCCAGTTCCAGATCCAAGCACATAGAATAGACAAAGATTATATATCTTCATTGTACCATTTTAGTACTGTTTTTGTAAATTTTCTTCTTCATATTTTTTAAATGTTCTTTTTCATTTTCTGGTAAATGTTGAACTAATAAAGAAAATAACTGTTTGTAGGATGTGATACAATGTCATGTATTGATTTTATTTAGATCAGTTTTGTCCTAATCCACTAGTCAGTGAATATAGGTGAATTTTCAGGGAAATGGTAAATTATAGACCAAAAAAGCTGAATTAGAAATATTTGAATGCAAGAATTTCTTACTACTTCAGCCATTTTGGCTTAGATTTTTCAATTCTTCTAACAACTCACCTCTCTTCACTTTTTAGTGAATAGAACCTATAAAAACTGAGACTTGCATAACTGTTTCTATTTATTTATATTGATAGACTTGCGGGGCTCATATTGTAGACTTGCAGGGCTCTTGCTATAGACTTGTGAGGCTCATGCTGTAGACTTGCGGGTCTCATGTTGTAGACTTGTGGGGCTCTTTCTGTAGACTTGCGGGCCTCTTGCTGTAGACTTGCGGGGCTCTTGCTGACTTGCGGGGCTCTTGCTGTAGACTTGTGGGGCTCATGCTGTAGACTTGCAGGGCTTTTGCTATAGACTTGCAGAGCTATTGCTATAGACTTGGGAGGCTCATGCTGTAGACTTGCGGGTCTCATGCTGTTGACCTGTGGGTCTCATGCTGTGGACTTGCGGGCTCTTGCTGTAGACTTATGGGGTTCATGCTGTAGACTTGTGGGGTTTTTGCTGTAGATTTGCAGGGATCTTGCTGTAGACTTGCGGGGCTCTTGCTGTAGACTTGCAGGGCTCTTGATGTAGACTTGCGGGTCTCTTGCTGTAGACTTGCGGGGCTCTTGCTGTAGACTTGCGGGGCTCTTGCTGTAGACTTGTGGGTCTCTTGCTATAGACTTGCAGTAGACTTGTGGGGCTCTTGCTGTAGACTTGTGGGTCTCTTGCTATAGACTTGCAGTAGACTTGTGGGGCTCTTGCTGTAGACTTGTGGGTCTCTTGCTATAGACTTGCAGTAGACTTGTGGGGCTCTTGCTGTAGACTTGCAGAGCTCATGCTGTAGACTTGAAGAGCTCATCCTGTAGACTTGCAGGGCTCATGCTGTAGACTTGCAGAGCTATTGCTATAGACTTGTGAGGCTCATGCTGAAGACTTGCAGGTCTCATGCTGTAGACTTGTGGGTCTCATGCTGTAGACTTGCAGGGCTTTTGCTATAGACTTGCGGATCTCATGCTGTAGACTTGCGGGGCTCATGCTGTAGACTTGCAGAGCTCATGCTGTAGACTTGTGGGGCTCATGCTGTAGACTTGCAGAGCTATTGCTATAGACTTGTGACACTCATGCTGTAGACTTGCGGATCTCATGATGTAGACTTGTGGGCTCTTGCTGTAGACTTGCGGGGCTCTTGCTGTAGACTTGCGGGGATCTTGCTGTAGACTTGCGGGGATCTTGCTGTAGACTTGCGGGGATCTTGCTGTAGACTTGCGGGGCTCTTGCTGTAGACTTGCAGATCTCATGCTCTAGATTTCAAGGGCTCATGTTGTAGACTGGCAGAGCTCTTGCTGTAGACTTACTACTGCAATTTTGCTCTGGCTAGAGACTTGCAATGGAAATTTGCTACAAATTGGAAAAGTGTCAACTAGAACTTGTGCTTCAAGTGCCCTGCATGTGTTTAACTTGCCAGTGAAAATGTGTAGCGAGTTAACAAGACTAAAAATTCAACACTGCCACAAATGTGTGGCAAGTTAACCTTGCTATCTTAGTTGTTCCTTGACAATGCTTCAGCTTGACACAAACCTACAACCATTTGTTACCAACCTTTGGCTGGTTCATTGGCTATGCTTCTTCTTGATCTCTACCTGCTATATCTGATACTGGATCCCAGCTTGCTCGCCTCTTGGTGGGGTGATCCTGAGGACCACAACCTGGTACTAACAGTACAAAACCCTTCTTCACCTCTGGTGAATACTGGTTAGTGCTTAGACCCCGCATATCAGGTGTGCCCGCATCACCTTCCAGGGTGGCTTGTTTGTATACCTATCCTGCTGATCTGTGGGAGCCTCTCAACTGCTATAGGTACTGGTCTTCAAGTCTGACCGTGACACTAGGATGTGGCACCAGTTTTTTTTAGCCCCACCTAAAGGAACCATGTTTAATATAGCCACGCTCATGTAAAGTTCTTGCAACACACTGTATACAGAGATGTATAGTAACTAAGTAGAACTACTTCACTACTGTACTTAAGTACCGAAAAGGCGGTATCTGTACTTTCCTAGAGTAGAATTTTTTTCTCCTACTTCCACTTTTACTTCACTACATTTTTTCGATGATTTCAATACTTCTACTCCAATATTTTTTTTTGTGCTGCATAGTTACTCATTACTATTATAAAAATGACCACTGCCAGAACAGTAGATGGCAGGTTTCATGAAGCTCAAAACATGTGTATTATCAGCGCATATGAAAATAAAAGCTACTGTATGTATAAATAAAAGCTGCATTTGAAATAATAAAAAACAATATGATGTTCAAACTTTTGATTTCTTTCTTTAATAACTACATAACACAGTACTTGTACTTTTACTTTCAGTACTTGAGTAGCAATTTTTTTTTTCAAAACTACTGGTACTTTTACTTTCAGTACTTGAGTAGCAAAATTTAAAAAAAAAAACTACTTGCAATACTTAAGTACAAAAAATGTTGAATACTTTAGTACTTCTACTCAAGTCACTTTTTGATAGAGCACTTCCACTTCAACTCAAGTCACTTTTTGATCGAGCACTTGTACTTTTACTCAAGTATGGGTTTCGAGTACTTTATACAAATCTGACTGTATATAACCCGATAATGTATTCTCATGAACTGTTTATCATGGATTTGACTTGAGGGCTTTGTCATGGTTATTTATTAAATGCCTCATTAAATGGTATTTACATGTCCTGTTGTTCATTTACTGTGGTAGCATATAGGTCAAGATTGTCTTTGCCTCTGTCATGTTTCTATAACTCAGAGCCTCAAGAGCAGACCCACCAGAGAACTTTGTGTGATCATAGGTCACAGACAGCAAAGATTTGCATTTGGTACAGAAAAAAACAGCATCCTAATTCAAATGATTACCTAATAAAAGCTCTCAGCCCAACAAACAGCAGAGCCTCTTAATATCTCAGTGCACCAAGGTCAACAAATACTTTCGAAAACCCTATTAGAATGCTTGTTAGGCTTTTTTTCTTTTGCGTTTTAAAAGTTGCTTTTAAGAAATGTTCTTTAGCAGGCAATTAAGCAAGGACAATGTATATGTCAAGCTGATGCACTGTTAAATATATATATAAAAAAGACAACAACAACAAAAAACAAATCAAAAGAAAAAAAAAAACTTTTTATTTCTTCCAATTGTTAAAAGTTACAGAATTAATTTTCTTGCATGAATACATTAAGTAATACTCACTGAGTTATTACATTCAGCATATTGATTTACATCAAGGGAGTGATATTTTACTGATATAAAAGAGCTCCAGTTACCACCAAAATCACAGCAAAAATTAACATAGGATTATTTACTTTTTTTTGTTTTAAAGGGGAATTTAAAGTGTAAGTATCTTTTTAGAAATAAAAGGTGAAATAATACCCTGCACCAGGGCTCAAAATTTCAAGTCATAAGCTACTAGCCAGGCCTTAGGAGTTATGCCTCGTACACACGCAACGATTATCGGTCGACCGATCGGCCAACTTTTGTCCAGTGTTGTTGTGTTGGTTGAAATGTGCTCTAGACTGCACTAGACTTTCTCGGCCAACAAAAATCTACTTCAGAAGTGATGTCATGTGATGGTTTACTCTCCGTGTGTTTTTTCATCTCTGAGCATGCCCAGTCTTGCTCATCAGATTTTTGTCTGCCGAAATCTGTACCGTTGTGTTGACGGCCAACAAAAATTTTAAAGCCTGCACACCAGATTTTTTTCGGCCGAAAAGTCGGAGTCGGTTGTCGAAAGCATCATACTAACAAGCCGAAAATCGACCAATCGGACGTTGGCTGAAAATTCACGGCCAACTATCGATGCGTGTGTACGGGGCATTACTCAACACCAATTGCCCCACCCAACCCCTACCCTGCCCCGCCCCTAATTCAGCCCCTAAACACACTCTTGTAAATGATCTCATGAAATGACAGTTACATTTTTTTTTTGCAGAATTAACCAGTTCCCACCCATCATATAGCAAAATGACGGCCGCAAAGTGGTTGCTCTATCCTGGCTGGGCGTCTTATGGGGGTGCGCACAGCGGCGATTGGTGGTGCGGTGTGTCACTCTGACACACCCCATCTCCGATCCCGGTAAAGAGCCTATGACCTAGGCTCTTTACCATGTGACCAGCTGTGTCCTATCACAGCTGGTCACATAGTAAATCTGAAGTGCCGTTGATTGGTTTTCCTCAGTTCGCACGGGGGGGGGGGGTCTGTGCTGGTAATCAGAGCATTGATTACCAGTGCAGACCCTTGGGGGATGGCACTAGAGCCACCAGGGATTGCCCACCCATGGCCACCAGGAATGCCCTCCCATGGCCACCAGGGATGCCCATCCACACCACCAGGGATGCCAATCAGTGCCCTCCTCATCAGTGCTGCCCATCATTGCCATCTATCAGTGCGGCCCACCAGTGCCCATCATTGCCATCTATCAGTGCCACCCACCAATGCCCATCATCGCCGCCTATCAGTGCCCATCAGTGCTACCTATCAGTGCCCATCAGTGCCGCCTATTAGTGCCCACCAATGCTGCATATCAGTGCTACCTATCAGTGTCACATATCAGTGCCCATCAGTACTGCATATCAGTGCTGCCTATCAGTGCCCATCAGTGCTGCATATTAGGGCCTCATTATCAGTGCCACCCCATCAGTGCCTCCTCATCAGTGCCTGTCAGTGCGGCCTCATCAGTGCTCATCAGTGCAGGAAAATACATATTTATTTACAAAATTTTATAACACAAACAAAAAAACGTTTTTTTTTTTCAAACTTTTCGGTCTTTTTTTATATGTTTAGCAAAAAAAGAAAAAAACCTGCGGTTATCAAATACCACCAAAAGAAAGCTCTATTGGTGGGAGAACAATGACATCAATTTGGTTTAGGTACAGTGTTGCATGACTGCGCAATTGTCATTCAGCAACAGCGCTAAAAGCTGAAAATTGGCCTGGGCAGGAAGGGGCGAAAGTGCCCTGTATTGAAGTGGTTAAGTAAGTTACAAAAATAAATATTAACAACAACATCTTCTTTACCAATATAAACATAAAGCATATTAGTTCCCATCAGTTTTACCTTATTAGTGCCCATCAGTGCCCAGCAGTGTAGCCTGTCAGTGCCCATCAGTGCAGCAAATCAATGCCACTTTATTAGTGCAGCCTCATCAGTGCAGCTTATCAGTGGCAATTAGTGCAACCTTATCAGTGGCCATCAGTGAAGCCTATTTGTGCTCATTAGTGCAGCATATCAGTGCCCATCAGTGCAGCATATCAGTGCTGCCTTATCAGTGCAGCATATCAGTGCCCATCAGTGCAGCTTATCAGTGCCCATCATTGCCACCTCATCAGTGCCCATCAGTGCAGCCTTATCATTTGCCATTAGTCCAGTCTATTAGTGCCCATAAGTGCAGCATATTAGTGCCCATTAGTGCAGCTTATCGGTTTTCATCAGTATAACATATGAGTGTTGCCTTATCAGTGCAGGCGCATCAGTGCAACATATCGGTGCAGCCTTATCAGTGCCCACCAGTGCAGCCTCATCAGTGCCCATCAACCCAGCCTATCAGTGCTCAACAATGCAGCCTTATCAGTGCCCAAAAATGCAGTCTCATCAGTGCCAAACAATGCAGCCTCATCAGTGCCCATCAGTCCTTATAAGTGCCAATCAATGCAGTAAATCAATGCCCATCAGTGCAGCCTCATCAGTGCCCATCAGCGCAGCCTTATCTATACCCATTAGTGCGGCCTATCAATGCCCATAAGTGCAGCCTTATCAGTGCCCATCAATGCAGCAGAAATCACAGGAAGGAATCAGGAGGATTGCTGGCTGAATCACACAGAGCAGGAATCTACCACTGTAACACAGCTTGGAGATGAAACACCAGGCGCTGTCAAAAAAGTCCCACCTCCAGATGGATTAGCGCAGACTTTTATTTAAAGGGCATCAGAGCGGCCGGGGGGGGGGGGGGGGACAGGGAGGCAATTGTCCGCCCCTGCTTCATGCTCGCCCTCAGCTAACTTACACTCACCATATGCGAGCAGGCAATTTGAAATTTTGAGGGCTGTCCTATACCCTCCCAAACCCTCTGGTCCCCGCTGCACTTACCTCCATGGGTGATACAGTTTCACTGGTAAAACAGTGCAGTTCTTCCACATCTTTCCTTAGAGACACCAAGATGTATCAACATAGTTCTGATTGGTAAGCGCCGGTACCTGACTGTGCTAACCAATCAGAACCATTATGATCCATACCAGCGTTCCAAGGAACAGAAAAGAAAGAACAGGGTGTTTTTTTCAAACCCTGGGACCACTCCAGCAAACCACGTGGATGGTGAAACTGTATTATCCATGGAGGTAAGTGCAGTGAGGACCAGGGGGATTGGAGAGTGTGTAGGGTGTACATTCATCTTTAAGGAATATATAAACCCAGCATTTCATATTCCTAATATGTACTTGCTGTACCATATACTTGTATGAACAAATATCCTGTTCTCTTTGTATTGCTTCCTTTGTGAAACCCCTGGTGTTCCTGCTAGTCCCTCTTTTCTATTAAAAACTGACCATACTAGGCATGAGAGCACAGCAAGGTTAGTTCTATAGCTGCACTGGAAACTCAGCTTTCGCTCCTCCAATCAGACTTTTTTCCAACATGCCCCCTAAGCCATTCATTGGGGGACTAGTGTACTGCTGTTTCTCCTCCCTCTTCTCCTTTTATGCAGCTGAGAACAGAGGGTATGTGATCACTTTAAAAAATATGGAAAATGAAGGTATTTTTTTTCTATCTGTACCTATTACTATACACAAATGTTTTGCCTTTCATTTATTTTTTAACCACCTCAGCTCCGAAAGGTTTTACCCTCTTAATGACAAGGCATTTTTTACGAATCGGCACTGCGTTGCTTTAATGAAAAGTTGCGTGGTTGTGCGACGCTGCACCCAAATACAATTGATGTCCTTTTTTTCCTACAAATAGAGCTTTCTTTTAGTGGTATTTGATCCCCTCTGCGGTTTTTAGATTTTGCGCTATAAACAAAAAAAGAATGATAATTTTGAAAAAAACACAATATTTTTTACTTTCTGCTATAAAACATTGCTAATAAAAAATTTTTAAAAATCACATTTTTTTTTTATTAGTTTAGGCCAATTTGTATTCTGCTACATATGTACATATATGTACTTCAATTTGGGAGACTCTCAAAGTTAGGCAGTAAACTTGGACGCCTTGGCATAGCCACTGCTAATGCGTGCGACTAAACCCCTTGTCTTTAATGTGAATTGTTAGATAGGGTCAATTTGATTTTGTTGCGGACTAGCTGATAAGTGAGCTGGGAATTTTCCTTTGTTTGTTTTTGATACCATCTATGGACATTGCAAGCATCGTGGACATAGCAAGCATTGTTGTACAAAGCAGTCCCAATCCTTCTCTTCTGTGGTCCCCTGCAAGAGCTCCTGGCTTCTACTGCCTTTCCGAGTACCCCTTCTAACAAGCTCCTTGCTAGGGGGGCATTCGTGTAGGGCTCCAGCCTGAGCTGCACTGATTATGTCTATTGGGACACATGGTAAGGTTTGGCCCCACCCCACACTCCATTGTCACTGAATTTGGTTGAAAGCCTTTGGCTCCTGCTGTTCTCACTAAGTCCAGTGAGGAGAAAGAGAGCAGCGCCACTGCACTTGGGCACAGTGCTGGATCGATATTGAGATCAGGTAAGTATTTGGGGGGGTGGCAGGGGACACCTTTTGTCTAAACAGCTGCTTTAAGTCACATGTTTCTCTGTAGCCAGAAATACCAAGTACAGTATTATTCTTTATTAGTGACAGGCTGAATGGGACAGTGGAGTAGCAAAGAAAGGGTGAGTATGTGCAGCTAGTGGGGCCACCGTTAAACTAAACCCATACAGTACGTTGTCACTTTGTTACCCTCAGATTTGCCAAATACTTTGGCAAATGCAGATATTTGAAAGTAAATGTTTGCATTGGGTCAAGCACACATCTTTGTCCCCACCTGGTAGGTTAGGCTTTGATTCTGGGGTTTGGTTGCTTGGGTACCAAGCATCACCTTGTAAAAGGGAGATGCAAATTATGCTCATACCTGAAAGGTTTAAAAAAACGGATGCTTATGAGCATAAAAAAGTAAAAGTTAGCATAGACATCCAATGGTAACAGGGATGAGTAAAATGACACACAAGACAGACAATTCAACTGGTTGGCTCCAAGCTGGGCTTCAATACAAAGTCCCATGATCCTCGCCAGTGAACCCAATTCACTCTGTGAACATAATAAGAACATTGAATGGAATTAAAAATTTTGCGTTTCCTGGTGTCGTTGGAGTCCTACCCTCAACATGGCATAGCACTAACACTCAACTCTAAGATATTGGTAACCCATCTTTTCTGCTGGACACCCTTATTTCCAGTGGGGGTACCCTCAGGGGGTCCCACCTCAACCTTAAGCAGAACTCACACGGCTCTGTAAAGGAGTAGAACATTACAACCTTTATCCGTCTACCTCCAACGTCCGTACTAGCTGCACTATAACTGATATCACTACCCATATATGAGAATGTATTGTTCAATTACATATGGTCTAGATAGTCGGTGTTGTAGTTAAAATGAATGTTCATGTTTATGATGAATGATCACATCAAAGTCAATATCCCCCTTTGCTAGGGGTAGATATCTGAGGATAGGACCCCTCTCATGATCATTACATTTATAGAGGACGTAAGTAACAACTCCAAACCCTCTACCTATGCTAACAAAGGTAGAACTAATCCTCATCTGACCTAAACTGTAACAGTTTAAGTATGCTTTTCTTCGTTTGTAAACACTTCTGTCATTGGTAAATTTTATTAGCTTAAATAAATATAAGGCTGGCTTTCGCCTTCCACCCCATGGCACAGTTTGAACCCAATTGGGGGTCTGGGGTGGAAGGGGGATTCTCACACCATATATTTACCCACTAGTATGCATTTAATGTTCAAAACCTACTACGCTCCCTGTTAGGATGGGGACTCAACTATTCTGTATACCTGTTCTGTTCCAGTATTCTACCCATTATATACTGTTTACTATGTTATATGAATGAAAACACCAATTTCTGTTTTATTTGGTGTACAATGTTATGTTATAAGAAACTTAATAAATATTGAATGGAAAAAAAATTGTGTTACCTAATACAAATAGTTGCTGTATATGTATTTTGACTGTAGATTTAACTGTTTATCTACAGTTCTGCTTTTAAAAAACAGTAGCATGAACGTTCTTAAACCAACTGAGTCTACCAATGCCAACAACTTTATTTTTACTGAAGGCAGATAATGAAATGCAAATTACAACACCCCATATTTCAACTCTCTATTACAACAAGTTTGATTGCATTGGTTGAATATTTTCTCATTTAAAGGATAAATCAAGTCTAATTAGGAACACAGAGTGGCCCTAATGAGTCTCTTTCAAAACCACTAAATATAAACAATTAACACATTTTGGCTACTTTACTGGAGTGCGAAACCAAATGTTATGTGAATTAGCGTGTATCTAGCACCCATTACACACACAAAACAAGTGTTTAAAGGGAATGTACAGTTCATTCGATTTTTTTAGCTAACCATGTATATAGTAGATTGTTTTGATGTAGATAATTTTAGTGTAGGGTAATGACTGTGAAGGTTGGGGTTCTTTGTTCACAATGCAGATGTGCAGCTGCTCGGCAAAGGACCCGGAAGCTAATGGAAATCAATAGAGTAGCAGCATCCACTACATTGATTTCCAGCTTCTAGAGGGACCCCACGGGTAAGGTTTAACCACTTAAGCCCCGGAAGATTTTACCCCCTTCCTGACCAGGGCCTATTTTGCGATTCGGCACTGCGTGAATTTAACGGACAATTGCGCGGTCGTGCGATGCTGTACTTAAACTAATTTGACGTCCTTTTTTTCCCACAAACAGAGCTTTCTTTTGGTGGTATTTGATAACCTGTGCGATTTTTTGATCATGCGCTATAAACAAAAAAAGAGCGTAAATTTTGCAAAAATAACAATATTTTTCACATTTTTTTATATGAAATTCCCCCCAAAAAAATGTAAAAATCATTTTTTTTAACATTTTCGGCCAATTTGTTTTATGCTACATATGTTTGGTAAAAAAAATCGTAAAAAGTGTATTTTGATTGGTTTGCGCAAAAGTTATCGCGTTTACTAACAAAGGGAAAGATTTTTGTCATTGTTGTTGTTTTTTTTTTAACGTGTAATGGCGGCGATCTGCGATTTTTTTTGTGGTACTGCTTTTGCGGCATTGCGGCGGACAGATCGGACCCTTGACTGACATTTTTGACACTTTTGGGGTTATCAGTGACATTACTACAGTAATCAGTGCTATACATATGGACTGTTACTGTAAAATGAGAGGGAGGGGTTATGTGTGTCCCTAGGGGCATGATTCTAACTGTGATTGGCTGTGGCTTGAGGTGTAGGAACAGTGATCAACGGTAGTAGAACCGTATGATCACTATTCTTACACAGGGGAGAATGACAGGCGGCTTGTTTACATTAGCCGCCTGCCTTTCTCCCGCTCTAACGGACAATAGCGAGTGACCGGCGGACATCGGGTCCGCCGGTCACACATGCGGGGGGGGGGGTCCGTGACTGCGCGGGAGCGGGAGCACGTCCGGCGGCGCACGCTCACTCCCTAGACCCTCACAGGCTAGCGATGTAGTACTACGTCGCTTAGCCTGTGAGGGGCTGACCGCCGCAGTAAATAGTCGTACGGCGGTCGGCAATCGGTTAAAGGAGATCTGAAGGCATAAGGCTTTTTTTCTTAATGAATTTCATGCATTAGGATAAAAAGCCTTCTGTGTGTAGCAGCTGCCCCAGCACCCCTAACACCTACCTGATGTTCGTGGTTTAAAAAAAAAACATGAGACTTTACAATCACTTTAATCATACCTACCAAGCTGAACCAATGTAACTATGTAAAAATGGTAAACCTGAAATTCTTCTTAAAGCATTTAAAAAGTAAGTGTCCCTGGACGTATTTTTTAAAATAACATTGTGATATATTGCAGGATGGACAGGGATATTTTATATCCACTTGAAGACAAAACCTTTTCTGCCACTATATGTTTACAAGTTTAAATCAGTATTTAGAAAATTACTTATAACCCCTGTAGCAAGGTTTCTAGGCCTGTGGCCTGATGTGGGTCTGCCATTGTTACCGGTTACCTCTCCAGCCAATGTGAGCTGCAACCCTGGGTGTGAGAACTGAGACATGAACACCTCCGGCATCTTTGTTTTGTTGTTTTATTGTAGTTAAGGGGATGGGAGAAGGGAATGAGTGGGATAATCCTTTAGGTTTAACTAAGTACAACTTGGGACTTTATCCAGAAAAATGTCTGTTAACACTGCCTTGACGCCAGCCGACACTAGCCAACGCTCACTGACGCTCAGAACACACTGTAACTTGAATGAAGTGCTAGATCCTCGACCTTGAGTCTAGAAGATCCAGGACTGTAGAACAATGAGCTATGGACACTGCTGTACCGCAAAGTCATTAACTTCCTCCCTAGCCTTGCACTGGCTTGAGGTAGACTGTTGTGAAATCCTGTATGGCTGCAACTCTCAACTAAGACACTGCACACTGTCTCTTCAGGGCCCAAACTGCATGTGTCCCCTTTAACTCTTCAGGGTCCCCTGATTAGGTACCCCCTCTGTCACTTCAGGGTCCTCTGACTAGGTACCTCCTTTACCGCTAGCTGACACTTGGATCCTAGAACCTTCTCCGGAGTGGTCCCCACTGACTCTAAGCAGACCCCCCAGGGGCAATCCTCAATACTCACGACCTGTGTAGGCTTTCCTGGGACTGGACCCCTCTCGGTCTCCGCTGGTTCTCGGCACACTGGATCCCCCTCAGCTCAACTCAGCACTCTCTGGATTCTCAGGCAGCACCCGAGACATCCACCTCCTCTGACAGGAGGAGAGACAGCCGTCCTCTCACTCCTGGAACTCTGATTCCCACCAAAGACAATGAGTCATTCTCTCCCTCAAACGTATACCCACTCCCAGCATCCTTTATGGCAGAATCTGCCTTCTAGGGTAGTTACAAGCCTGAATGTATCCCTGATTGGGTTTCCTCCACTGTCCTATGAGAAGCCTCTCACAGAGCCAGTGGGGAGACTCCCCCTTCAGCAGACACACCTGGAAACCATGACACCTGCGAAAAGAAATCATGGCCCTGCTGTTAGGCAGACAAAGCCCACTATACATTTACCTAGCACCTACATGTAGGGTGCTACACCCCAAAACAATACATAATTTTTATTTATTTTTTTTAGCAGAGACCCTAGGGAATAAAATTGATTGTTGCAATTTTTCTATGTCATTGTTATGGTATTTGCGCAGCAATTTTTTTAAAAATAAACTTTAATAATTAAAAAAGAAACACAATACATACCCCAATTTTCTGTAAAATATGAAAGATGATGTTATTTCCAGTGAATGGATACCTAAAATGTTACACTTTAAAATTGTGCATGCTCGTGGAATGGCGACAAAATTTGGTACTTAAAAATCTCAAATAGCGATGCTTTAAAGTTTTTTATAGGTTACCTGTTTAGAGTTACAGAGAATGTCTAGAGCTAGAATTATTGCTCCTGCTAACAGTCGATGGCGATACCTTACATGTGTGGTGCGAATACACGCATATACATATGCGCGAGCGACCTAAATATGCATTCACTTCTGCGTGTGAGCATGGATGGATGAGGGGACACTTTTCATTTTTTTATTTATTTTCTTATTTTTTTATTTTATGTTTACACTGTCCCTTTATTTATTTATGTTTTCTTTTGATCTTATTCCTATTACAAGGAACATAAACATCCCTTGCTATAGAAATAAGGATGACAGGTCCTCCTTATGGAGAGATTGTGGGTCAAAAAGACCCCAAATCTCAACTTTACCTTTAAAAGCAAATGATACAGAAAAAAATGTTTGATCTTTTACTTTAAAAAAAAAAAAAAAATGTTTGCTTCCACCTTAGAGCAGAAGTGACGTCATGACATCACTCTGGTCCTCCAAGGCCAGAGACGATCAAAGACAATCTGGTCTTTATACGCCTCTGTGACCAGCCAGCAGCACCCTCAGATCTTTACTTGCGCGTGCCAGTGAAAATGGAAAGCCCGAGAAACACTGGCAGGCAGCGGGAAGCAGGGGACATCCCCTCCTGCCACTTCTGAAAGCAACCCAGTGGCTAATGAGCCTCTCGAACTGCTTTCATGAAAAGCCCGCAGCAGGCTGAAAAAAAAAAAATACCAGGGTTATGGCTGATAGCTTCAGCCATAACCCCAGAAAACCCCTTGCATACCACAATGTATATATACGTATTGTGGTCAGAAAGTTGATACTGAAAAATGTGAGGGTTTGAAGTGGAGGAACAGCCTAAGTCACTATTCTTAAAAATGTTCCAGTTAGGCAGGATAGGTAGGAGGAGGGAGGAAACATTTTTAAGAATAGTTAGACCTAGGCTTTTCTTCCATTTTAATATTATTTTAATAATATACAATATTGAGGAATACAGAACTGTATTAATTTGCATCTTTTATATCTGCATGGAGTTCAGCTTTAAAGAATACTGCAACAAATTCAACATTTTCTCTTAAAATAAGAACACAAACGTCCAAATAACATAGCTTGCCTTATTACAAGTACTTAAAAGTGTCCTTTTCATGTGACTGTCTGCCGTAAAGGTCAATGATAACATTTATGTTTCAATAAGTCTGTAGACCTCTCTTTTTAGTTTACCCACCTGAGACTCACTTGATCTAAAATAATTATGGAGCACCCATTTTAGCACTCTAATTGTAACAAAGTAACCTAGCTGTCTAGATAAACATTAATACTGTCAAATTAATTAAAGCAACAATAAGCAAATAAAATAGCCTAATTAGCTCTTTTTTTTTCTGCTTAAAATTCTATTCCGCATCTGATACTTCAGGGTGAATGACACATGAATCATCCCAGGCCTTATACTATAATAGCTTTGAAGTGTGCAAAGTTTGGCTAATAATAAGAATTTATGAATACCTTTTGAATTCCTTCCTAATCTTCAGCTTCTGAAATGCTCAGAAAAAAGCAGCTGCTGTTACTGATTACAATATCAATGTAATTAGGCTTTAAAATTCCTCTGTACACATTTTTAATATTCACCTACCTCGATAGCTTAGTTCTCGTCATTAATCTATTTTACATAAGGAAATTATCTCAGAATATTATAGGGGAATTTAACATTCCATTTCAGCTCATGACAGAAATTTCAAAGAGACAAATGTGATGATTGTCAGCGATTAGAAGTTGGAAAGTTTAGTGAAGTATAACAAAGTGACGGTTTACAGAACGTGTCACTTTGAAGGATAAGCGCCGTTTTGTATACACTTGCAGTTATTTTATTTACATACAGCACCAATTGACTGCAATTTGCCTGTTCTTGGAGGTAGAAAAACCCAGACTATGACCCTAAGAATACGGGGCAGTTTCTATGCTAAAGGTACAGACCGACTTTGCGGGCCAATGGCCCGGGCCATGTATTGTAAAATCTTGGGTGAGAACCTTCTTCCCTCAGCCAGAACATTGAAAATGGGTCATGGCTGGGTCTTTCAGCATGACAATGACCCAAAATATACCGCCAAGGCAACAAAGGAGTGGCTCAATAAGAGGCACATTACGTTCATGGAGTGGCCTAGCCAAAATGCCTAAATGAATAAACTAAAGTGCCGGTGCTATATCACTGAACTGAAATGCAAATACATGAAACAACTGAAAAAAGTCTTTTGGATTTTGTCAGATAAAGTCCTTATGCATAAAGTGCTTGTGCTCTTAACCACTTTACCGCTGAGTACTGGAATAGTACTGCGGCAAAGTGGCTCGTTCCCGTCTGACGACGTAGACCTACATCGCCAGACTCCTCCCCTGTAGGCGGCGCTCGCGCGCCGCCGGAGGCGCGCTCCCGCTGTTTTCATTCACAGCGGGAGTCTGGCCAGGGGAGGAGCAGCGGCGATCGCCGCTGCTCTGCCCCGATCATCGGGGATCTAGTGTGGAGATCCGCCCGCCTGTGTAAACACAAGCGGGCGGATCTGCTCAGTGACAGGGAGTGACAGATCGGAGTGTTCAGCATAGCTGGACATCCGATCTGTCCCTGTCTCACACAGTCACCTCCCCCCTCACACGTCAGTAAGCACCAGGCATACATTAACCCCTCCCTCTCCAATAAAGTTAACCCCTTCCCTGCCAGTGTCATTTTTACAGTAACAGTGCATATTTATAGCACTGATTACTGCAGTAATGTCACTGGTACCCCCAAAAGTGTCAAAAATGTCAGTCAAGGGTCCGATCTGTCCGCCGCAATGTCGCAGTCCCGCAAAAAAAATCGCAGATCGCCGCCATTACTCGTTAAAAAGAAAAACACCAAAAATGACATAAATCTTTCCCTTTGTTAGTAAACGCAATAACTTTTGCGCAAACCAATCAAAATACGCTTATTGCGATTTTTTTTACCAAACATGGGTAGCAGAAAACAAATTGGCCAAAAATTAAAAAAAAATTGGTTTTCACATCTTTTTTGGGGGGAATTTCATATAAAAAAATGTGAAAAATATTGTTATTTTTTCAAAATAAACGCATTTTTTTGTTTATAGCACAAAAAGTAAAAATCGCACAGGTGATCAAATACCACCAAAAGAAAGCTCTGTTTGTGGGAAAAAAAGGACGTCAATTTCGTTTGGGTACGGCGTTGCACGACCGCGCAATTGTCAGTTAAAGTCGCACAGCGCCGAATCGCAAAAAGTGGCCCAGACGTAAGACAGCAAAATGCTCTAGTGGTAAAGTGGTTAAACAGCTGAAAAATAGATGATCCTTATAAAAGTGCTCGTGCTTGAATACTTAATAGTGCAGACCACTCCGTGCTCCCCTCTTGTGTCTCCACTCACCAAACAATGAGATCAAATGTATATTCAAAGACTTTGCTTTGCCACTTAGTGGATGCTTAAACAAGAATTTCTCCCAGGTTCTCTCAGTGGACTCAGACAGTGGGGAATGGCTTTATCTCCTGTGATTCCTGGACTCTCCGGTATCCAAATATAATCAAAGAAGAGCCTCCATAGCGTAAAACTGTTTATTAAGGATAAAAAGCAAAAGTTATACACTTACATCTGATGATAGTAATGTGGGAGAGCGCCGTCTCAGTGTGCGGTTCACTACTATACCAGAAATGACTTCTGCCGCTAGATTCTAACTTGACGCGTTTCGGCCCTCCTACTGGGCATCAATCAAAGTCATTCATATTTAAATAAAAAAGATCTTCCACCATCCATCAGATCCTTGTAAAGAAAACACAGAGTGCCACCACCCTAATCAAATGCACACTCATCAAATCGTAAAGCCTAGTACACACTTGTAGTTTTTTGTCAGTTTTTTTTCCGCTCAACCCATCAGGGCTAAACGAAAAAAAGCTGACAGCTCTGGAGGAGCCATTGTACTAACCATGTGAAATTATTACAGTAATCTCCTCTGCTGTGCTATTGTGTTCTGACGGGGGGGGGGCGGCGGCTCCCCCACCAGAACACTCCGGTCAGAGAGCGCTGGTCATGAGCTGATCGGCAGATCTTTATCGGTCATGCCCCAGCTTCGTCTGGCTTCTGTCAACTACAGTACATACAGACCGTATGTCGGGTGGTTTCTAGTGAACCTCCTGATGCCACCCAACATTCGGCCAGTGTGTACTAGACTTAATCTGTAACAAGTACAGCAGACACAAATCCTCCCCAGGTGTATTCATTTCCACTCTGGAATCACTCCTCTTAGACAGCAGCAAAAGGCAACTGCCCCGACTAGTTTCATCCAAACGGACATTCTCAAGGACTCCCAATATTGATGTTTAAAAGTAAAGCTGGATGTTGTCCATCCTACCCACAATGCTGGCCGACAGCAAAGTGTTTAAATAATGTTTATGGACTCATAAACAGAATATCAAAAATTGCAATATCCCTTCTGTTTTTGTTAAATATATAGACTTTAATGTGGATTTTATGGGTGAAAAACTGCATGATGTGTATTGTTATAAATGTGGTCTATTCCAATGATTGAAAGAAAACAAACAGAAGGCACCTCTAAGTGCAGAAAACAAAAGACTTTTATTGCCAAAGGATAAAAATGCATTTACTATATAGTAAACTACTAGACGCGGCAGGCTAACGTAGCTTTCTCCCTCTTTCAGTCGTAGATGTGACAGGTTCTTCCGTTTTTATACCTTCCCCCCCCCCTTTTTTTTTACTTTTCTTCTTCTCCTCGCTTTCTCCTCTCCTCCTTGACCACCCCTCCTGTTCCTGTCTCGTTGCCACACTCCCACCCCTTTTGTTCTACCCTCTTATTTCTCCCCCCGTCCCCTAAAATATTGTGGACGACCTAGTAGTCCACATGCACCTACCAATTATCTGCCCTCTCCAACTTTCCCTTCTGCTTGATCCCCGTGTTCCCTCTATCTCCGAACATGGTCCTCTCACAGCCCCCTCGAGCGCACGTTCGGGGCACGCGGACACAGTGTGTTCCCCTTGGGGGTGTCTGTCCCCCCCCCCGTTCGTGTACCCAGGAGCCTCCTAAGTTGCCATCGCATGGACCGCATCTCCCCCTAATACAGCCAAGGGATCCCACAGTGCCTTTCGCCTTCAGGGCGCGCATTCCCCCTCAGCCCGAACCCTTCTTGTTACTCAAACGCTTTCCCTATTGCTCAAACTGCCTTGACTTTCTGGACTAGCTCATGTGCCTCTTCTCCTTTATACGTTTCAATAGGTTCTTTGTTATTAACTATGTGCCGCTTGTCACGTGTTATTGTTACAATTACTGAGGTTTGTTTAAACTGCATTGTGGTTTTCTCTAATTTTTGTATATGCATTCAATGTAACCTTACCTGTATGCCTATAAAAATTTTCAATAAAATGTTTCTTTAAAAAAAAAAAAAAAATGCATTTACTAGCATTAAAATAAACCAGGCTCATCATAGGATGTGGCAAGGAATCCAGTGACAGGTGGTGCCAGTGGTGGTCCAATGTGCAGCTTGATGGTGGAGATCCCAATTGACCAGAAGAGGGGGTCGCAGAAGAAAGGACCAGGAAGGGCAGCTTTGCTGTCCGGACCAGCATGGAACACAAATGCCAAGAAGTGATGTTAAAAGGGTGGTACGTGTTTCGGAGCGTAGATTGGCTCCTTCTTCATGCCAATGAATGGTTGCACTGGTGTCTATACAATATTTTTTGTTTTCCCTTTGAAATATATTTTCATTGTGGATTTGTTTGCTTAAACAATGTATGCTGTGTGTCCATTTGCCAATGCGACCTACCTGAAGTGTTTGACTTCTGTCTATGGAGTCTGTACAATATTCTTTCCTTTTTTCTGTTAAAAAAACACAAGTGATTGTAAACTTATTTTTTTAATAAAAAAATATATCATACTTACCTGCTATGTGTAATGGTTTTGCACAAAACAGTCCCACTCCTCCTCTTCTGGGGTCCTCCATCAGTGCTCTGGGCTCCTTGTCTTCTCTGTGTGCCACCATAGGAAGTGGCTTCCTATGGTGGCACATGCGTCGGCTCAAACCTAAGCAGTGCTCTGTGTGTCCATTGACACACACAGTGCGGGTCAGTCCCACCCCTGCTCCCTCATCACAGGATTTGATTGACAGCAGGACAGGATTTGATTGAGATTGGCTCTCACTGATTGCAGTGAGAAGGGAGAGAGAAAGAGCACCATCACTGCTTTCGGCACAGCTTTGAATGGAAATTGGGCTTAGATAAGTATTTGGGGGGGCTGGGGGGCGCTCATAATACAAGGTTTTTTACCTTATTGCAAAGAATGCATTAAGGTAAAGGACCTTCAGGCTTTACAACCATTTTAATGTTGATGTTGGGCTGAAAAACTGCGTGACCTTTTCAAAATGCAACCTACTGATTGAGTGTTGTCTCTGGAGTATTTCTAGCTTGTTGTGTATGAAATAACACACTCTAGTGTGGGTTGATAAAACATGGAATCTGTATACTATTTGTGGCTTTTGTCTCAGAAATATTAAACTCTAAAAGTTATTTCATAATAAAACCTGTCTCGTCCCTCCTTCTGCAGCCTAATAAAAATGCTTACATAATGTGAAGTGAGCTGAGATTAAAAGCTAAAAGTCACTGATCGTGTGACATAACTTTTGCGTAAATCAATCAATATACGCTTATTGATGAAGAAATTTTATTTTTTAAAACCTTTTATTGGATGCGTTTTATAGCAGAAAGTAAAAAGAAATTTTGTTTTCAAAATTGTCGCTCTTTGTTTATAGTGCATAAAAAAAAAACCCCTGCAGAGGTGATTAACCATTTAAGCCCCAGACGATTTTCCTGACCAGGGCCTATTTTGCGATTCGGCACTGCATGACTTTAACAGACAATTGCGCGGTCGTGCGACGCTGTACCCAAATGAAATTGACGTCCTTTTTTTCCCACAAACAGAGTTTTCTTTTGGTGGTATTTGATCACCTGTGCAATTTTTTGAATATGCGCTATAAACAAAAAAAGAGCGTCAATTTTGCAAAAATAACAATATTTTTCACATTTTTTTTATATGAAATTCCCCCCCAAAAAATGTAAAAATCTACATTTTTTAACATTTTAGGCCAATTTTTTTTTTACCATATGTTTGGTAAAAAAAATTGCAAAAAGTGTATTTTGATTTGTTTGCGCAAAAGTTATTGCTTTTACTAACTAAGGGAAATATTTTTGTCATTTTTATTGTTTTTTTTTTTAACGAGTAATGGCGGCGATTTTTTTGCGGGACTGTGACATTGTGGCGGACAGATCGGACCCTTGACTGACATGTTTGACACTTATGGGGGTACCAGTGACATTACTACAGTAATCAGTGCTATACATATGCACTGTTACTGTAAAAATGACACTGGTAGTGAAGGGGTTAACTTTATGTGAGAGGGAGGGGTTAAGTGTGTCCCTAGGGGCGTGATTCTAACTGTGATTGGATGTGGCTGTGTGTGTAACAGCAGAGATCAACGATCCTACATAGCAGGACCGTATGATCTGTGCTGTTACACAGGGGAGAATGACAGGCGACTTTGTTTACACTAGCCACCTGCCTTTCTCCCACTGTACCGGAGGATCACGAGTGAGCGGCGGACATCGGGTCCGCCGCTCACTCGCACGCTGGGGGGGGTCCGTGAGCGAGCGGGAGCGCGCCTCCGGCGGCACGCGCTCGCTCGCTCCCCAGAGCCTCACAGGCTAGTGATGTACCCATACGTCACTTTGCCTGTGAGGGGCTGACTGCCGCTGTATATAGTCGGCCGGCAGTCGGCAAGTGGTTAAATACCACTAAAATTCAGCTCTGTTTGTGGGAAAAAAGGACATCAATTTTATTTAGGTACAGCATCGCACGATCACGCAATTGTCAGCTAAGATAAAGCAGGGTCGTATCGCATAAAATGGCCTGGTCATTAAGGGGCTGAAGTGGTTAATGAGATTAGGGTACTGCTGCTGTACGTAGGCAAGGAAATAATGTGAAGGTGAGAAAATGTATTGTAAAATATATAATGCCAGAATAAAGGTGTTTAAATGATGCTGTCCATGAGAATTGTACTGTTCCGTAACACTGCATAAAGCTTAAAGGGGACTCACAAGCATGTATAGGTAAGGAAAGGTGTTTTCCCATGTCGCCCTGGAATTCACATAAAAAAGGAAGACCCTTTCCCGTCCCACTGAATGGAAAAAAAAATGGCATTGAGCTACGTACTTCATGGCAGTGCTTAGTGCTTTGTGCCCTTTGTTTTATAATATCTTGCTTATAAGCCTTGTAAATGCCTGCAGTCACTTCCAACCTATGGAAATAACAAGACAGGTACATATACACAACGTTCGACCTGCGCCAGTGAAAGAGTCAAGTACATTCGATCTTATGAAAAAAGTTTCAACTGTGGCTGTAGTTAGTCTTTTTAGGAAGTATGCAGGATAGTTCAATCCCTCGGGTTAGTGGAGATGGATGGTGGAGGTGGCTGCAGGCTTCATACAGAGCTAGAGGGACTCTGCAACAGACAAAAAGGGGTAGGAAAGCATTGCCTGAGGAAGGAGCACGCATGCTCCGAACGCGAGCACCCCCCTGCCACTATTGGATGTAAGCCTGGATACTGAACGCTGCCAGAACCACAGGAAGTGTCGGACTCCACCGGCACAGCCAGGACCACGGCCGCCACAGTGTACTTCCCGAACATCCCTGCAGTGTTGCAGAAGAACTATTACCATTTGCTGATCAACGATTTCCTCTGTGTGAGTTACTACGTTGTTTTTATGTAATAAATAACCTTTTAATCTACACTGAGGTGGCGCTGCTTTTCTTCTCCTACTTCCAACCTATGACCTCCCCCCCCCCCCCACCCACATTAACTTCAATGGCAGGGTTTCTAATAAAGTGAGAAACTTTCAGAATTTATGTTGGGTTCAATGGAGGGCCCTTGAATTAAACTCAGGCCAATTCCCTCATCCCTATGCTGTGGATAAAAAAAACTTGTTCCAGCTTTCATATAAATTCATATAAAATATACAAAAGTAAACAGGTTGTGGTCAAGGAATAGAGCCGAGAAAGAGAACTTGATACATTAATAAAACAATGGTAGTAGTGTGCCAAAACCGCCGTCGGGCAGGCCTGTAAAATAAAGAGGGCCCGCCAAGAAGGAATATTGTAGAAAAAAGGGGCAGTGGTGGGTGGGATAACCAATCTTTTCCACAACCAATCCACAACTCCAGGCTCCACCATCCTATTTGTGGTCAATGTAATACAGCATTAATAAAAAATGCATTTTAACAAACAAGTAGAAATTTATCCCTGCCTGGGACCTCAAACACTTTCTTCCAACCTGGGTAGCTTTAAAAGCTGAATTAGTAGCCTGGGATACTTGTGCTTGGTACACCTATGCCTTTTTCAGGTTCCCGTCATGAAGAAATGCAATTAAAGTTATGAATGAGGTGAATTAAAAGTGTATTGTATATCTAACATACTTAATAACCTATAATCCTTGCTTGGGGCAGAAAACTAATATAAACTATATAAGAAAATTTCACAACTTGAATTGAACTGACTGATGCATCAGAAATTTAAACTGTTACAAGCTATTTTAAAATTAAAATTCCACCCTACCATCCTTTCCAAAAAATTTGCAGTTTCACCACAGGGAATCCTAAGCACATTGTTCTAACTTATAACTAATAACGATTGCTATAACAGTAACACGCTTACCAAATGACACATTGTACGCTGAAAAGCGCCAAATTAATTTACAAACATTCAGTAACTGACTTGCTCCACACTAAAGAAGTACAATTTTGTTTTCATTCCATTTAACTGACTCTGGTCCCACAAGGTCTCCAACAGCGTAACCAAATATCCCATAAAACCTTTGTCTGGATTACTCTGCACCTTTGGCTCATTTGGTAATGACCAGCAATCTGAGGTCACTTAGAAACAAGCATCACAAAGGTACAGAGTAATCCAGACAAAGGTTTTATGGGATATTTGGTCAGAGATTACAAAGTTTTACCAAATATAGCAAATATCGTAACCTGAGATTTTTTGTTTTTATAAAGGTTAAAAATGATTTTCCTTTTTATTACCTTCTCTGTTATTACTGTTCAAGCCATAGATGGTTGATCAGTCTAAAATATGTCTTTGATGAAAAAATTTGTAGCTTAGTACATATGGCAAGATTAAAAGGTTATGTGCAGGGAAAAAGAAAAATGAAAGTGTAAAAAAATTAATAGATAACAATAAACAGAAGTAAAATAGATGAACCGTAACCCTAGAAAGGCATGCTTGACAAGAAACCTCAGGCTGGCTTTACGTGAAAATCCTCTAATCTCATTGATCCAGCTTCTGAAAAGAAGAGAATCTCATCTCCTGTTCAGAAGTCCAGCAAGATGAGGTAAGTGTGCTCAGCAGGTACTACATGCTTCAGGGGTCTTAATCATATAACCCTCGTCATTACTGCTGAAATCTTTGCTGTCAGTGTGGTAACCATCTCTGTACTGGCAGTATCAGTCTTTAACTCATAATATACTCATTATTCTCTCTGCACATTCATATACACACCTGTTATGAAACATTTGTATTAACAATGGGGTTTCTTTCGTTTATATATATTATAAAATGTGTCCAAACTAATCTGCATCGATGTGATCCTACACTTGTCAGTCCTCACTATGCCAACTAAATACCAAATACTTGCATGAATGTAACATTCTTATAGTAGATCTAAACCCAACCACTAAAACCATATGTAAGCTCCAGCATGTTAAAGGTCTTTGAAAAAAGGAGAGGAGCCAAAAAACGCGAATGCCCGCCCACTTCCTCTTTGGGATCGATTGCTGTCTTGAGTGTTAGGCCAGTAAAGTCACCGTTTGTGGTCCTATACTGGTGGTCCCAGCTCACCATCGTCCAGCTCATTGATCCCTCTCTTGGTCTGTGTTCCTGTGTTATGGATTACCACCCTCTACCTCAGTGCTGCTCTCCATTTGCCTAAATGTAAGTTTGAATATGTTGTGTACAATCAGTTCTGACACTTTTTACTGATTCAGTGACTTAGCACCTTTGTTTTCTCCTAATTTAAAAAGATGTCAAATCTTTAGTATTCAATTAATTAATACCAGGTGATTTTTCTATATAGGTCCTTGTTTAGGTACTTCTCGTTATTGCATGAAAAAACAGTGAAGAGGGTGGAGAGTGGTACAGATCATTCTATCAACATCCTGTATGTTACTGAAACAAAAAGATCTGTGCATGTTGTGCATCATAACTCGTTGTGGGCTATGGAGGCAGAACCACATAACAAACCATATTTAAAAGGTAATATTTTTACTGTGGAATAAATTCATAAAACAGGCAAATGTCCTAATAAAATTACATTTACAAAAAAGATACTGTAGCAGTACACACGTTGATCCATTATCCCAATATTGTACATAATATACTCTATAATCATCAGATGTATCCAGAGGGCTGGCATTGAAGAGGGCAATGTCAGCCCAAATGAATTGCCTTGATGATACTCGACATGTTTCGGACCTGTAGTCCTTCATCAGGGCTAATAATGGTACTTTGTACATAATATACCCTGTAATCATCAGACGAATCCAGAGGGCTGGCATTACAAAGGGAAATGTCAGCCCAAATGAATTGCCTTGATGATACCCAACATTTTTCGGACATGTAGTCCTTCCTCAGGAGAAAAATAATGGTACTTGTAAAACATATATATGTAAAACAGCCATTAATCACATCAAGAAATATGAATTTTGTACATTTACATCATTGTATCAGTTCTAATATTTGGCTTCTATTGATACTTACAGGAATCAACCATATAGATACATATGAACCTCAGAACCAAGGTGGATCTTGCTCATCAGGATGACTGCATGGCATCCCTCATGTTGAGCGACCAAATGTGCACTCACAAGGACCCCAACAAGGGCAAAGAAGGCCCCAATGTTACCAGCGCACAGCCACAGGAATATGTGAATAAGAGAACAATGCATATATTCTGAAATACACTTCAAACAGATAGGGAAAAGGGAAGGGGGAGGAAAAGGAGGAGGGGAGGGGGTGTAGCGCATATGAACCCCATATGGATTACTGTGTTATTGCATAAAAACTGTCTACTAATTGTGCACCTGCACTAATTGTGGACCTTGTCACATGCACCCCTAGCTAAGATTACAAGTGGTTCTGGTGGCACACATTGTACAGACATGCCCCAAACTTGTCACTATCAGGAAGCTTGTCAAATGCGCGAATGCGCAGCCAATGCTGGAGCATTTGCATGTAGATAGGAAGTGGCAAAAGAGTCTAGAGGAGATCAGCAGCACCGAAATGCAAAAAAGGTAAAACCATATTTTATGAGTGAAAAAAACAAAACAATAGCTTATGATACACATGGCTTTTGAAAATAATCTGTCATCCATTTGTGCATTTCTACTTTAAAACAGAACTCCAATTGTAAAGTTTTATGTCATAGGAAATGATGGACAGGCTTTTGTTCTGTCCCAGGACGACAGGTGGTGCTGGGATGGAAAATAAATCTGGGAGAGCACTGGAATGTGGAGAAGGTAAGTAAAGCTTGGGCAATTCTTTATTGTTCTATACAGGAGTGAGGATAGGGGGACAAATTTGAAGAAGCAAACACTAGATCATGATTAAAAAAACAGGTGTGTATTATCCCGTGCTCCCTAACCTGATGTGTCCCTCACTTCCACTCTGTGTCTGCAACCAAATAATTGTGTTCCCACAACTGAAAACAAAATAAAATCAAAAATGTTGGCTGCACCTATCCGTGTGCAATCCAATTCATGTTTTTAAACCAAAACCTTTCAAACCACAAATCTGCTATAATTATTCAGTAGCAAACTTTCTCGTGTACAAAAAAATAAAAAGAAAATAAAACACATGTTTTACACAGCGGCCACATTTGAATTTGCATTCGCCTATTTAATCAACTTAACTGTAAGTGTTCTACCTTTTTTAATAAAGTCGTTTAAGAGGTAATGCACTATTGCCTGTTCCATTCTTTTTTGGGCACTATCTGTCACTGATTATGAGGGGTATAGGAGGGGAAACCAACACAGCAACAGGAGTCAGAACAAAATTTACAAGAAAATTCACTGCCTGCTAGTCTGGATAATTTGCCTGATGATTTGGAGAACATTATGACTCACCATCTGACCTGTGAAATACTTGCCTTTGGTAAGAGTTTTGATATACCACATATTGGGTGGAAGAGTGAAAGGTCAGGACTTTATATCTATTACACTGGCTGGTGTCATCTTCTCAAGTGTTTTAATATGTTGAGTTGGTAAGGGTATTACCTCTCTTTTCTTTACACGTGGGTGCCAAGAGGGATTTGGTGTTTGCACGTCCTCTTCTTCACCTTCATTCACCATCAAGAAGATTTCAGCCTTTTTTTTCATTTTAGACTTGTTTTGGACTGCTCATATTTGTATAGCACGTTTATGTTCACATTGTGCACCATTTATAATATCTGTGTTTATTTATATATTAGGTATTTTGATCATTGTGTTTTCCCTTTTGGTTCAACATTCATTGTTCACATCTAACGCAGCCATTTTTTTGCACAATATAAAGAAACCCACAGACATCTTTCAACTGAAGGAATTTTGAAAGAAGAGGAACATTTTGCTGAGCCAATGTCAGAGACTGGCGGGCAGTTATACCAAAATGCCTACAAAAGTAATTCCTGCTACAGGGGGGCAATACCATCTTTTGATGGCAAGGACATACTTGCTGTGCACCATTGTACCTAGAGCGAAGCCCAAACTGTTGCTGCTATTTAAATCCTGTATAATAATTACAATAATTTAAAAACATTATTGAATAAATTATTGAAAATGTAAATGTTTCTCTTGCCTCTCATACAGCATAGAGAAAGTGGAGCTAGGCTATCAATCACAGCCCACATGTTAAACCCCCAGCCGATCCCCTCCCTTTGTGTGTATGTGTGTGTGTGAGCAATTTTCTGAAATAGGAGAACAACACAAAAAAGTGAGTAAAGTTCTTCTTTAACCCACACAGGGTTGCTTTAATGCATAGGCTTATTAGAAATGTGTAAGGCAAGGCTGGATCTAGGCTATTTGATCTGGGGGTGGAATAAAAAAGTCAGGGGGCAGAATGTCAACAGTGTGACAGAGATATGACTTACAACCTGGAAGTGCAGAGGCAGTGCAGGAGTGAATAGGGAAATCTAGTATGCAGTAGGCGGTCATTAGAATAGGATGAATAAACGGAATCTGTGCCCAATTATATCAGGTGTCCCCATCAGAGCCCCGCCCCCCTTTACATTAGCTTCCCCAGCACAGTCTTCCCTTTTATCAGCTTCCCCAGAACAGTCTTCCCTTACATCAGGGTCCTCATCAGAATGTCCCCTTACATCAGGTGTTCCCATGAAAGTGTCCATCAATTGTCCCTATCAGAGCACCCCCTTTCTCCAACTGTGGCTCTTTACACCAACTGTCCCCATCAGAATTTACCTTTACAACAACTGTACCCATCATATTTCCTCATGGATCAATGGATGCATTCTAAGAGACCTGGGGGGACACAACTAAAATCTGGGTGGCGCAGCCCACCCCAGTACCCCCCTAGATTTGGGCCTGGTGTAAGGATGTATACAGTAGAAGTGAGCAGATGGTTATAAGTGGAAGTAAATACAGTGAGGGAAAAAGTATTTGATCCCCTGCTGATTTTGTACGTTTGTCCACTGACAAGTAGGTTTATTTTAACAGTGAGAGACAGAACAATAACAAAAATATCCAGAAAAATGCATTTCATAAAAGTTATAAATTGATTTGCATTTTGATGAGTGAAATAGGTATTTGAGCCCATATCAATCAGCAAGATTTGTGGCTCCCAGGTGTCTTCTATATAGGTAACAAGTTGAGATTAGAAGCACTATCTTAAAGAGAGTGTTCCTAATCTCAGCTTGTTAACTGTATAGAAAGACACCTGTCCACCGAAGCAATCAACCAATCAGATTCCAATCTCTCTACCATGGCCAAGACCAAGGAACTGTCCAAGAAAGTCAAGGACAAGATTGTAAACCTACAAAAGGCTGGAACTTCGCTACAAGACCATCGCCAAGCAGCGATAGGGTGATAGGTGACAACAGTTGGTGCGATTATTCGCAAATGGAAGTAACACAAAATAGCTGTCAATTTCCCTCAGTCTGGGGCTCCATGCAAGATCTCACCTTGTAGAGTTTCAATGATCATGAGAACAGTGAGGAATCAGCCCAGAACTACATGGAGAATCTTGTTAATGATCTCAAGACAGCTGGGATCATAGTCACCAAGAAAACAATTGGTAACACACTATACCATGAAGGACTGAAATTCTGCAGTGCCCGCAAGGTCCCCCTGCTCAAGAAAGCACAGATACAGGCCCGTCTGAAGTTTGCTAATAAACATCTGAATGATTCAGAGGAGAACATGGTAAAAGTTTTGTGGTCAGATGAGACCAAAATCGATCTCTTTGGCATCAACTCAATTCGCTGTGTTTTGAGGAGGAGGAATGCTGACCCCAAGAACACCATCCCTACCATCAAACATGGAGGTTAAAACATTATGCTTTTTGGTATTTTTCTGCTAAGGGGACAGGACAACTTAACTGCATCAAAGGGACGATGGATTGGGCCTTGTACCATCAAATCTTGGGTGAGAACCTCCTTCCCTCAGCCAGGGCATTGGAAATAGGTCATGGATGGGTATTTTAGCCTGACAATGATCCCAAACACACGGTCAAGGCAACAAAGGAGTGGCTCAAGAAGAAGCACATTAAGATCCTGGAGTGGCCTAGCCAGTCTCCAGATCTTAATCCCATGGAAAATATGTGGAGGGAGCTGAAGGTTTAAGTTACTAAACATCAGCCTTATTGACATGGACAGGATCTGCAAAGAGGAGGGGGACAAAATCTCTCCTGAGATGTGTGCAAAGCTGGTGGCCAACTAGAAACGTCTGACTTCTGTGATTGCCATCAAGAATTTTGCCACCAAGTACTGAATCATGTTTTGCGAAGGGGTCAAATACTTATTTTACTCATTAAAATGCAAATCAATTGATAACTTTTTTTAAATGCATTTTTCTGCATTTTTTTTTATGTTATTCTGTCTCTCACTGTTAAAATAAACCTAGCATTAAAAGTATAGACTGATCATTTCTTTGTCAGTGGGCAAACTTACAAAATCAGCAGGGGATCAAATACTTTTTTCCTTACAGAAGGAGAGGAAAGTTTTCTCTAAGTACAGATTTCCTTTCATTTAAAGTCTGCTCATAGTTGCTCGTTCGAAGTTCTGAAGTTGTCTTACAGTTGGATTCCTTATTCCTAGCACACCGCCGATATGTACTTCAGCACTAAATCCTTCATAAACGTCTTCAAATTAGTGCGGCATTTAGACAAAAGCTAAACATCCAAGGGGCCAGGGTATAACAGGCTTGAGTACACACATTTCACAGAATCACACGGGTTCATTTATATATGTCAGAATTTAAATATAGCCGAAATGGAACAAGTGTCGTGCTTAATTATAGCCGAGCCCATTTTGAATGGCAAATTTCTAAACAGCATTATATGCTCCGGTAGATTTCATCTATCAAATTAGAGAGAGAAAATCAAAACAGGCGAAAGTGAGATGATGAAATTTCAGCATTTATGAATCTGATCTCATGCTGGAAGGTTGTAGGCATGTTTACACACAATCCTCTTCAAAGGACCTCGTTAGTGGCTAATTAGGATAAATTATTATAGCTTCAAGGTTAATCATCATGAATGTAGTAAGAGAGGAGCTGAGACTTCACATATAGTTTTCATTATTAGCCTGATTCAATAAAGCAAAATTTCACTGAATAGAAACCCATTGCAACCAATCAGATTTTAGATTACATTGTGGAGGTAAGTGATGATGAATTTTGATTGGCTGCTGTGTGTCAATGTCAGCGGGTTGAGTGCTAATTGATATTAAGGAGATTACTGGACTGGCAAGGGATTTAGAAGCAGATAAGAGGCCAGATCCAAGATAGATCAGATAAAAATATTGTGGAAACCATGTTCTAGCCTTTTGCCGAATGGTAGCATCCATTCACACTAAAGTGGACCTGAACTCTCCAAATAAGGAATGGCTATGCAACAAGGGGAACATCAAGAAATGTTAATTGTGCCTCAAACGCAACCTGAAAATGTACCTTTTTTGCCTTGAATTTCTCCTGAAAAATAACAGCAGCTGGAGCCAAAGAAATGATTTTCCTGTGCTTTAAATAATAATTCCAGGCATTGGCATGGTCTACTGTACATACTTAGAATGGCCTAGCTTGGACCTATGTAGGTATGTATATGACATGCCTAGCCCGTGCCACTAGAAACTAGAAATCACTGAAGTAGATACCACTACTCCAGTAATCTAGACCTGCTTCTGGGCCCAGTGCTGAGTGGCTGTCCTGATGCCTTGTGAATGAATGCAAACTGTTCTCTGATTGGGTGAGGTGGATAGAGTGACATCACCATCCCTCCCCTCCACTCTGTCCAATCAGAGAACTCTTTGCATTCATTCAGAGAGTGCAAAGTACCGTATCTCACAAAAGTGAATACACCCCTCACATTTTTGGAAATATTTTGTTATATTATATTCAACACTGAAAAAATGACACTTTGCTACAATGTGAAGTAGTGAGTGTACAGCTTGTATAACAGTTTAAATTGCCTGTCCTCTCAAAATAATGTCTAAACCACTGGTGACAAAAGTGATTGCATCCCTTACGTGAAAATGTCCAAATTGGGCCCAAAGTGTCAATATTTTCTGTGGCAACCATTATTTTCCAGCATTGCTTCAACCCTCTTGGGCTTGGAGTTCACAGGTGTAAGATTCCGGTACCTCCGGTACCCTTAATCACCACTTTCCTCTGTAATGCGTCCCACCTTTCCCTTCAGGTGGTACGCATATACCTTTAAGAACGATGATGTCACTGCTGAGCGCCGCAGAGCGGCTATTTCAACCGCCGGCGGTCTCACTCACATTGTTCATTCAACCTGCCTTGATATCCACATGCTTTCAAGCCTGTCTCTCGATCGGAACCTCCAGCTATTCCATTTACCTGGAGCAGACCGGAACCTCGCTACTGATCCCTGTATCTCGCTACCGGATCATTCCTCATCTACTGGACCTCTCTAAACTACTAACATTACAAGTGATAAGTACCCCGCAGGGGAACCCTCCATAACCTTATTGCACTATCTACCCATGCACATTAAGGACTGTTACTACCTATCCATACTATCCTATCATCTGCACTGTTACATAGATTGCTAGCTCTTGAGCCTACTACCATCTATCATCTGCACTACTGCATAGATTGCTAGCTCTCCTGTCTACTACTATCTATCCTTGCACTGGGTTACTCTATCCTGTATTTGTCATCTGCTGTCCTCACCACCTATTAGCATACTCGATACTAACCTATCTGCATTCCTAAATACCATCTTGAACTCTCCTATACAACCCTATCAAGTGATTACCATCCTTGTCATTGTTCACACCTGTCCCTTCAGCACATCACCTTCATACTATCATATACATACTATCACTCCAGGAACATCTCATTGAGTGTGTATATATCTGTATGTTGAAGCTGATAGGCCCACGGTGATGAGTCCTGGAGAGTTGGATCTGGTATTCAACACATCTCTACATGATTACTGAGTGGAGATTTTGCAGCTGCAAATCCAGCCTATTCCAAAAAACGCAGGAGCGTTACAGATTGAACGAACCTTAAAAATGGATTCAGCAGAATTACCCACTCAAGTGACACAATTAACACAACAAGTAAAAGCGTTAATACTTGCTCTGACTGACGTACAAGAAAAGAATCAGACTCTGACACAGCAGGTAACCCAGCTCTCACGGCTTACTGCTGTTCAGCCTCCTGAACCTAAAATAAACTCTCCTCTAGTGTTTTCAGGTGATCGGAAAAAATTTAGTGAATTCAAAAACGCATGTCAATTGCTTTTTTTGTTAAAACCTCGTACATACCCCACTGATCAAATAAAAGTCTGTACCGTTATTTCATACTTGACGGGTGATCCACGGGCCTGGGCAGACTCTCTCTTTGAGAATAATGATCAGATTCTCAACACCTATTCCTTAGTCCAAGCGGAACTCGCTAGTTTATACGATGACCCCAATAGGCAGAGTACTGCTGATATTCAGTTGAGGGCCTTAAAACAAGGAAGGAGACCTGTAGAAGACTTTGTATCTGAGTTCAAAAGATGGACCCTTGATTCAGGGTGGAATGACACATCTTTGCAAACTCAATTCAGACTCGGGTTATCGGAAGCTGTTAAAGACGAGCTCGCCCGAGCGGATTTACCTGGCACCTTGGAGGCCTTGATACAACTTAGTATCAACATCGACAGACGACTGCGAGAAAGAAGGGCTGAAAAGATGGGAATGCCATTGTCTAGTCCTTCTCAGATTTCGGCCGTTGACCCTACTCCCATGGATGTAGGAACCATACGCCCACCTTTAACGACTACTGAACGAGCTAGAAGAACATCCAGAAATCTCTGCATGTACTGCGCATCCTCGGATCATTTGATAAGCACCTGTCCCCTTGTCCGCAAAAAAGAGGGTGAGTGTTCACATGTCTTGCTGGGAGGATTAACGACTTCCTTTTCTAACCCCTATCTTTTTGTTCATTTAATATTACAGTGGGACCAAACTAGGATCACCACCAAGGCTATGGTCGACACTGGATCTTGTGGAAACTATATTGATACACGCTTTGTTACCTTAAATAAAATACCTATTATTTCAAAATCTAAGCCTGTTTCTGTTAGTTTCATTAATGGTATTCCACTGTCTTCTGGTCCAATCACCAACCAGACACAGGCACTCCTTGCCACTACCAACGAATCACATGTGGAGACCATCACCTTTGACATACTATCCTCACCCCATTTTTCTATTATTTTGGGACTTCCCTGGTTACACACACACCAACCAATCATAGATTGGAAAAAACGGACTTTGGTTTTCCCTTCTCACTATTGTGAGAATACGTGTAACCTCCCATCTTATGGGAAGATTCTGTCTGTAATGTCAGATGAAATTGCACCACTATGCTATCAGGATCTGTCCGAAGTGTTCCTTGAGAAAAATGCTCGAATGTTGCCTCCCCATAGGGATTACGATTGCACTATCGATCTACTCCCTAACAGCAAATTGCCTTTCGGTCATGTTTATCCCCTTTCACAGGATGAACTTTCTCATCTCAAGGAATACTTGGATGAGAATTTGACAAAAGGGTTCATTAGACCCTGTACTTCTTCCACTGCTGCAGGACTTTTCTTTGTCCGCAATAAGGATTCCAGTCTCAGGCCTATTATCGATTATAGGCAATTAAACACGATTACGATAAAGGATCGCTATCCTTTGCCGCTCATCCCTGAACTTATTGAACAGGTGCGTGGGGCTACTTATTTCACCAAATTAGACCTGAAAGGGGCATACAATCTAATCCGAATCCGTGATGGGGGTGAGTGGAAAACAGCATTCAGAACCAGATACGGACTATTCGAATACCTTGTGATGCCATTCGGGCTATGTAATGCTCCCGCAGCTTTCCAAAGATTCATAAACTACATCTTTAGAGACTTACTTGATGTCTGTGTTGTAGTATACCTAGACGATATACTTATTTATTCTCGATCTATGCGTGAACACATAAAACATGTAAGACTTGTGTTGTCCAGACTGCTCTCACACAGACTATATGTGAAATTAAAAAAATGTCTATTTCATAAAGAAGAAATATTATTTCTACGATACTTCATATCCAAAACTGGAATTAAGATGGATATGAGTAAGATATCCTGTATTCTAGACTGGTCTATACCAACAACTCGTAAGGCCCTACAGCGATTCCTTGGATTCTCGAACTTCTATAGGAAGTTCATCAAGAACTTTTCCGCTATTGTGAGACCTCTCACACAACTGACAAGTATAAAAAAACCATTCAAATGGTCAGAAGAAGCAAATCAAGCCTTCTGCTTGTTAAAATCAAGCTTTACTTCTGCTCCCATACTACGCCATCCAGACCCATCCCTCCAATATATTCTAGAGGTAGATGCGTCAAATATGGCAGTAGGAGCAGTTCTCTCCCAACGACCAACAAACACTTCATCGCTCCACCCAGTTGCTTTCTTTTCAAAATCACTAAGCAGCCCAGAGGTGAATTACCTAGTGGGTGAAAAGGAGTTGCTTGCCATAAAACTGGCACTGGAGAATTGGCGACATCTGCTCGAAGGTACCCAGTTACCAATACTCATATATACAGATCATAAAAACCTTCAATACCTCCAGACTAACAAGACTCTCTCTCACCGGCAGGTACGATGGTCATTATTCTTTATAAGATTTAATTTCCTAGTGACCTACACGCCTGCAGACAAAAATAAAAAAGCGGATGCGCTATCACGATTAACCGAAGATAACTGCGCCAAAATCCCTTCCATTCCCATAATACCCTATGAACGCATTATTGGTGTTGTCCGTTCCTTGAAGGAAGAGATTTTGCACAGTATAAGAATGGATTCACCTCCACCACAACTAAGTACTGATGCAGAAGGCTTCCTCTATTACAATGACAAACTCTACATACCCCCTACTATGCGCACCAAGATTTTGGAGTTATCGCATGATGTGCCCATGGCAGGACATATGGGTATGACGAAAACCTTTAATTTGCTCACCAGGCAGTTTTGGTGGCCTGATATGAAGACGTCTGTACAAAAATTTGTTTCTTCATGTGACATCTGTGCAAGGTCCAAAATTGACACTACAAAACCATCTGGACTACTTTGTAGTCTACCAATACCCCAGGTTCCATGGGAAGTTGTGTCCTTAGATTTCATAGTAGAACTACCACCCTCTAAAGGATTTAATACCATCCTAGTGTCAGTGGACCACTTGACAAAGATGGCACATTTCATTGCTATCCGTAGACTACCTTCATCTAAACAAACAGCGGAACTACTGATGAAACATGTGTTTAAGTTGCATGGAATTCCAAAAACTCTTTTGTCTGACTGTGGTTCACAATTTATCTCTAAATTTTGGCAAGCACTTTGTCAAATTTTACGCATTGAGCGAAAGCTCACTTCTCCCTACCATCCTCAGACCAACGGACAGACTGAAGGAGTCAACCAGTGCATTGAGCAATATCTACGTTGCTACACATCATACTTGCAGGATGATTGGGTGGATCTCCTTCCTTTAGCAGAATTTGCTTACAACAACGCAACCCACAGTACTACGAAGCAAAGTCCGTTCTACTTGAACTATGGGTTTCACCCCACTCTTCTTCCACCACGCATCCTGCCATCGAGTAACCCAGTAGCCTCGGATTACCTTACCCAAATAAAAGACTCTTTGGGTTTACTCAATACCACTATATCACACGCTCACAGTCAACAAAAAAAGTACTACGACCTTTGTAGAAGACCTTCTCCTCAGTATGCTATTGGGGACCTTGTTTGGCTATCGACAAAGAACTTAAGATTAAAAATCCCTAGCAAGAAGCTTGGACCTTTATTTTTGGGACCCTTCCCAATTAAAAAACTTATCGGAAAAGCTGCAGTACAGCTCACCCTACCAGCAGATCTCAAGATCCATCCCATCTTCCATGTGTCGCTACTGAAGCCCCATGTTCCTAACCAAGGAATAAGGCCTACCATCTTGCCTCCACCTCCAATACAAGTTGAAGGTGGAGAAGAGTATGAGATCAAGGAAATTTTGGATTCTCGCATCCATAGAGGAAGACTCCAGTATCTCATAAGATGGAAGAACTATGGACCCCAAGACGACACCTGGCTAGATACCTCTGATATTCATGCGCCTAGACTTATACGGAACTTTCACTCGAAACACCCAGAGAAACCTGTCCTATAGGCCTTCCGGAGCCGGCCTTAAGGGGGGGGTACTGTAAGATTCCGGTACCTCCGGTACCCTTAATCACCACTTTCCTCTGTAATGCGTCCCACCTTTCCCTTCAGGTGGTACGCATATACCTTTAAGAACGATGATGTCACTGCTGAGCGCCGCAGAGCGGCTATTTCAACCGCCGGCGGTCTCACTCACATTGTTCGTTCAACCTGCCTTGATATCCACATGCTTTCAAGCCTGTCTCTCGATCGGAACCTCCAGCTATTCCCTTTACCTGGAGCAGACCGGAACCTCGCTACTGATCCCTGTATCTCGCTACCGGATCATTCCTCATCTACTGGACCTCTCTAAACTACTAACATTACAAGTGATAAGTACCCCGCAGGGGAACCCTCCATAACCTTATTGCACAATCTACCCATGCACATTAAGGACTGTTACTACCTATCCATACTATCCTATCATCTGCACTGTTACATAGATTGCTAGCTCTTGAGCCTACTACCATCTATCATCTGCACTACTGCATAGATTGCTAGCTCTCCTGTCTACTACTATCTATCCTTGCACTGGGTTACTCTATCCTGTATTTGTCATCTGCTGTCCTCACCACCTATTAGAATACTCAATACTAACCTATCTGCATTCCTAAATACCATCTTGAACTCTCCTATACAACCCTATCAAGTGATTACCATCCTTGTCATTGTTCACACCTGTCCCTTCAGCACATCACCTTCATACTATCATATACATACTATCACTCCAGGAACATCTCATTGAGTGTGTATATATCTGTATGTTGAAGCTGACAGGCCCATGGTGATGAGTCCTGGAGAGTTGGATCTGGTATTCAACACATCTCTACATGATTACTGAGTGGAGATTTTGCAGCTGCAAATCCAGCCTATACTAAAAACGCAGGAGCGTTACAACAGGTTGCCACTGGAGTCCTCTTTCACTCCTCCATGATTACATCACAGAGCTGGTGGATGTTAGAAATCTTGCACTCCTCCACTTTCCATTTGAGGATGCCCCACAGATGCTCAATAAGGTTTAGGTCTGGAGACATGCTTGGCCAGTCCATCACCTTTACCTTCAGCTTCTTTAGCAAGGCAGTGGTCGTCCTGGAGGTGTGTTTGGGGTCATTATCATGTTGGAATACTGCCCTGCGGCCCAATCTCCAAAAGGAGGGGATCATGCTCTGCTTCAGTATGTCACAGTACAGTTTGGCATTTATGGTTCCCTGATTGAACTGTAGCTCCCCAGTGCCAATAGCACTCATGCAGCCCCAGACCATGACACTCCCACCACCATGCTTGACTGTAGGCAAGACAAACTTGTCTTTGTACTCCTTACCTGGTTGCCGCCACATGTGCTTGACACCATCTGAACAAAATAAGTTTATCTTGGTCTCATCAGACCACAGGACATGGTTCCAGTAATCCATGTCCTTAGTCTGCTTGTCTTCAGCAAACTGTTTACAGGCTTTCTTGTGCATCATCTTTAGAAGAGGCTTCCTTCTGAGACGACAGTCATGCAGACCAATTTGATGCAGTGAGCAGAGTGTGGTCTGAGCACTGACAGGCTGACCCCCCACCCCTTAAATTTTTGAAGCAATGCTGGCTGCACTCATATGTCTATTTCCCAAAGACAACCTCTGGATATGACGCTGAGCACGTGCAAACTTCTTTGGTCGACATAGAAACATAGAAACATAGAATGTGTCGGCAGATAAGAACCATTTGGCCCATCTAGTCTGCCCAATATATCTGAATCCTATGAATAGTCCCTGGCCCTATCTTATATGAAGGATAGCCTTATGCCTATCCCATGCATGCTTAAACTCCTTCACTGTATTTGCAGCTACCACTTCTGCAGGAAGGTTATTCCATGCATCCACTACTCTCTCAGTAAAGTAATACTTCCTCATATTACTTTTAAACCTTTGCCCCTCTAATTTAAAACTGTGTCCTCTTGTGGTAGTTTTTCTTCTTTTAAATATGCTCTCCTCCTTTACCGAGTTGATTCCCTTTATGTATTTAAAAGTTTCTATCATATCCCCTCTGCCTCTTATTTCTTCCAAGCTATACATGTTAAGGTCCTTTAACCTTTCCTGGTAATTTTTTTCCTGCAATCCATGTACTAGTTTAGTAGCTCTTCTCTGAACTCTCTCTAGAGTATCTATATCCTTCTGGAGATATGGCCTCTAGTACTGCGCACAATACTCCAAGTGAGGTCTCACCAGTGTTCTGTACAGCGGCAAGGCCTGTTCTGAGTGGAACCTGTCCTGTTAAACCGCTCTATGGTCTTGGCCACTGTGCTGCAGCTCAGTTTCAACGAATCTTCCTATAGCCTAGGCCCTCTTTATGTAGAGCAACAATATTTTTTTTCAGATCCTCAGAGAGTTCTTTGCCATGAGGTGCCATGTTGAACTTCCAGTGACTAATATGAGAGAATGAAAGCGATAACACCAAATTATACACACCTGCTCCCCGTTCACACCTGATACCTTGTAACACTAACGAGTCACATGATACCAGGGAGGGGAAATGGCTAATTGGGCCCAATTTGGACATTGTCACTTAGGGGTGTACTCACTTTTGTTGCCAGCAGTTTAGACATTAATGGCTGTGTGTTGAGTTATTTTGAGGGGGCAGAAAATTTACACTGTTATACAAGCTGTACACTCACTACTTTACATTGTAGCAAAGTGTCATTCAGTGTTGTCACATGAAAAGATATAATAAAGTATTTACAAAAATGTGAAGGGTGTACTCACTTTTGTGAGATACTGTAAGTGTACCACACAGTCACATGTATATGTTATGTGTAACATATACATTATAACACCCTTTAACTTTCCTACTGAAATTCTTGTGTTTTTCCAGACTTCACAATCTCACCACTTTGCTCGTTTTTTATACAGTGATTCCTGAAGCATAAATCTCTTTCTCTGTTGTGTCCCAATGGACAATCACAATAAAAACATAGTATATCCAGTGAATAAATACATAAAACAAGCAAGCCATTAAAAGGACATTTTCTTTAAGCCTTATTGCTGTTTTTATCTTATTTTACCACATTCTGCTTCTTGAGCTGGCCGCTGCACTCATCTGGAACATGTCACGATACATAAAACATGACATTAAATCACGGACAAAAAAATCCATGGAGGACTTCAGAAAATGTGCAAGAATAAATTGATTATAATCTTTAAAACAAATATATTTACCCTTTCTGTTTCTCAAGTTTTAAAGAGCGTGAAATATAATATATACTAAATTACCAAAAGTATTGGGACGCCTGCCTTTACACGCACATGAACTTTAATGGCACTGAAAGAATAGTTTACATTTTGCAAAAATGATTGCTTATAACTATAAAATCCATAGTTATATGCAATCATGGTGTGTAAAAACAAAAACTTGATCACCTCCCCAGAGTAGTACAGTGTTACTATTGCTTTGGTCACTATATGCAAAAAACACAATTGTAAAGAAAGAAAATAAATGTAATAAAAATGAAAAAAAAAAATATATATATGTATATATATATATTTTTTTTTTACATACTGTCCCCAGTCAGTGTCCCTGAACACTGCCACACCAATTATATGATGGTGCTGTACTGCACTGTTGACAGTATGTAAAACATTTCAAGAAAAATAATTTTTAATTTCTTCAAATTTTTCCCCAAAAATTGTAACAAAATATTACAAGTTCAAAAAACCCGCCATGCCTTTTACTAAATACCTTGGACTGCCTACTTTCCAAAAATGTGTAATTTGGGGCATATTTGTACTGTCATTGCATTTTCAGGTCTCAAGAAATGAGATAGGCAGTCAGTACATGAGGATTGATTGATTTTTTATATATATATATTTTTTATATATATATATATTTTTGTATATACCATAGTTTGTCAACTCTAACTATAACTTTCCTACAGACTAAACATATTACACTTATTTTGGTTGCTTTCACCAAAGAAATGTAGCAGTGTACATTTTGGCTTAAATTTATGAGGAACGATTGTTTATTTGCAAAGAAAAATGAAAAAGTGTCACTTTTCAAAATTGTGGGTATTTTTTTCTTTATTTAGCAAAAAATAAAAAACCCATTAGTTAATAAATGCCACCGAAAGAAAGCTCTATTTATGTAAAAAAAATTATCAAAATTTAACTTGGGTACACTGTTGCATGACCACTCAATTTTCATTCAAAGTGCGACAGCGGTGAAAGCTGAAATATGGCCGGACGGGGGTAAAAGTGTCTAGTATTAAAGTGGTTAAAGACAAAACCTTGTGCGATACAGTGGTGTCAGCGGGGGTTTTACAAATACTCCCAAAAGCTGTTAGCTTTAGAATGAAAGTGATCCATTGGCTGTACAGTTGCTCACTTTTTGTGACCTCTGGAGTGTGCTTCCCCTCAGGGCGCAACCTCCCCACCATGTTTTCTAGTGACTTCTGTGCCACCTGCAGGCCAGGAACCTGCATGGCATGTGCTGTCAGATGGAGGGGAGGGAGACCAGCGAACAACTATTCCCTGATCCTTACTAGCTAAAATGTTCCCCCGAAGCGCTATGTAAAACGTCTTCTTGTGACAATTTTCTTTGGCCTTTGCAGCCAGGAAAGAAGCTAATGGAGCATGATATGTGATCCATTAGCTTCAATAGAACGCAGATGAGATGTGAGACTTCAGGGGTCTAAAAGCCTCCTGATTTAAGAAAACCCATCTCTAAAATATTTTATCACATACTGGACTTTTTGCCCTCTAACGGATATAAATACATTTTAGCGAAAGTAAGCAAAAAAAAAAAAGTAGAAAAAAAAAAAGGTACATTCAAGCACTTAACCTCTCCCCCCCCCCCTCCAAATAAAACGGAGCCTGCCCCACCCACATGTGCACACACTCACAAACATAAGCGCACCCATCAGAAGCGCCTAAGTATAAAAATGTTGCTAGTGATACATGTTACATACTGAATCCCTGTGCATGCTGGAGAGAACGCAAAAATGTGAAGGCCATTATTCACGGCTAACTCCAAATGAATGACCTGTAAGGACTTTTAAACCATTGCTAAGGGAAGGTACACCATTAGACTTTGCGGCTAATCTAGCATTTATTTCAGTTATCCCTAATTCAGGGAAAGAAGTTGGTAGCTACAGAACTATTTCTTTGATCAACAATGATTTAAAATGTTTTACCAAAATTATTTTCAACCATCTAGCTTAATTTATAGGCAACTATATGCACAGAGATCAGGTCGGATTTATCCCAGGAAGGCAGGATCCTGACCAGATACGGAGAGCAGTTGATGTGACATCTCTGATAAAATCCGGCTGGGACGGGGGGTCCTCCCCAGGAAGGTTATATTCTGTCATTAGATCTCCAAAAGTCCTTTGACTTGGTCCCCTGGCCTTACCTCTTTTCCAGCCTTAGAAAATGGGGCTTTGGGCCTAACTTTTTAAAAACTCTAGACACCCTATATTCAAACCCATCAGCACAAGTTATAATGCAGGGTCTCTACTCGGATTCCTTCACTATAGCTAAGGGTACGTGACAGGGATGCCCCCTTTCCCCCTGATCTCTGCAATCACCAAAGAAACCCATGCTATTGCTATACGAAACCACCCAGACATTCATGGACCCCGTTGTGTTCAGTCAATCCACAAATGCGCCCTTTTCGCAGATGATATTCTTTTTATTACCTCCCAACTAATCTCTACACCTAATGTTTTCAAACTATTATATGACTTTAGCCAAATATCAGATTTACATGTCAACATGTCCAGATTTACAGCCCCCACCTTTACTAGTTGAACACCTAAAGGAACACTTTACATTCTCATGGAGTCACAAAGCCATCACCTACCTAGGTATCCAGTTGACTCCCTCCATAGATCAACTATACAATGCGAATTATCCTCCACAAATTAAAAAATTGACTTTGGATCTTTCGCATTGGTCCTCCCAAGGGCTTTCTTGGCTAGGTAGAGTGAATGTGATTAAGATGACACTTCTTCCATGAATTCTCTACTTAGTCCGTTCACTCCCTATTCCCCTAATCAAAGCACATATATCAAAACTGCAATCCAGCATAATCAGCTTTGTATGGGGCAACAAAGGACAAAAGGTCCTGACTGGGTGTCCATGGAAAGACAATCAGTGCCACAATTCACCCTGGATTTTCTCATTTGGAGCTCCCCTAAATCTCGCCCCCCCCCCCCCCCCATATTATCTCCAACACTCTCACACTCTATTGTTTTATGTGACTCCATTTATAGATTTAATAAAATCACCTCAGAATGGCATCCACTAGCATATATCTTCCATAACCCCAATTTCCTCCCTGGGAGAAATATAAAGGCCTTTCAATGGTGGACAGACAAGGATCTATACAGGATCGTACATTTCTTTACCTCTAACGGTCCAATTTCATAAATCTTCTGTGTTAACAAACTGAAAATGCCATCTACTAAGCGATTCCGGTTTAACCAAATCTCCCACTTCCTACATTTTATCTGGGTAGATAAACCAAAACCATTAAAGGTCACTCTGTATGAGCAATGGTGCTCCAAACTTATTGAAATGAGAGGAGGAATCGCATTAATTTACTTCTCACACCTCACAGACTTCGCAGAGAAAAACTCACATATGCTGAAATGGAAACTTGATCTCGATTTAGATTAGGATCTAAACACCTGGAGCCAATGCTTCGAATTCTCTTTTAAGGGGATCCATAATGTCACACTTATGGAAGCAAGTATAAAAGTTATCACAAGATGGTACCTAGTACCCTCTCGTCTCGCCAAACATTTGCCTGAAGACTCTCTTCTACAGTATGTTTTAGAGACTGCAGACATATAGGGACCTTGCTTCACACTATAGGGCAATGCCCTAGGATTAGAGGGTTTTGGAACCAAACCTTCCACCTGGTATCTCCCCATCTCAGGACCCAGAGGTATCCCTCCTTAAACAAAATATTGGTAAAACTTCTTAACAAACCCAAGCTCTAATATTCTACATCTTACTTGGAGCTAAACTTACCATAGCACGAGCCTGGAAGAGACCAACGGTCTCCTTTAATATGGCCAAATGCAAGATTTCATGGATAATGTCCCAGGAAAAGTTTATCAGTGTACTCCAAAACACTAAATATATGTTTGAGAGAACTTGGGAACCCTGGGCTTCATTTATGAAAGTATCTTTTTAAAATTAGTGATGAGCCGAACACCCCAGTCCATACCAGGCCCCTCGGGGGGGGGGGGGGACCCCACACAGTTTTTTTTAGCAATACTGACATAAACTGATATAAGCTGCCTATATATACAGTATATATAGATATAGATATATAACTTTGTGGTATACACTGCACTATCTGATCTCAACAAACTGTAAGAAACTAAAATCTCTCTCCCAGCCAGCAATGCATTATTAACTATAGAATTCCACTTATTAATCACCCGCTGGCCAAGGGAGCCTAACCCACAACTTCGCAATTGCAAGCCTGGTATTCTACCACCTACGCCACCGTACCGTCAAGCATGCTTAGGCTGAACACACTCTCCCTGCCTAACTAACTGACTTCTATCATACCCTACACTCACAGTGGATGAGATAGAAGTTAGGGAGAGTGTGTTCAGCATAAGCAGGCTTGATGGTGGCATAGGTGGTAGAATACCAGGCTTGCAATTGGTTGTGGGTTTGATTCCCCTGGCCAGCAGGTGATTTATTGGAATTAGAGGTCAGAGTCCATGATAATGCGGGAACTTGAAGTTCCCGCGAAGAAGCCCATTTATTCGTCATTCGACGAACGAGCAAACAGCCAATGTTCGACTCGAACTCGAAGCTCATTCCTATTTAAAATTTAGTCTTAATCCCAGTACATGACCAGGCCAACCATGTAAACAGTGTTCTGTTTCATAGGTATCTACCCTATTCCCTTTCTCTCTACTTCCTTCCATATTTTCCTTTCCTCCTTTCATCTGATTATCCACCCTGTTTATTTATTTATGCTACTCTAGATATTCTCTATGATGAACCAGAAAGATTAGATGACATAATTACAAATTGGGTTCTTATTTTACACAATTTTATGATCCACTTTCCTTTTATCTCGATTTGTTCTTCCCATCGAGAAAGGACTCGCGTATAATTCAGTTCTCTTAATTTTGGATCTCTGTAGCACCATAAGGACCTTTTGGGGTCAATTACCTGACCTCCAGAAAACCTCCCATCTCCTATGCTTACACCTTTCTGGTTTGTCTCCTGGATTTGTTCAATTTTGTTTGTCTTTGAATGTACTATTTGCTTACTTATCTTAATGCTTAGAGTGTGAATTATGGAGCCTGGTGATGTCCTTCTTCCCTTGGCACAGTTTGCTGCCAGAGGGGGTGTCTGGGGAGGGGGTTGGAACCTTTTAAGGAAATTTAACTCCTCAACAGAATACCAATTAAGTCTAAACACGGTCTTTGCGATGTACTTGTTCTCATGTATGCAATTTTAGCCATATGTTGTATTGTAAGACAAAATATTTCACTATTTGCTTTTATTGTTTATAAACCTTTCAATGAAAACAATAAAAAAATATTGAAAATAAAAAAATTGGAACGATTAACTTATTAACTATTTTATTATTTAGTGTCTGCTTTCAGAAAATATATATTGTTTGGGGGTTTCAACTAATCTTCAGGCCTACAATAATTTTTTAATCATGTGTGCAAAAAAACCCTCGCAAAAATGGGTTTGGTAGCAAAAAAGTTAACGCTTAAAGTGGTTGCAAACCCTTTCATTTACCCAGTGAAGTAACTGACCTCAGGTGATACACAGAGATAAAACAAATCCTCCCACATACGTTATGCCTGTTTATCTGCAATCTTCTCTTCTCTACTTTTATTCAAAGTCCAGAATTTATTAACCTTGTCTGAGCTGTCAGAAAAAGGGGGAGGAGAGCTGAAATTAAACTCTGCAGAGCTCAGTGATGAGGGCTCTGAGAGCTGATTGGAGGGAAGGGACACACCCACCCATAACACAGCTCACTCTTCCCAACACACACATTCCTGTAGAAGTGGCTTTGTGTATAAATGGGTGCTGAAACGACCACCGGCTGGAACCGTGAGCAATCAGAGCAAGAAATGTCACCAGCACACCTTGGGTCTCCAAAACAACATTACGAAAATTAACCTTTGAGGTGGAGGAGTGGGGGCACTGCATGAGGGATTTTTTAAATGTTCCCAGAATTTAATTTTAACACATTTTTACTCCTTTGTATCGACACTGCCACTTGATCCTGTCGCTTTGATCATATTCTCCCACACTATTTCGATCCTATCACTGTACAGGAGAGTGTTTAATTGATTTCTGTTTGATTAATGGAATTATCTCTTAGAGCCAATAAAAAATCATTGTCAGAATTTGTTAAGCAAAGACAGACAGCTTGAGAAAAAAAAAGACTTTGAACAAACTGTACGAAGATCTAATTAAAGAGATCTTGTAAAACCCTTCACAATCCTTTTCTGTTTCCTGCACTAGATGCTGCAGTAATCATGTTAAGCTTGGCTATTCCTCTCAGAAGGAACATTGCTATATGCATTTTGAGTAACATAAAAAAATAAAAAATAAAAAAAATCAACAAAACATCAACACAAAAAGATAAAAATAAAAATCTGGGTGTCATAGCAAACTGAGATTAGTCAATTATATTTCATAAAAACTATTATTTGAGCAAACTTCCAGGGTAGCCTATTTTATATTAGAGTTATTGAGCCTAAACATAATATAGAATCCAATTTGGCTGTTTACAGTTGAGTTGAAAAATGTTAGTATGCTTGCAGGCGTCTCCATGACCCTGGCTGATTCTCCGTGGCTAAGCCAGCATTAGAAACATTAGATTACATTCAGATTTGATAATGTATTATCTTTGTATTCAATACAATAACATTTTATATGGTAGCTCTCTGACGAAAGCAGTAAATACATGGATATAGATTGTAACAGAACCGTGACCCCACAATGCACTTGTGGGCTTCCATTAGAATACAGCTTCCTTAAGCCTGATACAAAGATATCAGATATTCTAGCTGTCCCCATACAAAACTAGCCGAGAATAGCTTGTATAAGATCCGGAACATTTATTGAACAAACTCACACCAAATATATGCCACACCAGGTCAGGTGCCTGATTACATTATCATATGCAGATGAAATTGTGTACAGAAATATAATTAACATATCTAAGGAACAACCAACACAAACAGTAATCTACTTTCCCACTAGCAACTAATAGATGACAGTGATTTAATTAACTTGAGTTAATTAAATAGCAGACTTGCCGTCATCGATCTCATGAAGTACAATACTCATTATTATAAGTGTAAACACATCCCCACAGTGGACAATAGGTGAGTTAATCACAAAAATCAACAATGTGAGGAAGACAGTTGGTTGGACTGATGACATTAGCAGCTGCCATGAGTCTGACTGTGTGGAGTAGTCCCCTACTGGCAATAGTTTGTTTATCTTGTGGAGATGTGGACTTGAATTAAAAGTAACATTACTCTAAGGATCCCCCCAGCATACACCCCACAAAGAGCAGTATTCCTTCACATGCCAGGGCCCATAGTCAGTAGCAAGAAGCTAGCCTGCAGTCCCCTCTATATCCCCTGCCCTGAGTGAGTTTGTCACATACATATTCACACATACATATGCCCCAATATACCTACACATATTACTAGGGCTGGGGCAAGGGGTGAGCAGGAAAGCGGCTGCCCTAGGCACTGTGGTATCATGTGAGGTGGGGGGGGGCACCACAAGGAAATTGGGGGGAGGAAATTGGTTTTGGGAAAGTACATTTGAGAGGATGGCAGGAGGTAAGAATTATTCTAGAAGGGGAATTTTTTTGGGTGTGTGTGTGTGCTAGGAGTGGTGATTTGGGGGGGGGGGGGCAGGGTTTGTGCTAGGAGGGATAATTTGGAGGATTTGAGCTAGAAAAGGTAATATGGTAGGGGGTATTTCTCCTAAGTTCATATTTTTATTTTTTTTATTTTTTTTTGGGGGGGGGGGATTTATAATAGTAGAGATAATTGAGGGTATTTGTGCTAGGAGAGGGGATTTGGAGTGGGGGAGAAGAGGATTTCAGCTAAGAGGGAAAATTTGAGAAGTGGAGGGGGAAGTTTGGGGGGGGGGGGGTTTGTGCTGGAGACATATGGGGAGAAAGAGAATTTAATCTAGGGGCTGGGGGGATTTGTGACAGGAGGGGAATTTCAGCAGGGGGATGGATTTTTACTGGGAGAAAGGGGAGAGCATGCAGATTAGTGCTCAATTGTTTTTTGTTTTTTTTTTGGGGGGGGTCATATTCATATATCTTGGGGGGGGGCACAATTTGGCATGCTCGCCCTGGACTCTGGACTCAAGGTGACCTTGTCTTGGCATTGCATATTACACAGGGGTTCATTGGTTAGCATTCCTGCTTTGCAATACTGGGGTCCCCTGTGTGAGTACCAGTCAGGACACCGCCTACATGGAGTTTTCATGTTCTCCTTGTGCTTGTGTGGGTTTCCAATGAACACTCTGAAGACATACTTGTAGGGTAATTGGCTCTTGACTAATGTCTTCTATAGAGCAATGATAGAAATTTACTATAAAATGTATTAAGTTACCCAAAAAAAAAACCTGTAATGCAGCACTTAAAGTGATACTAAACACACACTGCTAACATTGTCTCTTCTCTTTCTGTATATGGATGATGGCACTGTAATTATTTTAAGTAAAAAACATCTAGGTACAGTTTTCCTGATGAATACACAGCTGTTACACGACCCAGCTCTTTCCCAGCCTGTCTGCAGGGAAACATAGGCAGGAGCTTGCCTCTCCTGCTAGTCACATGTTAAAAATAAAAAAACATCCTTTGGAATACAGAGTAAAAATAAATAAATACTACCAATAAACTGTTTTAAATTGTCATACAAATATATATTTAAAGTCAAAGCTGTATTATTTATTGTCAATAATATGGTGTGGGTGGATTTCTGTCAGTCACAGGCTGTGTCACACCCCTCCAGCCTATGTCCTAGAATATGAGGGAAGAGAAAACACAAAAACTACCATCGATGGAGACATGACTTCTGAACCACTACCCCTCCAACCACTCAACAACTCATTATAATTCTCAGCCAACACTTACCTATGTTTGCTAACACCTAACACCTGCTAACACCTAACGTACACTTGACCATGCCCAAATTCCTCACAGAAAGGGCCCCCTGGTTAAGGGACTCCTCCAGTAATCCCATTATCTGATAGTGTTTGCTCACTTCCAAAATTACCCTGTGCCTGGCATGAATAATCTTATTACCAGCAAGGAGCATAATAGAGTACTCTACCCCTCTATATATTATCTCCCTTTTAGCCTTAGTGAACATGGCAAACACTAATGCTGATTCTTCTCTTTATCTTTTATCCAATGCCCTGGTCAGGCTGCATAACCTATTTTATTGTTTTACATTCTGTAAAACATTATTGCCTTATTACATAAAGTATAACTAAAGGCAAAACTTGTTTTTAGTGGAGAGGAACTAAAACCCCTTTCATATTTATATTGATGTCTGTGCCTCCATTTGGGAAGTTCTCCCTTTCTATTTGTCCTGTTTACTATTATCATTAAAAGAGAAAAGTAAAAGAAAATACCAATTTTTGGGTTGTCCCCAGAAAAATAATAGAGGAAAAATCTTCCAATGGGGACATTAGTTCTGGTGACATAGGGATCTCCAAAGGATTCCCGTAATTTGCATGGATTTCCTCTCACTTCCTTTTTGGCTATGGGACAGGAAGCAACTTGCCCAAGCATCTTGCCATGATCCCTTTCCCACCCTGGGCCAGCCAGTCTCGGATACAGTACTGAATGATATGCTACTATCCCTACAACCTTCCCACCATTCTGACATGCTTTCATGTGTGCACCATTTCAAGGCTGAAATCCAGGACCTAGGAAATAGGGTGGACAGGGTGGAAACATCAATGAATGAGGTGACTGAGTCATTTAGCACTATGGTGGATGTTTATATGGCCCAATCTGAGGATTGTAGCTGACCTAGAAGACAGGTGTAGGAGGAACAATATCTGAATAAGAGGTGTCCCATAAACAGTACTAACTAACCAGCTGCCACAGTTTGCTCAAGCTCTTTTTTCTCCGTAGTGCCCTCCCTGACCCCCTAATATGTCCTCATTGATAGAATCCATAGGTTGGCTAAGCCTTCCTTTCTCCCACCAAAGGTATCTAGCGATGTTATGCTCAGGATACATTTTTTTCATGCTAAGGAGAAAATCCTCTCCTCCTCCCAACAGATGGAAAACCTTCCTGCACCATACTCCTCTGTGCACCTGCTTCCTGATCTATCGCAGCATACCCTCCAAAGTTGCAAAAATTTAGCAACAGTGACCAAAGCCTTACATAACCACAAGATTCCACATGAGTGGAGATATCCAGCAACATTGTCTGTCACTTTCAATGGGACAATTGTTGGTCTCATACACTCTGGAGGAAGGCATGCAAAGCCCGAGGCAATGGGGCATCCCCCCCAGGCCCGCCGCCCACTGAGCCCCTACGTGGCCAAATGAAAACCCTGCAACCTGACTGGCAAAGAGTCTCTCATAAGAGATCACCAAAAAGAAACACCAATGCTTGAACCTGAGCTTCTTTCACTTACACCATAACACAATTCCCCGGTCCGAGTAGGCCTGTTACCCTTTTGTGTTTCCCCGCTCAATGGTAACGCAGTTTTCTTTGCTCCTGCACACAGCCCACTCCTTGAGCTCTTTTTTTGGACTGTATTGGTTGTTCATTTCATTCTTTAGTTTCTCGACCGCATATGTTCTCTGGCTCTTCAGTGCAAACACAGATCTTTCGCTCTACACCCATGAATCACCACCTGCTTCCAGTATGCAACCTTACCACCTCAGCAAACATTTCCATGAACCAAATCTGGACCATCTCCAATCTCCTGCTATAACTCCATAATGCCACTGAACTGCCTCTCCCTCAATGTCAAGGGCCTCAACCACCCTGCTAAGAGGTTCTCTCTCTAGGAGGAAGCATCCAAAACCAAGGCGGACATTCTCTGTGCCCAGGAAACGCACTTCCAAAAAGATGCCACTCCTGAATGCATACACAGGGACTATCTGCACATCTTTCTGGCTAGCCCTTCCAAAAAAAAAAGAGGAGTCCTTCTGGCTATTGGTATGTCTGTTGCTTTCCATCTCAAGAGTTTGCTCCTTGACGACGACGGTAGATACATTATCCTTACTGTAGATATCAATTCCAAACCATACAACATTGTCTCTATTTATGCACCGAACTCACATCAGCTGAGGTTCCTACGAAATATTTTCAAACTCATATGTTCGGTAAGGTACGGCCAACTGCTGATGTGCGGGGACTGTATTATGACCACAGACCCACACTTGGACACCAGTTCTACAAAAAAAGGAAGACATTTGTCCCCACGGACATTTTTCACAAAGAGGGGGTGTATGATGTCTGGAGGTGTCAGCATGCCGGTGAATGAGACTACACCTTCTCCACCAGACATCACTCCTACTTTCACATAGACCTATTTGTTGCAGATAAGTAGCTTCCTCAAAGGATTTCCTCCTCCACTATCCATGATATTACATGGTCGGACCATGCGGCCATTTCCAAAGTGGTGGAGGAACAGGAAGCCCCTTCTAGAGAGCCATTATGTTGATGTAATGTTAAGTTGTTGCAAAACGATGCTATATCTCAAGTGGTGTCTCAGCATCATCGGGAATTATTTTCCAATAATGATCATACTGTATCAGATCCATATGTACTATGGAATTCCCATAAGACATTTATACAGGTAATTTGCATACAAGAAGGGGCTAGGTTTAAATAACTAATTAACTCAAAATTGTCTAACCTGCTCTCAGAAATCCACTCCCTCGAGTCTAATAACAAAATATCCCCTACTCACTCGGTCTCATCCTCTCTCACTAAACTCAGGGAGGAACTAAGGATGCTCCTAGTGGAAAAGTATGACCGGCATCATAGGTCCCTTAAACGTACCTATTATGCTAACGCCAACAAAGCCGGGAAATACCTAGCTAATAGACTAAAAGCCTCTCAGGGGAAAGCCAGAATCTCCCACTTATCACACTCCACACTCAACTGCAGCATAACTAACCCCCAAGCTATTGCAGATGAGTTTGCCAATTATTACAGTACACTCTACAATCTCCGTGAAGATCCCCATACCCCCCAACCTTCCTTGTCTGACATTTAGCACTTCCTCCCCAAGCTACACCTCCCCTCCCTCACTGATGAACAGCTTCAAATGCTCAATTCTCCCTTCTCAGACTTGCAAATCTCCAAATCCATCCAAACTTTACCAACTCGTAAATCCCTAGGACCCGGCGGTCTACCAAACGATTACTATAAACGATTTACCAACATCCTGACCTTGTACCTAAACCCAGTGTTCACTAAAGCTATGCCTACTTCATACTTTCCCCCAGAGATGCTGAAAGTACAAGTGGTCACCTTACCCAAACCTGCTAACTTCTGTCCAATTTTGCTCCTTCTAGCCAAACTTCTAGCCAAACGTTTGATTAGTGTGGGTAAAACACATATCAAAAAGTACCAAATGGGTTTCATCAGTAGGAAACAAACCTCAGATGCATCACGACTAATTATTGACATCGTTCGACAGAGTACATTGACTCTACATGTCAACGGCACTAGAAAAATTTGGGTTCAAAGGCCCCATACTATTTACCATTATGGCCTTGTACTCTACGCCATCCGCACAGGTGAATGAATCTGGCCTATTATTGAAACCCTTTACCATTTCAAATGGGACTAGACAGGGATGTCCACTGTCCCCATCAGTCTTTAACCTAATAATTGAACCCCTGGTAGAGGCAATCTGCTCTCACCCGGGCATCACTGGCTTCAATATCCGTGACTCTGTTCACAAGATAAATCTTTTTGCAGACAACATTATTTTACTTTTAACTAATCCTGCATCCTCATTACCATTGGCATTTAAAACCCATTCCCAATTTAGTTGTATATCCTACTAAAGTGAACACTACTAAGTCTCTGATCTGAGACCTAGGGGTCTGAACCTCCACCAAATTCAAACTCCAGAGCAATTCCCCTTCACATGGAGCTCAGAAGGGATTCCCTACCTCGGAATTACCCTGACTGCCTCCCCCTCCTCTGTGGTGGCTGCCAATTTTAAACCCTTGAATTCCATAATTGATAGAGGGCTTAAACGTATCGCCCAGTTAGAAATATCTTGGTGTGGCAGACTGGCAACGAAAAAGATGAACATTCTTCCTCAAATTATCTACGACTTCAGAGCATTGCCCATTCCCATTCCCTCTAACTACTTAATATCTCTATCAAGAATTCTCAAGTCCTATGTTTAGCAGGGATGAAGGGCCAGATGCACGCACGGGTGTCTAACTAAATTCAGATCACTTGTCGGAGCAGATTTCCCCAATATCGAAGACTACTATTGGGCAGTACAACTGGACCAACCCGGCTGAACACCCCCCCCCCCCCCCCATGGGTAGAAATTGAGATTTAAAAAGCTCCTTCCTCAGACATTTGAAAGTTGTGGGAATCCAAAGCCCTGACCAAACTTATGCAAGCATCACTATTAGTTTGGAGACACGTTACAACTGTCAAATTGTGCTCCAAGACCCCTATTCATGTTTCATTTCCTTTTCAAATTTGAGGCCATGATTCTAGCAATATCAGTTAAGCCCCTGCAGAAATATGGTATTCAAAATGCCAAAGACCTCTTTAAAGGAAGAATCCCTTACTCCCTAGACAAGCTTGTTCAGAGATGCCACATTCCCATACAATATAGATTTAACTGCAGGATACTTTTGCACTTAATAGCCAAACATCCCCTACCCTCAGTTTCTATACCACCCAGCACCTGGGATTTTTTCATCCAACCTACATTTAAAATACGAGGGATCTCCCTCCTATACTATACTCAACAAGATAAATGCACCTTCTGCAAAACCAACCCTATGCTAAAATGGGAATTGGACTCCTTTTCTCCAGCACAGTGGCGTGCCACCTTCAGTTCAATAGCTAGAGCATCCTGCTGCACTAGTCATCACAAAGTGACTATCAAAATTACCAACAGATGGTACTACACACCATATAGACTAGCCAAACCCCCCCCCCCCTCTATCTCACCTTTGTGCTACCAAGAATGTGGGAAAGTAGGAAACCTCATGCATGTTCACTGGAGCTTCCCCAGTCATACTAGCTTTTGGTCTTGAGTGTTTCAACTGTTAGCTACATGCACAGGTATATTAAAAAAATCTCAACCAGCCTTGGCCCTGCTTAATATTGGCTTTATCCCCCCCCCCCCCCCTTATATTGACCCATAGTCACCCACAATCTTGTTTGAGCCAGGCTGACTGTCCTTAAACATTTGAGGACAAATCTTACTCCTAATATCTCAGAGGTAGTGACCATGTTCAACTCCAACTACACCTAAGTATTTTACCTATTAATGCCCTCAAACATATAGAATTCTCTCAGGTATGGAGCATATGGGTTAATAGACATACACTTCACCCATTATAACTTGGACAATTAGTAAATAAAATGTAATATATGTAATTTACCTAATGTACGCCCCTTGTAATCTTGGAGACATTTGTTTCCACTGTGTGCCTTGTTATATACTGTCTACAGTTTTTCTTTGTCATTTCTTGTGATAATCAATAAAAAAATATTGAATAAAAAAAAAAAATGGAGGATGGGGGCAGTGATCCAAGGACAAGTGGAAACTGGAGGAAAGGCAAGCTTTGAAAGATAGAGAGGAAGCAAAATGTGAACTGTGTCAAAGTTTGATATTTACGCAAAGCCAACAATCCATGGCTCTACCCAAAACTAATATTAAACCCTATTTTTTTTTTTTTTAATAGTTTAGTTATAGACATCAATATTTACATTGGAGGAATATAATTACATTTGGAGCAGACAGAATCTGGAACAGTTGTACATGCCAACCAATCGGCTTCTATGTTTCATTTTCAAAACGTACCTGAACAAGCCGAAGATAGAGTCATGGATTGTTGGCTTTGCCTAAATATCAAACTTTGACATAGACAACAAATCCTTTTATGTTGTCTCTGCATGGGTGTTAATAGGTGTTACACAGCTTTTTATTTTGAAAGAACCCATCCCTCAGTCCCTGATCACACTTTATGCTTAAAGTAAATCAGTGATGACAGACTCATTAAAATCAAGTCTTTTGAAAGATGTCATTCGTGAAATAGCTGCTAAGCCAGAGAGTAGGGTTAGCTCATCAGTTGTATTGATAAAGGTGTCCTTGAGCATTCAATGTTTATATTCTATTGCCTAACCCTGCTGATCCTGACATTGGGGAAGGAGATTTTTTTAGCTGAACTTATTTTTAGCCTAATAGTCCCCATGAGATACGGCCAGTGCTAAGAGTTTCTTTGTGTATGAACACAATATTCCGGGAACAGCTTATTGGTGACACTGGTGTTAATCCCTGGTGGACTTTCTGAGGTAATATGTAGAGAAAGCTCACCAGAGAAGAGAAAGAAAAAAATTGGGATGTCATCAATGCTCGGGCTATTACTAGAACAGGAAGTCAGGGAAAAATCTCCCCCAAGGGTATTCAGACGATTGTAGTACCCAACCAGAGTATGTTCTTGTTTCCCATTCAACCAGAATTAAGTAAAAAAATAGCTGAATGTTCATTTCCCTCATAAATCATTGTTTGAGCAAAGGTCAGGTGTGCAAATACTCAATGACAGGGCTCGTTCACATTGGTGGTTAGAGGATAAAAAAACCCTGTGGTTGAGCCACATTCTTCTGATAAAAAAAACACCATGGGCTTGTAGGCAGGTCCAGTCTACTTTGTCCACTGCAGTTGGCGCTATTTGGCAGCACTGCAGTTGGAGAGGAAGTCAGGAGGAACATGGTTCCTCTATGATTTCCTGGGTCACTGGGGAAGTGATCTGATCGGATGCTGCTGCCCCATGTGACTCTGGTGGCCATTTTGGGTCAGGCAAAGCATTTTTAGGGCCCTGACTCCCAGTGATTGTGAGTTGATAGAATAGGGACAGGTAACCCTGGCAGGAACAGAACTAGTAGCAGGGGAATTTCCTGGTGAGGAGGGAAAGTGTAGGGTTCTTAACCTCTCTGAACATCTGCCTACTTGGGCATATGATGGCCAGGTTGCATTCTGTCCCCTCTCTCCAGGTGTTGTTGGTTCGGCTATAATCTGCTTTCTATGCGCTGTTGGAACTTTAAGTGTCCCCAAATAGGTTTTCTTGCCACCAGGTTTTTTGTAAACTGTCTTTGCATTACACATTTTTTTTGTCAAATTTGGACTGGGTGTATAATTGCTGCCGCACCACTCTGCACCCCACCTACATGCTGTAATTCAAAGTCTAGAGACTGAAAATAAAGGGACATCTATCAACAAAAGACGGTGTGTGGCAAAAAAAGGCGAAAGCTACATTTTCAAAAAAGATAGAGTTGAATTAACCAGCAGGTTTCTTCATTTTGGCATGACGGGTCACTTCAAGTTGAACGATTACATTTGAGTTTTTGAATAATCATGGATTTCACTCCAATTAAACATCTCTCTCTATTTCTCCACCGATTCCCATGCATTCAGGCTGTATGTATATTTTAGCTGTCTGGAGCAGATTTCACTGCTCTGAAGCCGCTCTGTTCCTTGAAATGATCTGTGTTGCATTGTTAGACAGTATTCAGCTAGTCTCTTTCACGCTCCTAATTGGAAAGGAGGAATAGATGTGGAAGCCTGGTTAAGTGATGTGTCGAGTCATATAACTGAACAGCTAAGTGATTGATCACTTGCAGGAGATTGGACCGTGTTTTCTTTTTTGTCTTCTCTGACACAACGAAAATGGGACTTTGTGACAAAAGAATATGCATTAATAGCAATCAGAATTGGAGGAAAACAATGGCTGCCGGTATAAATGGAATTGCTGAAGTGATGAACAAATTATTATTAAAATGGTATCAATATATATATAATTTAAATAGACCCTTGAAGGTCAGATATATTCCTTGATGCCCACTGCCACAAACAGTAACATTATATTATTAAAAAAGGGGATTTCTTTAAATAATATGACTGTTCTTTTTCATATTCTGCATTAAGCATTGAAATACCTTCTTAGACCCAGTCTGTCCACATAGTATGGTCACCTGCTGCCTTGGCACCAATCCACAGGCAGTTTAACTCTTCAATGAGACACAGAAATTGAATCAAACACAATTGCACTTTAGCTAATTGTAGTACAGGGGATGTTTTCCAGTCTTTTCATGTGTAAGAAGACAGTGGGGTAGATTTACTAAAGCCCCGTACACACGTACCGATCGTCGGCCGAACGATTGGCCGTCTTTTGTCCAGGGCTGTCGTGTCTGTTGAAAACTGCAAAAGACTGCACACGAATTTTGTCGGCCGACTGCAGAAGTGATGTCATGTGATGGTTAACTTTCCTTGTCTTTTTTCTTTTCTGAGCATGCTCAGTCTTGCAAATCTGCTGTCTGTCGGCCGAAATCTGTACTGACTGGCGAACAATCGGCCGTTCTGGTGTTGGCCAACAGAAATTTTAATGCTTGCACGACAGATTCTGTTCGGCCGAAAATGCGCTGTCGGAAGCATCATACTAACAAGCCTACAATCGGCCGATTGGTCGTCGGCCGAATATTTACGGCCGACAATCGGTACGTGTGTACGGGGCATAAAACTGGAAAGTGCACAATCTGGTGCAGCTGTGCATGGTAGCCAATTAGCTTCTAACTTCCGCTTGTTCAATTATAGGAGCTGTATTCTATGCATTAAGATAAAAAGCCTTCTGTGTATAGCAGCCGCCCCAGTACCACCTAATACATACCTGAGTCCCATCTCTATCCAGCAATGTCTAAAGCCCCGTACACACGCAACGATTATCGGCCGACCGATCGTCCGACTTTTGTCCAAGTTGTGTTTTGTTGGTTGGAATGTGCCTAGACTGCACACGAATTTTCTCGGCCAACAAAATTCTACTTCAGAAGTGATGTCATGTGTTGGTTTGTTTTCTTTGTGTTTTTTCTTCACTGAGCATGCCCAGACTTGCTCATCAGATTTTTCCCTGTCAAAATCTGTACTGACTGCACGAAAATCGGCCGTTGTGTTGACGACCAACAAAAATTTTATAGTCTGCACACCAGATTTTTTTCGGCCGAAAAGTCGGAGTTGGTTGTCGGAAGCATCATACTAACAAGCCGAAAATCGGCAGATCGGACGTTGGCCGAAAATTCCCTGCCAATTTTCGACACGTGTGTACGGGGCTTTAGAGTCCCTTTCAGGACATTAATGTGTCCAGCAGTGACTGGGGAAAACAAATTCTTAAGTAACATTGCACAATTGTTATGACGTGTCATTCTGGTCATTTGTTGAGTATAAAATGGTGTACACAAATTTCTGTTTTTAATCAGTTTTTATTTTTATGAATAATAAAATATATATTATATATATATATATATATACTGTTATTTAATTGCCTTAAAAATCCCAGCCAAAGAGGAGATACTCTATTCATATATATATACAAATTTAACAAGAGATGTTGGCAATTCAACACCCTCAATCATCTGAGAAAATTCTATATACCTAGTATTTTCTTAACCACTTGCTGACTGCTAGCAGTATATTTACTGCTGGTGAAAGGCTTCCCCAGGGACCGCAACGTATGGGGGCACATGGGCAATGGCACGTCCCCTTGGGGTGTCTGCTCCTGTGACTGGTGTGTCCTGTACAGATCAGCCTCCCATAACGGTGGTGGTACACAGCTTAAGGTTCCAAACAAGTAAGATGCAAGCAGAAAACAAAGAGAGCAATGCAGCTATAAAAATGGAAATAAAAGAGAGCAGAGGCAATGAGAGGCCCATACCTACATGAGGGGTATCCCAGAGCCCATCATCCCCTTTGTGGAACCAATATTTTTATACCGTATCTTTAAATCCTCCAGCTTCCTTCAACTTTCCTCCCCAGGGAGAAGCTCATAATATAGAATCCCTGCCTACTTGCTGGTCCCTACTGTTGTACCCATAGGCAAAAATCATTAATCACTCTCCTCGTGGCAACTATTTGACAGTTCTACACTTTTCTACTATAACCTTATGCAAAGTGCCCCTCTAATAGAAGCGGCAGGGCTGGCACACAACCCAAGTGTCTTCTAAGCCAAATTTCACCCTGAAAGTGTTTCTAAACCCACAACAGTAAAATGAGTCTGTATATGCAGTAAAGCATGCTTGTTATTCTCACTGCGGAACCTAAGGGGTTAATCCTCTACATAAAAAGGCTCCTGGATCCTGTCTTCTCTGATCCTTCCCTTCTTCCACAGTCCCCAATCCATCTACTGATAGAACAGAGCCTTGGGGACAAGCTGCACATGCTCACTTTAGTGTGTGTTGCTGGAAAGTTTTTTTTTTTGGGAGAGTCCATGTGATCAGCACAGGGCCAACCAATACTGTCCAGAGAGAGGGTCAGGGGCCATGCAGCCTCATAGGACAATCAGGGGAGAATGAAAACTCATACAAATGTAGCACCCTTGTCTTAAGCAGGGTTGCTAGTAAAATTTAGTTTGCTGGGCAGTAACTAGCTTGGCTGATTATTAATTCTGTGGTATATTGGACTTATTCTTAATCTGGGTTTGGCTGTAGTTCTCCCTTCTGTCAGTGGGTGGCACTGTTGCCTCTGACATTAGAGTGAGAAATACAGTTAAACAGGCTATGAATATTTATGTCTCTCTTAGCCAATTACATTGCAACTGGTGCATGCTGGGAGATACTATTTAACTGGGGGGAAGTCCAATGGTCGCTCTCTTGCTACCCGGACCCCCACTGGGGTGGGGGTGTGCCACTGCTGCTGCTGGGTAGGCTTGAAGCCTGGGAGCTAGCCACATGCCTGGGACTCTGCTGAGCTAAAGCTAAGCATCATGCATGGACGTTATTTCTACAGCTTCTATATATGAGAACTTTTAACCATTTCTGGACCAGAAGGTTTTAAACCTTAATGACCAGGCCATTTCTTGTGATAAGGCACTGCGTTATTTGAACTGACAATTGTGTGGTCATTTGACTTTGTACCCAAATAAAATTGATGTCCTTTTTTTCCCACAAATAGAGCTTTAATTTGGTAGTACTGTATTTGATCACCTCTGCGATTTTTTTTTCTTTTTTGGGCTATAAACAAAAAAAACCCGACAATTTTGAAAAAAAATATATGTATATTTTTTACTTTCTGCTTTAAAATACAGCCAATAAAAAAAAAAAAAAAAATCACATTAGACCAATAATTATTCTGCTACATATTTTTGGTAAAAAAAAAATCCTAATAAGCGTATATTGATTGGTTTGCACAAAAGGTAAAGCGAAACGATGCAACATTTTTATGGGGTATTTTACACTTACTTTTTTATAAGTAATGGCGGCGATTAGCGACTTAAAGGAGGACTGCGACATTGCAGCTGACAAATCAGACATCTGAGTCCCCTGTAGTGCATTTGCACATCTCTCCCAGCAAGGAGTATTATCTCCAAGGGTTAGAAAGGCTGGATTCATCTCTTTTTCATGTATAGTGTAGGACCCACTGATAATGGGGTACTTTGACGTAGTGGTGGGCTTGAGCACGATATGGCCATATGGTGGGACCAAATCCCCATTTTTATTTATGGATTGTCTTCAAATTTGGTAGTAATTGCTTTTGCATGTGTGCGCTATTCTTTTTTAATATATAAATCAGACATCTAACTGACACTTTTGACACTTTATGGAGACCAGTGACACTAATGGCACTTTTCCACTGCAAGTACCGGCTAGTACCGGCTCGGCTCTACTCGGCCCTGCTTGGCCCGGTTTGCCTTTCCACTGCTGGTACCGCATGGTATAGTGTCGGAACGGTTCGGTACGGTACGGTATAGGTTTGCTTTTCCACTAAAGTAGTACTAAAGTTAAGTGGGTGGGATAACAACGGGGTGGGTGTGATTCTCTGACCAATCAGTGGCTAGTAGTGACTGCATGCAAAGGATTGTGGGATATGGTACCAGTTTGGTACCTGTTGGAACCACAATCGAGTAGGTACTGTTTTTTCAGAGCCGTACCGTACCGTTCGGTTCCATGCAGTGGAAAAGCAAACCTATACCGCACCGAACCGTTCCGACCCTATACCATGCGGTACCGCAGTGGAAAAGCACAAAAGCGTGCCGAGCCGGTACGGTTCCATGCAGTGGAAAAGCGCCATAATACAGTGATCAGTGCTAAAAAGGAACATTGTTTCACGCAATGGAGCCACACTGCCACAGTAAATACACGGCGGCTGGTCGGCAAGTGAGTAAAAAGCCTTTTGTTTTTATGAGGAAATCTGGGATCACCTAAAGGAAAAGGAATCTTACGGAATTACAGCAACCACCAAGGAATCTAAGGATTACCATGACCAGCACTTTCTGCTTTGTTTAAACCACACTGTGGTAAGTAGATCTACAAAGGGGGAAACCCCTCAAGCAAAACGGATTAAGCACCAGCACTTTTACAATTTGAAGAAAGGATCATTATATGGACTTTAGCACAGCACTATTGTTCATTTATAATAAGTTATTTGCACAAGTTATTTTGCACAGCACAGATATTTGCACTTTATGAAAATATTGTAATATCAATTTTATTATTTATGTATTTGAGAATTATATGGTATTTATGTTATTTATGCACGTAAACACTTTGTAGCAGCGCTGCAATCACTGACCAACAAAAAGTAACACAGCTCCCATATACTGTATGTATTTCACCTGTATATTTAACAATTTAGCATTATCTAAAGCCAAAACTGTTTGGTTTTTGTCCAAATATTTTTTTGACCATAATCTGTGAGCTGTGGCAACATGCATATACCTCTCCTAACACATTGACAATAATATGCATTCAACCTTGGTTCAAATAAAAGTTATAGTTATAAATGACAATCTAAGTATCAAACATTTTTCTGTCAATATGTGTAGGACTTGCATTTTAAATGTCCACCGGGTATTAAACGAGTGCACTGAATTTAAGTGAAAAAGGCAACAACAAGAGAAACATTTAGATTACATCTAATCATAATAATAATAATACATCACATTATCGCTTCTGTACTGACTATCTGGAAAATCAAAAACAAAGGGAAAAGTAAGACATCCTTGAAAATGATTTTATGAACCCATTTTAAAGGGGGTCATGTTGCTTGTGGGTTTTTTTAAACAATTTATACTATTTTGCTATATTATTCATTACAAGGTTTTCTAATCAACAGCTGCTTTTTATTTAATCAAGTATCTTTTGTTGTGTCTCCGGAATGATTGTCAACGTTCCGTGTACAGAATACTCTGTTCCAGGCAGGCTAAAGTTCTCAAATCAGAAACACATTGAGTGGGATTTATCAAGCAACTTGCTGACAGAATGAGGCAGCTATCTGGGGAAAGTTAGACTGCTTCATATTTAGCAAGAGATTTAACTAGTTCAGCTCTTACACCTCTACATCTTCTATGAAGCATGGTAATATTTCTGTTTCTGCTATGGTGGGCCTTTTTATTTGGCAATAACTTTGTCATTACTTAGGGTAACAAAGTAAGACATAAATATTTTTTTTAAGACAAACACAGCTTTCTTTTGATAATATTGCCTTCCAAAAATGATTTTATTTATGAGCAAGCCATAAATAAAAAAAAAAAAAAATTAAAACTTTTTCTATTTTGATCAGTGTTAGTAAAACAAAAACTGTGGATAAAAAAGTATAAATTCTATTTTCATTTGTCTTATTTAAAACGATACTCAAATAATTATTCTGGTAAAAAGCATTTCAAAGGTATTTACAAATGAATTTAATTTAATTTTTAATATATAATTTATAATTTAACCACTTGCTTACTGGGCCAATTCTGACACTTTCCATACAATTTTGAGGAGTACACCCCTCACAGTTTGTAAATGTTTTATTATATCTTTTCATGTGACAACACTGAAGAAAGGACACTTTTCCAAATTGGGCCCAATTAGCCATTTACCCTCCCCCGGTGTCATGTGACTCGTTAGTGTTACAAGGTCTCAGCTGTGAATGGGGAGCAGGTTTGTTAAATTTGGTGTTATCGCTCTCATTCTCTCATACTGGTCACTGGAAGTTCAAAATGGCATACCATGGCAAAGAATGCTCTGAGGATCTGAAAAAAGAACTGTTGCTTTACATAAAGATGGCCTAGGCTATAAGAAGATGGCCAAGACCCTGAAACTGAGCTGCAGCACGGTGGCCAAGACCATACAGCGGTTTAACAGGACAGGTTCCACTCAGAACAGACCTCCCCATGGTTGACAAAAGAAGTTGAGTGCACGTGCTCAGCGTCATATCCAGAGGTTGTCTTTGGGAAATAGATGTATGAGTTCTGCAAGCTTTGCTGCAAAGGTTGAAGGGGTGGGGGTCAGTCTGTCAGTAAGCCACACACTGCATTAAATTGGTCTGCATGGCTGTCATTGTAGAAGGAAGCTTCTTCTAAAGATGATGCACAAGAAAGCCCTCAAACAGTTTGCTGAAGACAAGCAGACTAAGGGCATGGATTACTGGAACCATGTCCTGTGGTGTGATTAGACCAAGATAAAAATGTTTTGGCTGTCAATCAAAGTCAGTGAGTCTAACAGGAGAAAAAGAGGGCGGGGCAAAATGGCAGCTCTGTGTTTGAATGGACACATGGAACTTCAGCTTGGCTTGGGTGCCCCCACGGCAAGCTGCTTGCTGTGGGGGGCACTAGATAGGAGGGAGGGACCAGGAGTAGGAACGAGGAACCCGAGAAGAGGTGGATCCAAGCTGCTCTGTGCAAAACCAACTACACAGAGGAGGAAAGTATAACAAGTTTGTTATTTTAAAAAAAATACCCTGAAGAAGTCATGTGAGCAGACGTGACGTAACGCGTAGGGCAGAGCACAGGAAGTGACGTCTTGAATGCGGAAACTAGGTCCGCGATCACCTGTATGCAGCGAAAAGCGCAGTTTACCACGTTTGTTTGTAAGTGCATTTAATTTTACCTAAATAAAACGGTTTATTATGGCAATATTGCACTATGTGAGCATTTTACTTTGAGATTCGTGGGACCCCTGGAGGACATTTTATCCCGATCCATATAACACAGGCTAACTACCATCCCTGATGGCAGTATAAGGAATGAAAGGAGAGGAGTGATATATCTGCATAATAAAGAGGCGCAGTATCATATAAATTGAGGTGAGCAGTTAGCACGCTCTTAGGGGCAACAAGCGAGAAGAAACACCCCACAATTTTACACGGTGTTAGGTGGAGGTTCAACACCCGGAATAAGAAGAACACCACATATAATGTTGATATTTTGGACACTCTAAGCACTTTATAAGGACTGAATACTAAGATTGTATAATAAGTTCTCTCACCTGTGTATTTATTGAGCACTGAGCACTTTACCGTCACCTATATGAGATTTATTTAATTACTATTCACCCACATGCATTTATTTTAATAAGACTGATAGTGTTTATTTATATATATATATATAGATTAACTTTTTAAGCACTGGTGCACTTTATATATATATACTTTGAAGAGAGTTTTATGAAGCTTTATTGATTGTTTAATTTATTGAATATTTTAGAGGTACACCCAGAAATTTGAAGAAAAATTATTTTGAGCACTATCACAGTAATTGAACACTTGTTTGGAGTGTTTTTTTTAATGTTTAAGATTGATTGGTCTGCGACACTTCCCTGAAGCGCGGTACCCCTCCCCCTCCAATGTTACATGTGATAGTAAAACCATCAATGCACAATAAAAGTATCTTTATTAAAATGTAGCACAAAAGCAAAAATAAAAGTAGCCACTCACATATAGGTATACTCTGGTACTCCTCAAAGGTAACAGGTAGAGTTCCTCAGTGGGCCGCTAGACATGTTTCCGGTCAAAAGCCATTCATCAGGGGGATCCTGTGCAGTGTCGGTCTAGCCGCCCACTGAGGAACTCTACCTGTTACCTCTGAGGAGCACCAGAGTATACCTATATGGAAGTGGCTACTTTTATTTTTGCTTTTGTGCTACATTTTAATCAAGATACTTTCCATTTTTTTGTACATTGATGGTGACTGTCCAACAAGAGGTTGAGAGAAGATTCTGGGGTGCTTGGCGTTATCCGTTTGAGGCTGTACCGAGATCCTTGCTGGTCCATTATATTGTAAGAATATTTAATAATAAATATCTTGCGCTCGTACTTATGTCAGAATATTTATACTGCTCTGAATATAGCAGTGTATTTATTTATGGTTAATAAGCAAAGATCTGTGCTGTAGGAGAGTCTCCACTTATTCCATAAATCAATGTCGAGAATTCTTTTTAATTGATTAATTTCTTTTTAAAAGCATATACCAATCTTAGTGAGTACAGTCTACAGCGTGGAATATATATAAAAATATTTATTCTCAAGACATGCAAACACGATATATGATCAAACAAGAAGTGACACAAAAAGATAACTCTGCATAAAAATACTAACTTCAAATAATCAATGCAATGTGATGTTTAGCTCAATAATGAAAGTGAAACTGAAACAAAGTGAAACCAAAACGAAAGCAAGATTACCATTTCTTCCCAGGTATAGTATAAGCCATAAATTAATGTTCTATATAAACAGACTACAATGGTCTGCGAATCACAGGGCCCAAAGTCATTCCACTGCAGAAGGAATGAGAATAAGCCATGCAAAACGGAAGACTTAAAATTGCAAATAATGCACTTAATCTGATATTAATAAAAATGTATAAAAACAAAAATCAGCTATTTAGAGAAAAATCTACTATGGATTATACGGCTGGGATTGTAATCTTATTACCCTTTAAATATGCAATATAAAACATATAAGGAAAGAATAAACAATTGTTGAATAAAATCAAATAACATAGCAAGGCATAATTACCACACTTAAGATGGTGTTACCAGAGTCCTAAGATGGATGCCAGTGAGGGAGGAGTTTCCTCCAAGTTTCAGATGAATGATGTGGATCAGGGAGTATGTCTGCATGAGTCTATTGAAAAATGTAATAGCGTGTGTGGTGTAAGTGTGAGGTGTGTTGTCAGTAGTGTAATGTGTGTCCTCTCTCTCATCTGGGTTGGTCTTTTATATGGTAAGAACAAAGAGCTATAAAAATTACCATAAGTAAAACCCAGAGGGATGAAACATTATCCCAATTGGTCGGGATATTCTATACCTAAACTAGTGAGGTCAGAGACACACCCCTTTTGATAATTAACCCCATACTTGGATAATAAAGTTAAATGATTTCTCTATATGTGAGATTAATCATATAACACAACATAAAACTTTGTCTAGACTCCCAGTACATACATAAATGTCCACCTGTATCTCCATAATTCACCTGAGCAAGTAATGCCATTCCAATAATTATATTATTTAACACAATATCATATTTTTATATGGAAATCTGAAATTATCTCAAGACTGCACCTGGTATTTTGTCTCCAGAGGGCAGTGTCGTACCGTTCATTAGATTTTGTATTTAACACTTTTACCACCATGTCCTTATCTGATGACCTCTCTGACCTCTGGCTAGTGAATAGCCATTACTTCTTTGACCATGTCTTACACTGTCAATTAAGATGTCTGGCCTGTAGGATTTACAACACCTTGAGCACTTAGACTAGACTTCTCTGAAATGAGGCAACTAGTGACGAGATACATATGTCCTTACACTTATTAGAAAAAGAATTCTAAGTAAGATTATTACTGAGAATATAAACCTAAAACGTGACACAATGTTCCTAAATCTATATGTATATGCCTTACATAATATAATGATATAATTATAGCTAATATCTTCTCACATATAATAATGTATCTATGAAAACTTATATGGTTCATCTTTAAATGTATGCTGAAAAACACTGAGCCATTGTCTATTGTTAAATACCTATAGACAGACTGAGATATCACCCCCTTTAACATAGCGTCAGACTGACTAAGTTTTATCTGATCGAGATGTCAAAAGGGATCTTATTTACGATTACATAGAAATACAAAGATCTCTGTTGAAACCATAGACCCTTTGTAAGCCTGTGAGAGACATTTTGTTAGAATACATATATATATGAACTTTGTTTCACCTTAAAAACAAGATGGACGCCATCCTGTTCAGAATCTCTTATATGCATAATATGAAATATACATGGCTTTTAAAATCATTTTTCTTTTTACCTATTATTATTTTAATTAACCCCCAATAACCCCGACAATATCAAGCATGTGATCTTTCAGTTCTGGGGAGTTTGCACTGCATGTGGGGTGGAGGTAGTGTGCACTCACTGTGTCTATTCATCACTTTTGAACCCCCCCCCCCCCCCTCATGGGGATGTGACATACTCACTTTGATATACTGCACCATGATATTCTTTTCCCTTCTCTTTTTATCTGCATACACTTGATTGGACTTCTCATCTGAGGATTACTATCACATGTAACATCAGACGGATTTTATCCAGGGAGCCACTCTGATCCAGTGTTCTGTGTCATATTGTTTGGTCTTCTGGGACTGACAGATATATTTTATAACTGTTCAAGCACTGCAATACTCATATTATTACTCATTACAAGGATTTGTGTGCCTTTTATTGCTGGCTGCTGGAAGTGGTGCGCTGATCTTTTGGAACATATTTTCGATCAGAAACCATGACCGAGAGCTGTCAGTGACAGCTCGATCAGTTTGTTGGGAGCACGCACACAAGCTCAGGCTGCCATAAATGTATATGTGCTGCTGCTGTTTAAAGCATATGTACGTTATGCGGTCTGGAAGTGGGTAAAGTAAATGAGTTTGCACATTATGATTGGCCACAATGGCAGATGTTATCACTGCAGAGATCATTAAAATTATGAAGGAAAACTAACTAATTCCCCAGAAGCACATACTCACCTATTCTTTGCCATTTTACTAGTCTGTTCAGCCATCGGCAGCAAAGAAAAGAATCCCTGGAAAGTCAAAGTCATTTTAATTGGAGCTTACAAAATGAAATGAGAAGTTTTGATTAGATTTGGGCTTTAAAGGATAATGTGTACTAAGGTATTTTGATTTTGGGTATACAGTGATCATATACAGCACAATTTGGGGTGGTATATATATATATATATATATATATATATATATATATACAGTATGTACAATTACTTTTCAAAATTTCTGTTTAGTTTATCTGCAGCACAAACAAACCATCCGAATGCCTAAATCAATTTGTTCTTTTTGCAGGTTTGGGAATTCAGGGGTTAGTTTCTTGAGTCGAAATACGGAGAGAGAGAAAAGATCAATTCCTGGCACTTAAAGTCCCACTCATTAAATTAGTGGGTACAGGCGATAAATAGTGCAAGTCTGCTTTATTTCAGGCGCTTCTCCAAGAGGAAACAATTGAGAAGAACTCAGAAAACACATTTTTTTATGTGATTGCAGCATTCAACTTAATCAGCAGCAACTCAATGGCCAGATCGCAGAACCAAGACTGCCAGTAATAGTGCCATATTACTGCAGTTTTTTTCATACTGTACAAGGGGAGAAAGTTGAAGGTGGGACAATAAAATGCATGTAATCATTTGACCTAGAGCAATTAGCAAACATGGGACCACCTAAGGGAGCAAATACCCCTCCCTACCACAGTCATGCACATACAGAAAGGCCGGTATGGGTGGAAAACAATTAGCCTACTTGTCACAACCCTCCTGGGGCTTTGCAGCAGTGTCGGAACCCAAATGCAGCGGAACAGCACTTCATTACAATCATGACCCTCAGGAGCACCTGGAAGTGGGGACAGGGTCCCGAAGGGTCTGTGGTGGCATGGAGGCCTTTAATGGGAAGAAGCAGAAAGCAAGGTCAGTCAATCCGAAGTCAGGGCAAGCGGTTGGCAAGAGAAGTCGATCAATCCAGAGTAAGGTCAGGCGGCAGGCAAGGAGAGACAAACAGAAGATCAAGGGTCAGGAACCAGGAACACGAGCTGAGAAACGGGACAAAAGGCAGGTATATGAGAGCAAGGAAAAAACCAAGCACTGACTGGAAGACGTGCTTGGTTTAAATAGAGAGCCAGGATCACATAAATGACCACCTCCCACCAGTAGGTTGGGCACAAAGGAGCTATAAAGGGAAGTCAGGGACCTGGCGCCATCTTGATTTGCACCATAGTCCCTGACCTTCCCTCCCTTACCAGATCCAAAGCCCTCCACCTCCTCCCTGTGCAGAATGCTGGGTCTGCATCTTGCCATGACGGCGTGCTCACCGTGGATTTTGGCAGTGAGAGGGAGAGAGGGAACCACCGCAGTCCCAGGAGAGAGGTCTCCGAGAGTGCGAGTGCCGCGACTCCTCCGCGGGCGCCCAGGAGCAGGTGATTGCAACGGCATTGCCATGACACTACTCCTGGATAGTACAGGAATACTCAATGACCTAACTTCAGACCTTTAAATTCTAAGGAAAAACCTGGACCAGGAATAGCTCGCTTGTATTGAAAGTCTGCCAATAAAGAAGTAACTCCAGCCAACAGGGAAAGGAGAGATAATGTCATTGTCCCTGGGTGATTTTTGAAGGTAAATTTGATTTTTACATAGAGTCTTTACAGCTGCTATATAAGGATTGCTAGAGAGTTGTGACATGAGAGAGGGAGCAACAAAGCTTGTGGCAACCTGTATACCCAGGCATAGTTAGACAAGATAGCCAGTATATATCCCATCGTCTGTAGAAGGTATAACTTTAACCACTTCTGGACCGGACCTATTTCTGACACTTGTTGTTTACAAGTTAAAATCATTATTTTTGCTAGAAAATGTCTTAGAACCCCTAAACATTATATATGTATTTTTTTTTAGCAGAGACCCTAGAGAATAAAATGAGATTGCTGAAAATTTTTTTATCAGACCATATTTGCGTAGCGCTCTTCCAAACGCAATTTTTTTGAATCAAAAAATAAGAAAACAGTAAAGTTAGCCCAATTTTTTTCTATAATGTGAAAGATAATGTAACGCCGAGTAAATAGATACCCAACATGTCATGCTTCAAAATTGCGTACGCTCGTGGAATGGCGACAAACATTAGTACTTAAAAATCCCCATAGGCAACATTTTTAGAATTTGTACAGGTTACCAGCTTAGAGTTGCAGAGGAGGTCTAGGGCTCAAATTATTGCTCTCGCTCTAACAATTGCGGCAATACCTCACGTGTGTGGTTTGAATACCGTTTACATGGGTGGGGCGTATATTTTCGCTTCTGCGTGCGAGCTAACGGGGACAGGGCGCTTTAATTTTTTTTCCTATTTATTTTATCTATTATTTTTTATTTTTACACTGTTTTAAAAAAAAAAATGATAATTTTTATTCCTATTACAAGGAATGTAAACATCCCTTGTAATAGAAATAGGCATGACAGGACCTCTTTAATGTGAGATCTGGGGTCAAAAAGACCTCAGATCTCACATCTATACTAATAAAGAAAAAAAAAAAAAGAGTAATTTTTTTCATAATGAAAAACAATGGGCTCCTTAAATGTGTTGCTAGGAGACAACATCTGACGTCGCTCCAGTCCTCCAAGGCTATAGAGTCGAGTGGGGCCATCTTGCCCTCATTTGACTTCCTGCCTTTGAGGAGCATGGACCGGCTCGTTCTTACCGCTACCTGCAGGTCCACCACTGGGACCACCTGTATGTGAAAGAGGACCGCCCGGTAGTTTAAAAAAAATTCAGGGGTATGGCAGCTATCTGCTGCCGTAACCCCAGTATTTAACGTCAAAGTACCGACGTAAATTGCAAAGCAATCAATCAATTTTTTTTTACCAAAGACGTAGCAGAATACATTTTTGCCTAAATTTATAAAGAAATTTGATTTTTTTTTTAAAAATGTATTGGATATGTTTTATAGCAGAAAGTAAAAAATATTATTTTTTTCACATTTTTTTTTCATTTATATAATAAAAAATAAAAATCCCAATGGTGGTCAAATATCATCAAAAGAAATCTCTATTTCTGTGAATACAATTATACATTTTTTGTTTGGGTACAACGTTGCATGACCGTGCAATTACCAGTTAAATTAACACAGTGCTAAATAGCAAGAAATGGCCTGGTCATGAAGGGGTTAAAACTTTCTGGAGCTGAAGTGGTTAAAACACAAAATTAGGGAATATTCAATAAAGTCCTAATGGTAATTTTCTTTAGCACTACCATCGCCTAATTCAGGAAAGCATTTGTGCTGTTGTTAACATTACTGACAATTGCAGCAAATTCTTACTACTGCCACTTTCAGAACCTGTCATTATGGCAGCCACAGATTCTTAAAGAATTACCACCAGTTCTCCGATTAGGAAACTGGTAGTAATTAAGACCAGCTTTAAACCGGCATACAGAGATTTCATAGTTGCTAACATTTAAAAAAATTTCCAGGGACACTTTGCAGCACAGCTATCAATTACCACACCCACTTCCCTGAAGCTCCGCCCACTCTGCATAACTAATCTCACCTATTTATCAGATTACAGAGTCTACTCAATATAGAGAGAATTACAGGAAATTAAAAAGGGAATTTCAAACTTAAGGCCACAGTAGCAGAATTGGAATAAGTCTCCCATTCAGCTGCACTACTTCTGCGTAACATTCATGGGCAGCCCGATTAACTACTTGTCGACCGCCGCATGACTATTTACTGCGGCGGTCAGCCCCTCACAGGCAAAGCAACGTAGTACTACGTCGCTAGCCTGCGAGGGTCTAGGGAGCGATTGCGTGCCGCCTGAGGCGCGCTCCCGCTCCGTCACCCCCCCCCCCCGCGCGTGTGACCGCCGCCTGTCATTCTCCCCTGTGTAGGAATAGTGATCATACGGTTCTACTATGTAGGACCGTTGATCACTGTTCCTACAACTCAAGCCACAGCCAATCACAGTTAGAATCACGCCCCTAGGGACACACATAACCCCTCCCTCTCAAAAAAGTTAACCCCTTCACTGCCAGTGAATTTTTACAGTAACAGTGCATATTTATAGCACTGATTACTGTAGTAATGTCACTGATAACCCCAAAAGTGTCAAAAATGTCAGTCAAGGGTCCGATCTGTCCGCCGCAATGTCGCAGTACCGCAAAAAAATCGCAGATCGCCGCCATTGCGCGTTAAAAAAAAACAACAAAAATGACAAAAATCTTTCCCTTTGTTAGTAAACGCGATAACTTTTGCGCAAACCAATCAAAATACGCTTTTTGCGATTTTTTTTACCAAACATATGCAGCATAAAACAAATTGGCCGAAAATTTTAAAAAATGTTGATTTTTACATTTTTTTGGGGGGGGGGGATTTCATATAAAAAAATGTGAAAAATATTGTTATTTTTGCAAAATTGAAGCTCTTTTTTTGTTTATAGCGCATGATCAAAAAATCGCACAGGTGATCAAATACCACCAAAAGAAAGCTCTGTTTGTGGGAAAAAAAGGACGTCAAATTCGTTTAGGTACAGCGTCGCACGACCACGCAATCGTCCGTTAAATTCACGCAGTGCCGAATCGCAAAATAGGCCCTGGTCAGGAAGGGGGTAAAATCTTATGGGGCTTAAGTGGTTAACAGGCGTTTCCAGGGACAATATAAATTACCTGGGACAGGCTCCTATTTGCAGGGACTGTCCCAGGAAAAAAGGGACAGTTGGCAAGTATGAGATTTGGAGCATGTCTATTCTGGGAAACTGTTATGTACATAACAGCTTCTCATACAGCACTCTATTGCTGGCCCCATCTAGCTCTCAGCCGGAAGATTCCCCGAGTGAAAACTAAATGTAACCAAAGTGGAGTCGGGTGGTACAGGTGGTCTCATTACCCAAATTTGGCAATGCCCAGTTTTGGGAAATAACTTGTCAATGACTAGGCGAAGCCTTATGGGGAACTGACAGATGAGTTCCCATTCAGGTCCCCTTTACTTGGGTATAGTGGGTCCATTCAATTGGATCAAATAGTGGCTATGGATCCGCCTACTGCTGTGTACTGTCAACCAAAAGTAAAGCTGACCTGATGGGGAACTAGTCTCTCAGTTCTACATCAGGCTCCACCTCAGTACAAAACTCCCTGGCCATACACCTGTCAGTGTGACGGGCACAGTGAGGTCACTGGGAGTGTCCAATATGGACACTCTGATCTCAGTGAGGGCACCCACAGATTCATGTACTTTTCTCTGACAGGTAAATGACTCAGGCACAAGCACTGACAAACTTGGTGCTGTGCTCCGACATCTAGGACACCCTTTATAAATTCCCCAGAATGTCTTTTAGGGGAGTGAAGGGCCCCCTTTATCAAGGCCGTACTGTGGTTCAATCCGGCAACCGGAGCAAGCTGTTGTAAAGCATCATGATCCTGAAGCATCCTGGGATATGTGATGGGCAGGGAAGGGGGTGGACTGAACAGTGTCATTCTCATTATGAAAGAATTGAGGAAATGGGAGCAGTTCCCTGTCAAAAAAATACATTCTCCCAGTAAAAAAAGAGGGGGTGGGAGGACGATGAATGGTAGTTTTTTTTTTCAGTGAAGGTCCACATGGTAGATCTGCTTTAGAGAGTAATGCCACTTTTGTTGAGAAAAAACATCCCCCTCTGGGTGAACTGTGTACAGCAGGGGTCTTCAAACTATGGCCCACCAGTTGTTCAGGAACTACAATTCCCATCATGCCTAGTCATATCTGTGAATTTCAGAGTTTTATAATGCCTCATGGAACGTGTAGTTCCGCAACAGCTGGAGGTCTATAGTTTCAGAATCCCTGATGTATAGGGACGTAGATAAGGAGGTACCACCAGTCCTCCTGTATGGGGCCCTGGCCAGCAGGAGGGCCCAGGCAGCAGGGTGAATCAGATGTGGGCAAGGAGGATGATCAGTGCGGTAGAGGGGCAATTACTGGAACCCTGTATGGCTCTCTCTGCAACATCTGAAAGCTGGCTTCTTCTCCTCTCCCTCCCACTGGCTTTCAGCTGCTGCAGAGAGAGTCATACAAAGAATTGGATCCAGTAATTGCCCCCCCCCCCACCACACCAATCACCCTCTCTGTTAACCACACAATTCCCCCTGCTGCCCGGGCCCACCTGTGTGCCCCCCTGTCCCCACAACCCTGCCGTACTGGAGGCTTCCATCCTCTCCTTCCCACCAGCAGCTACAAGCATACAATAGGATCCTTCAAGATTGAGAGTGGGGTAAGGGTCCAGTATATATGTCATATTTACCAGCTCTTCCTTTCCTGAATTTTCACAATGTGTGATCAGTACCAATCACTCACTGTGTTCATTCATAACTGAAGCATTGGCTGTATGAGGTCCAGTTCCAGGTTGTCTATATGGGACCCTGTGGTTTCTTACAGCAGCCCTGTCTATGTACATTGCAAGGATTTTAACAAACTTCGCAGCAGGTTCCTACCTTTTGCTATTCTGAAAATATAGCTGTTTGTTTGTCTGTGTACAGAGTGAATCTGTATGGGAGTGGTTTTATAATTATCGATCAGCTGCTGCACCTGTGGGACTCTAATGAGGAAATTGGCAAGGTCCGCATCCCTTTAGACGTCATTTTCCTTTAGGAGTATCTCACCAAAAATGAAACTTGTGTTGCAAGGGATGCCAAAAATCTGACTTGTATCTTAGAGCAGACTTCTGGGAAAATCAGTAAGCCAATCACAGAAGCAGAAAAACACCATCTGTGTACATAACACTTCCAATTTGGCATATTGCATTGCATTTTACAGAACATAACAGCGCCTCACATTGAAAAGGAACATTTTTTTATTTTTTTTATTTCATTCAATAACAATATTACTTCAGTTGCATTTGTGTATGCTACATTATTATTATTATTATTATTATTATTATTATTATTATTATTATTATTATTATTATTATTATTATTATTATTTTTATTTATTTTTTATTTATTTTTTTTAATTCACAATTTTTTTTTCCACGAAAGTGGAGTTAGTGTATAGAATAGAATGCTGTTACCATTGAATAGGTACATAACCTTACATTTCTCATCATTCCATTTCATTTGCTATTCATTACATAATCTGACATTTCAGCTTTATAAGATAATTATTTTTAAAGCTTTTGAGAGCTTTATAATGTTAAAAAAAAAAAATCTGACTATAATTTTTAGTTAATTAAGAAAACAAAATCAAAATTTAGGTCAGCTGCTAAAGGAGTACAGTTTTATATAATCTCTTCTCTGTTGTTGAGGAGGGAACATACTGTAGATATAGAGCCATATCTCATGCATTTATAGAACGATTTTATGATGTTCTTTTATATAATATTATTACTTATAATTACTTATAGCTTTAATACTGCTGGCATTGTAAAGAGTAAATAAAGGCAATTAAACATTTATAATGGGCATAAAATCGAAATATCATTATATTGTTTACCTATTTTGCTGGAACCCACTAACTTAAGGACAGATCACAATCACCCACAGGGAAGATCTATCTATTCAGTAATAAGCACTAAACCATCAGAAACTGGGTATCTTGCATGTATTCTGTTTTTTCCACTTGTACTGTTGGGTCCAAACATCATAAAACAATCGTCTGAAAATAATCATATTGCGTATTCCCCCCATCTGTGATAGGGCAGATTAATTCAGGCTTCTCCAGATGTTTGGACATGTGAGTTTTGGTCAAAACAAGGAACAACTGTAACTCTGGTATGGTGAAGTTTGGGTATAAATGTTAATCCACTGATTAAAATGTTGCGTAATTATAAAAGATGTGGATTACCTGACTTATTAATGTATTTGTCTGTACAAAAAGCCAATAGGCTGGAACTGCCCTATTTTTGAGTATTAGATGGTGGACCAGATTGTGCCTCACTCTCAATAAACCAAATTTAGTCTGGTCCAGGTTCCCTACCCTTGGTTGTCTGTGCAACAAAAAAAACTTAACACAGTGTATCCTATGCTACTGATGATTGGAGGCATACACTTCATACTTTGATTGTGCAAATCATTAACCACTTGCCAACTGCTCACAGTATATATACTGCGGCAGTCAGCCCCTCACAGGCAGAGCGAGGTAGTACTACGTTGCTAGCCTGTGAGGCTCTGGGGAGCGAGCGAGCGACGCCGGAGGTGCGCTCCCGCACCCCCCGCGCGTGTGACCAGGGGACCCGATGTCCGCCGGTCACTCGGCGATCATCGGTGGAGAGGGAGAAAGGCAGGCGGCTGATGTAAACAAGCCACCTGTCATTCTCCCCGGTGTAGGAATCGTGATTATGCGGTTCTACTATGTAGGACCGTTGATCACTGTTCCTACACCTCAAGCCACATCCAATCACAGTTAGAATCATGCCCCTAGGGACACACATAACCCCTCCCTCTAAAAAAAAGTTAACCCCTTCACTGCCAGTGTAATTTTACAGTAACAGTGCATATTTATAGCACTGATTACTGTAGAAATGTCACTGGTAACCCCAAAAGTGTCCAAAATGTCAGTCAAGGGTCCGATCTGTCCGCCGCAATGTCGCAGTACCGCAAAAAAATCGAAGATCGCCGCCATTACGCGTTAAAAAAAAAAACAACAAAAATGACAAAAATCTTTCCCTTTGTTAGTAAACGCGATAACTTTTGCAAAACCAATCAAAATACGCTTTTTGCGATTTTTTTTACCAAACATATGTAGCATAAAACAAATTGGCCAAAAATGTTAAAAAATTTCGATTTTTACATTTTTTTGGGGGGGAATTTGATATAAAAAAAATGTGAAAAATATTGTTATTTTTGCAAAATTATCGCTCTTTTTTTGTTTATAGCTCATGATCAAAAAATTGCACAGGTGATCAAATACCGCCAAAAGAAAGCTCTGTTTGTGGGAAAAAAAAGGACGTCAAATTCGTTTAGGTACAGCGTCGCATGACCGCGCAATTGTCCGTTAAGTCACGTAGTGCCGAATCGCAAAATAGGCCCTGGTCGGAATGGGGGATAAAATCTTCCGGGGCTTAAGTGGTTAAAAAATCTCTGCCCAGAAAAACAAAGGGGTTGATTTACTAAGGGCTAATAGGCTGTCAACGTTTCAATAGAGGAGCGACCGAGTGGACACATTTTGCCCGTCAAGCTCTTAGTGATGGGAATACCATTTTGGGAGATCTTTTGCTGAGTTTGGAAGTAATGCAATAAATAAAGAAGTGTATATTCATCCAAATGATCTTTGGGCTTTGTAGTGCAGTCAATTTTGATTGCCTATATACAGCCTTTTAATAGGCATTCCCCCATAGATGGTAAGGTGTGCAATCTTGAAATCGTGCATTTTCCTCAGTCTTTTTCTTCCCCCTTTGTTGGTTCCAGTACTTGAGGACTATTTCACAATTAATATTAATGGTCGCTCTACTATTTGGCCCCGGCGCCTGCCCCAGAAGGGACATTTCCTTGCATGTGCAATTATCCAGACAAGTAATGTAAGGTCTGTAAAGCCCTGAAGAAGCTTGTGCTGAAACATGTCAGCTTTGAAGACCTACACCACGTATTTGGTTCTCTTGTATTCAACAATATTCCCAATAGGAATATTTTTTAACTTTGTATTGGTGTGTCTTATGTAAATGATTTTTAACTGTTTTCTTTTGGATTAATAAAAGTATACATTTTATACATATCTTGATTATCCCTCCTTTTGTGGCCTTTAGACCCCGTTCACACTGGGGCGACGCTACTTGCCGGGGCGACCTCACAGGTCGCGGTGCACAGCTCGCACCGCGACCTCGGAGCGGCCGGCACGGACTTCATATCATTGAAGTCAATGCAGGTCGCTCCGGGTCGCCCCAAAGAAGCTACGGACCCTTTTTCTAAGTCGGAGCGACTTGTGTCGCTCCTATTAGAACGGGTCCACAGCTACTCTATGGCAGGTGACCTACGGCGACCTGTCAGGCGACCAGGTCGCCTGACAGGTCGCCCCAGTGTGAACGGAGTCTAAAAGTCAAATTTTTTCTTCTTTTTTTTCTATACACGGGTATGGATGATGGCCACATGGATCACGGTTATTTTTCTATAACGTTTCAATAGAATTTTCCCTTAGCATAATGAATGAGGTTAATCTTTGCTGACTTCCATCATTCAATCTTGTACAAGCAAAAATGCTGTTTTTTAAATTTTCCTTGCTCATGATTAGGTATTCCTTGCAAAGAATTCAACATAATAAAGAAGCATGCTGGGACTTTTCAGTTGTTACGCAGATGTATTACACATACACATTATTTCTTGTTAAAAAAGCTTTAATTTCATTGAGAGAATAATTCATATTTTAAAAAAAAAATTACTGTATGTGCTTTTCTTAAAGGTTAACACCACTTTCGTGGGGGGAAAAATGGCAAATAATAAAATAATAATATAGTGTACACTGTACAATTGCGACACAAGTCATATAGTTAAATGTTTTTTTTAAAAATCACTTTTCTTTTTAATCTGCAGCTCTGTAATTTTCTGAAAATGCAATGCAATATGGCTACCTGGAGGTGTTCTATACACAGAATGTGTACAGAACGCCCCCCAGAAACATAATTTCCTGCTTGTGTGATTGACTCACTGATTTTCCCAGAAGTCTGCACTGTCAGATTTCAGGCATCCCCTGCAACGAAAATGCCATTTTTGGTGAGATACTCCCAATAGGAACACGTCTAAAGGGATGCAGGCCCAGCAGATTTGCTCAGGGCCCTGGAAGAAGCTGCGTGAGTACGCAGCGTAACGCGTAGGATCAAGCACCGGAAGTGACATAACGGCATTCGGACCCGCATTTGATACACGCTATTGACAAAGAAAGATAAATGTGAGTGTTACTCTATTATTTATGAATAAATAACTTGGCGTTACTTCACTATATTGGCCCGTTTATTCTTTTGGAGATTGAGAGGTCTTTTATATGACCCTGCTATATCGATCCCCATTACAAGGAGAAAGTGATATCCAATAGATCTAACGGACCCCAGAGGTACAGAGGAGCAAGAAGTACACACTTGAGATATAAGGCCTTATATTAAAGGAATGGAGGTGAGCGCATAGGACACCTAGTGGTCACGACACTGAAGAGCACCTGCATGCATGTGTATTTAGAAGAAAGATTTTTTTGAGCACTATTCGCACTTTTTGGGACACTTGAGCACTTTAAATACAACAATAGAATTGAACCATTTATGGATTTATACAGAGAAAGTATTGGTTGAATACAGTGTAACAATATAAGCACAGATCACTTTTTGGAATTTATTTATTAGTATTAGGATGGTTTATTAAATATATGTACATGATTGTATACACTAGCACAAGCAAGGTAATATTTATATGAATTGTTCACAGGAAGCATACATTTTATATTTATTTATTTGACACTAAGACACTTTTACACAGATATTTGTACAATTATTTATATTTTATATACATTGAAAAGAGCACAGATGCAACTTTGAAGCGCGGTCGTCCTGCCCCCTTTTAAAATATATTCATACATTATATTACAATAATTTAAATTTTTTTATGCAAAGTTTATTAAACTAAACTAATGAAAAAATTACCTGCTCTGTGCAATGGTTTTGTGAAGAGCAGACCCAATCTTCTTCTTCTTGGGTCCCCTGCCAAGGCTCCAGGCTCCTCCCCCAATGACCAGTGCTCTTAATAGCAAGCTACTTGCCATGGGGGCACTGGTGCGTGCTCGCTCCCAAGCCCTGCTTTATGCATCTATAGGACACATCAAGCTTTGGCTCAGCCCCGACCCGCTTTCTCGTCATTGGCTCACTGGCTGTGATTGACAGCAGTGGAAGCCAATGGCTTCCACTGCTGTCTCAGCCAATGATGAGAGGGAGTTCTGTTACAGCCAAGGTTCTTGTGTACATCATTGGATCAAGAGTGGCTCAGGTGAGTATAAGGGGGGTATCCCACAGAAGGTTTTTTACATTCATGTTAAAAAAAAAACCTTCAGCATTTGCAACCACTATAAATGCAAAATGGGATACCAAGGTACCATCTGGAAGGTACACTGACTTTGACGAACAAAGCTGTAAAGTACAAGCTGAAATTGTATTTCAGCACCTTGGTCAGCACAACCAGCTCATTTTAATGCTTCCAAAGAAAAGCCCTAAAGCATTGAATTCCAGCTAAAACACATTATTTTCAAACAGCAAATAGCACCATGAATAATGTGTTTTAGTACCTATGTTGTTATCCATGTGAAGCTTTATCAAGATTTACAATTAATGTCACACCAGGGACCAATGTGGTACAGCTATCTGTAGATTTAAAACGAGCCTCCTCATCTCTGCCCACCTCTGTCAAACATCATGATATTGTCTGAACCTATAAAAGTCTACCCAGTGAGGATATTGATTGATTACTGTTTTGTGAGTGTTCACATCAAAGTTGCAGTAAAGCATTTGTCTTCATGCTACCTAAGAGCTGTCCAGGCTTTTTGTAAGCAGAAGGTAAAAGGAAAGCTTAACATAGGAAAAACATGGGCATTTTTGAAAAGATTCTCCTTAAAGTGGAGTTCCGGGCACAAAATCGACCTAATCGATTTTGTGCCCATCCGCTGGATCTTCTTCACCTGAAAAGGAATTGGATAGTGAGGTATATATATATATTTTTTTTTTTACTCGCCTTGTAATTGTAGATAGAAAATACTCACCTCTTCTTCACTTCCTCCCTCTGTGCCACGGCTCCGCCGTCACTTCCTCCTTTGCGATGATTCCTGGGAGCTGAACGTCATCGCTCCCAGGAATCAATGCGACGGCACCGGCCCCGCTCGTCACTTCCGGGGCGACACCGCATTCCCTGCTAAACAGCTTCTGGGCATGCCCAGAAGCTGTGGAGGAATACGGCGCCGCACCGGAAGTGACGAGAGGGGCCGGTGCAGGCGCATTCAGGGAGAAGAAGACACGGAAGAGGACGCGGAAGAGGATCGCGCCGGCTTCAGCTGCCCACCAGAGAGATGGCAACGCTGGAGAAGAAATTTTATAAGTGAGTATTTCTTCTTGCAGGTAAGTGCGAACCGGGACAGATCAGAGGCTAGCCATTGTGGAATGTACTAGCCCTGACTGTCCCGGGGGTATGTCTATTGAAAAAACGTTTTCGTGCCTGGAACTCCGCTTTAATAGGAAAAAAAGACTAAAGGTGTAAAGTGCAGAAATCTAGATTTGCGTGCACATCCGTCCAACAGCTTCCTCAATCCTTTTGCCATGGCAAAATGTCTACTAGTTCTGACAGGCTCAGCTGCTAAGCCCCACCCTCCACATATTCCTATTGGGTCATTGTCACATACTTGACAGGAGACCAAGATGGCGAGGGCAGCCCCCTTTGTATCTCCTGCCCCTGAAAGTGAAACAGAAAAAGAAACAGATGCGCATGGGTATAACGGAACCACGACCCACACTGTGTTTGTGGGCTTCCATCATTATACTGTCTTGAACATAGATATTAGATATTACAGCCGCCCTACTTACAAAGCTAGCCAACTACTTAGCTTCTGAAGCTTTTATTGAACAAACTCACACCAAATATATACCTCACAGCAGGACATCCCTCTCCTGATCAGATTACCCCACCAGGTCAGGTGCCTGATTACATTATCCTATGTAGATGAAGTTGTGTACAGAAATAGAATTAACCTGAACTAATTACCCAGCCACCTGGACAGAAACAATAGGTGAGTAAATCAGCATATGCAACAATGTGTGGAAGACAGGTGGTTGAGCTGATGATTTTAGCATATGAGTCTGACTGTCTTGGAGAGACATGGACTTGAATCCAAGGTAATATTACTCCAAGGGCCCACATATAGTGTCCGTCTTTCATTCACAGTGACGGTGAATACCTTCCCCCCCAAAGGTAGACTAACCAGGTACCATACCTCCAAACGGTCTGTGCCTGAGTTAATCGGGTAACAAGTCCCAAAGAGTCAATCCATTCTGGAAGCCTCCTCAACAAAGTTCCACATAGTTTGTAAGTTTGTCCTGGCAGGGCGCATGGAGCTCTCATAGCCGATCAGTCTTTGGAAGTCTGGTTTTGGCAGGCCAGACTGGTCTTCTCGGTCACCCTGTGCCCCTAATAAGCACAGGGTGACTTAGACATAAGAGGAGCCTAGGGAGCCGAGAGCGGGATTTCCCAACCTCTCTAAGGTAAGCTGAGTTCCATGGGCCCCCCAACCAAAGTGACCCCCGTCACAATGGGCATCTCTTGAGTATTGCTATTGGATAATTTTTACATGCATTGCTATATAGCCTGAGGATTCCGCGAGCTACTACAATATGTTATTAATACGTTATTGTTTAATATGATTAAGAGCTGCAGGCATCTAGCACCCTCTCATTCAAAAGTGTCATGTGCAACTAATCAATTAATAATAGTGCTGTGCTTCCAAAACCCTATAATAAAAACAAAGTGAAATCGCAAAGTGATATCATATGAATATAAGAAAAATATTGCCAGCTATATAAATGTTAACAAAACACTCTTTGTATAACTTTATAATATAAAATGTAAATCAAGCCACATATGTGGTACAAATTATTGATAATATAGTCCACATCCATACATTTTAAAGTGATAGTTATTCATGGTATTCTTCCCTGGAGGGGCCAGGACGGTGACGGCACTCGATGGTTAGACAGCACACAGATGGGACCACTATAAGGATATTTTGTGCATATTTAGATTGGTGCACTGGAAGCACCAGGAAATTGTGAGTATCCATAATTATTGATTTTAATAAAGTAATGCTTTTAAGGGTTTAAGCACTAACGAGATTTTTTTTTTTAATGTGACATTGAGATACCACTGAGAGGAGAGTGAAGATAAGGAGTTACCAGTGGGGGTACATTGGATACTAATCCCTGAGGCCCGGGAGAGGCCAAAAATGCTTTTTAACCAAGCTTAGTTGCAAGGTCACACAATTTAAGGTGAGAATCGAACTGAAAGGGGGAGAACTGTTTTCGTGGTGATACATGGATTTAGTCCTTCTTAAAAGAACACTGCACTAAAGGAGAAGTAAGAGCGTGGACTTTGCACGTTAAGGATTCCAGTGACGGGGAGAAATACCATAAATACATATCACTCTAAAATGCATGGATGTGGACTATATTATCAATAATTTGTACCACATATGTGACTTGATTTACAGTTTTATATTATGAAGGTATACAAAGAGTGTTTTGTTAACATTTATATAGCTGGCAATATTTTTCTTATATTCATATATCTGTAGCACAATTCCCAGCCATTTTGCTGGATATGGATCCCCCTGGGTTACCGCTAACAACAACAGCACATTTAAGCATGTTTCTCCAAGTGCGAGCACTGAGACAATGACCACTCCAATATCTTTGTTTTTTCTTATTTATTTAGAAACTTGGATGGGAGAAGGGATGAGTGGGATACTCCTTTAACTCAACTATGCACAATTGGGCGGAGACACTTAAGAAGTACTGTTTAACGCTGTCTGAATGCCCACCAATGCTTACTTTACGCTGATTAACGCTGGCCGGATGCCGGTTAATGCTGAATTATTCTTGTAACTGAGCTTCAACTAAAGAAATCCTCTCTTAGCTGCCTTAGGTACTCCTTCCTGAGGTAGATACTTGTACACTTTTGCTGCACTGCTGAACGCTTCAGGGCCCACACTGGCTCCCCCTTTTCACTCCCTTATCTTCAGGGCTTAACACTTGGCACCCCCTTTCTATGCCTCAACTACCGGTTAGCTGGCTCCTGGATCCCTTTGACCTTCTGGAGTGGCCCCCTATCTTAGGCAGACCCCTGGGCAGATTTTGAGTACTCACAACACTGTTTTTTTCCTGGAAACTTCTGCCCAGCAGTTCCACTCAGTCAGCAACACTCTGTAACCCTTTCTGAGCCCAGCTCAACCTCCGGTCCTTCAGGCCGACTGCCCAGGACACCTTCACTCTCTCTGACAGGGTTGAGAGACAAGCTGTCAGCCTCATCCTGGGACTCTGCTTTCCTCCAAAGACCCTCTGTCACATGCTCCCGCCAGGTTTATACCCAATCCCATGGTGCATTGCGGCAAAATCTGCCCACTGGGACAGCTATAAACCCTGATGCACTATTGGCCAGGTTTCCTCCACCATCCAACAAGAGCCCTCACTGGATACAGTGGGGAGATTCCCCAGGCTCAACAGACTACACCTGGAATCACATGACAGCCTAACTAACTGATCAGGCCCCCCTGAGAAGCAGACAGGGCCACACATATACTTTTCTTAGCACCTACCTAGGAGGGTGCTACATCCACCCCCCACCAAAAATGAGCCATGTCCCCATTGGCTCTGAGGCAGCCGCCTCCTACAAAAATCTGCCAAAAGATCAGGAGTATCCCACAAACTTAGAAAAGGGGGGAAAAGGAAAGAAACAAATGTACAAATAAATTAAATGAATGACATCTCAGTACTGTACCCATATACAAATTATTTTAGGTGCATGGAAGGATGCACCCCCCACCAAACAAACTCAGTTTGGTAAGGATCAAACAAATATATACATCCTGACTATCTACCTCTACTGTGAGCCCACCTGTAGAGAAAAATTAGAAGTTAGTCACATTTCACATATGTCTATCACATGACTATCTACCTAAACAGTTAAGTGAGAAGACCCTCCCCGCAGGGTCAACCTTCTCACTCCAGTCCCTGACTCCTCTGCTATCCAGTGCTTGACACCAATTTCCCTCTTCTCTGGGGGATCTGTGCCCTAACACTGGCTACCTATATGTAGAGTCCTTTGGAGAAGGTAAATACAGCATCCTCCTGCTGTCACTCACGGTCACTTCTCCTTGCATGGAAACAGGGCAAACCACTGGAGCCTAAGTTGCCTGCAGTCCTGCTGAGTCAGGGAAACATAGGGGGATCTTTTAGAGCACCCCCCCACCAGACTTCCTGGATGCACAGCCCTTCACTGCAACAGCCACCCGTTTTAGTCCAGTTCCTCTTCCCTCTGCTTGAGGGTTCCAGAAGTCTTTTCAAGCAGACATTTGTAATCCAGAGATCCTGGCCCGTTGGCCCAAGGGATCTGTGAGGTTTGGACTTCCTCTTTAGGACCCTGGTCCGGTGGCCAAAGGGGTCTGTGAGGTTTGGAGTTCCTCTTTAGGACCCTGGCCCGGTGGCCCAAGGGGTCTGTAGAATAATATGTTCACATAGATGAGAAGTAACAACTCAAACTGCAACATCAACTTTGAACTTCAGCATTATATTTTTTTTTCTTGGTGATGGCTAGCCAGCCTTACTCTTATAGTCTTTACGTGTGGAGATTTACTTTAAATGTAGCACTCTGGGTGGGGGACCCTGACAAGGGCTCCCTGGCTGTCCCGAACCTAGATCGGCCAAGCCTGGCCCGACCCATCTGGACGACGAACCCCCAACCGGTCAAAGTATATGGTAGGTCCATACAGCCACTGAGTCTTTACAGCACTAAATTTGTCCCAAAGGTCAGTTCTTGTTGAATCCTGAAAGGGCTTGGGAACAAAAAGAAACTCCCAGATTGCTTTATCGCACCAAAACGATCTCTTTGCCTCCATGTTCAACATAAGCTCCCTGGGAGCGTATGGATAATCATAGCCATACTCCATGGCTACTTTGCGCTGCATCCATCTTTGCATCCTTGAAAGCCTGGGAAGGGTTTTCCTGTTACCACTCCCAGGTAAAGAAAAAGGGGTCTCCTCTCCCCTGATCATGGAGCTTTGGGACTCATTCTGATCCCAAGCCTGGGCATAGTTTGTGGGTGGGATTAGATCTGGAACCCTTTTTGAGTAGGCCTCGCAGAACCCCAAGTTTTATGCCAGCTCCCCTCTTTCAATTGACTCCTTAGTCTTCTTGTCAGGCACAACAATTGTATCAGTACCTTGTGAACTGCTCCCAGCCTCAGATCCCCAGTCCCATTCTGTCTCATCCTCTGACCTCCAGTCATCAATTCCTGCTTCAATGGATTTGTATTTATACTGAAAACTAGGAGACCCCACGTTGACAACCCCCGCCTCTTCCTCACTACTCACACTTGTAACTGAAGCCTCGATGGCAGCAGGCCATTTATTTTGAGAAATGGGGATGGGGGAAGACCTTGTTTCTCCTGCTGCGGATTCTGGTGTGTCTTCTGGCCACTTCCCGGCCCTCTGAATCTGCATGCACACTTTTTCCTGTGGCCAAGTCCTTCCTAATGCCAAGGCTGGACCGCTGCTAGGCTGCATGGCCTCCAGCTGCAATAAGACTTTGATCTCATGCCCACACACATTTGCCTGGTTCGGTCCCCACTCCTCTCTACCCGCAGCAGCAGATAGCTGCAGTGCCCACACTGGCTCCATGCTTGCATTCTCATGGTTACATTCGCACACTGAGGTCATACCAAGCCAAGGTACTCCACACCTCCTGTGCACAGCACCAGTCCTCCATTGGGCACCATTCGTATATCAGTGTCCCATACCAATGTTTGACTCGGCTTCTGGATCTGCTCCCGATTCTGGCCAGCAGGTTATCCGCCAATGGGTGAAGTAATTGTGCACTTTTGCTCTTCAGCCTACTCCACAGTGCTTCCTCTCCTTGCATGTGTCTTCCTCTCAGCCACTCGAAGGGGGGAGTGATATATGGGCTCCCCTGTTCACCCCTGATTGGCTGGGCGCGACCGATGTCTCCACCCATACTCCTAGCCTCCCGCTAGGCAGTGTTTTCTGGCTCGCGCTTTCCCACGCAATGCAGTAACCCTTCCAATGCCATGCCCTCTCTCTTCAGCCAACATGGAAGTCACTGCAAAGTGGATCATGTCCCTCGCCAGACATGTATCCACTCTTCTTACTTCTAGCAGGGCCCCAGCTGCGCCTCCCTCTCCTGGAGCCAGCTGTCCCTCTTTGCCAGGCCAGAGAATTGTCCTGCTGTCTCATGCACGGTCAACAGTCCTCTCCCCAACACATGTACAAGTAAGCCCCACCATACTGTCTCCGAAGATAGTCCCATAGCCCCTTGTGCAGACTGCAATCTTCACAGTATCACTGCAATTGCTATATAGAACAAATGTTCCGCTTTCGTATGCATGGTCAACATCAGTCCATATAGCTTGAACACACACTTGGCCCCTGGCACCCTGCTCCATGTGCCCCTGGCCACCATTTTCTTCATCCACAGCAGTACCTTTTTCTGTCAGGCAGATGAAGCTTTTATTCACAGACAAAGGCCTCTTCCCTGCGCTCCAATACTTGATAGCAGAGTACATCTCATAACTAAAGTGGAAGGTTCTTGTGTCCCGGACACAAAAATTGAGATTTTGGACATTTTCTTTGGCCATTGTCGTTGGCAACTCACCCAGTAACCCAGGGTGAAATCCTGGATGAGCCCTCAAATGTAGCACAATTCCTAGCCGTTTTGCTGGATATGGGTCCCCCTGGGATACCGCTAACAACAACAGCACATTTAAGCATGTTTCTCCAAGTGTGAGCACTGAGACAATGACCAGTCCAGTATCTTTGGGTTTTTTGATTTATTTAGGAACCCTGATGGGAGAAGGGATGAGTGGGATACTCCTTTAACTCAACTATGCACAATTGGTCAGAGACACTTAAAAAGTACTCTTTGACGCTGGTTAACGCTGGCTGAATGCCCGTCAGTGCTGACTTGACGCTGGTTAATGCTGGCTGGATGCTGGTAAATGCTGAACTATTCTTGTAACTGAGCTTCAACTAAAGAAATCCTCTCTTAGCTGCCTTAGGTACCCCTTCCTTAGGTAGCTACTTGTACACTTTTACTGCACTGCTGAATGCTTCAGGGCCCACACTGGCACCCCCTTTCTATGCCTCAACTACTGGTTAGCTGGCTCCTGGATCCCTTTGACCTTCTGGAGTGGCCCCCTATCTTATGCAGACCCCTGGGCAGATTTTGAGTACTCACAACACTGTTTTTCCTGGAAACTTCTGCCCAGCAGCTCCACTCAGTCAGCAACACTCTGGATCCCTTTCTGAGCCCAGCTCAACCTCCGGTCCTTTAGGCCGACTGCCCAGTACACCTTCACTCTCTCTGACAGGAGGAATGATAAAGTCGTCAGCCTCCTTCTGGGACACTGCTTCCCTCCAAAGACGCTCTGTCACATGCTCCCACCAGGTTTATATCCAATCCCAGGTTGCATTGCGGTGAACTCGGCCACTGGGACAGCTATAAACCCTGGAGCGCTATTGGCCAGGTTTCCTCCACCGTCCAACAAGAGCCCTCATTGGATACAGTGGGGAGACTCCCCAAACTCAACAGACTACACCTGGAAACACGTGACAGCCTAACTAAGTGATCAGGCCCCCCTGAAAAGCAGACAGGGCCACGCATATACTTTACCTAGCACCTACCGAGGAGGGTGCTACATATCACTTTGGGATTTCACTAATTTTATTTTGATTATAGGGTTTTGGAAGCGCAACACTATAATTAATTGATTACATGCATGACTATACTTACCTTTATGAATATATTGGAATTCTTTTATATTCTAATACATTGTCTATGTGTACACCCGTGGCCACTACCTCTGCAGCTAAAGGGGGGGGGAACACAGCTCGACCTCAGGGCCCTCAACTACTAATGTAAAAAATAGCCCTAAATCTACAGGTAAAGGAAGATATTGTTGGAATTGTTTCTGTTAAAGCAATATATTTTTACTTGAGTGCCCGTGCAGGGTTATCATTCTTTTTTTATACTGTTTAATCACATCCTGGCCGGCCTATAGCAGAATGACGGCCAGGCGGGGGATCAGTTATCCTGACTGGACCTCATATGATGTCCAGCAGGATAAGCCGCTTGTGCATGCCCCTTAAGGGCACGCAGCACGGCTATCGGTAGTGCGGTGGGTCACTCTGACACACTGCATCTCTGATTGTTGACATAGGCTCTTTATCATGTGATCAGCTGTGTCCAATCACAGCTGGTCATATCGTAACTGGGAAGTCCCATTTATCAGCTTCTCCTCGATTCGCGCTGGCAAGGCACGGGTAGAGGAGGGCCGTTTAGCAGCTTTCCTGACAAGGTGGGTCTGTGCTGATAATCAGTGCATCGATTATCAGTGCAACCCCATCAAGGATACCCACCAGGGATGCCAATCCATGCCCATCAGGGATGTCAATCAGTGCTCATCAGTAATGCCTGTCAGTGCCTCCTCTTCAGTGCTGCCTATGGCTGCCCATAATTGCCCATCAGTGTCCATCAGTGTCACCTATCAGTGCCCATCAGTTCCCACTATCAATGCCACCTATCGGTGTCTGCCCATCAGTGCTGCATAGTAGTGCCTCATCATCAGTGCCCATCAGTGCCACCTCATCAGTGCCCATCAGTGAAGGAAAAAACTTACTTTTTTACAAAATTCATAACAGAAACAAAGAAAACTTTTTTGTTTTTTTAATTTGTTTAGCAAAATAAAAAATCCAGTGGTGATCAAATACCACTAAAAGAAAGCTCTATTTATGGGGAAAAAAATTATCAAAGTTTCATATGGGTAAAGTTCTGCATGTCCGCGCAATTGTCATTTAAAATGTGACAGCGCTGAAAGCTGAAAATTGGCCTGGGCAGGAAGGGGTAAAAGTGCCGGTATTAAAATGGGTAAAGTGTAACTCCACTTTTGTTGAGATCTGTACATTACAGGAATTTTAACAAACTTTGTTGCAGATTCCTACCTTTTGTTATTCAGAAGAAATAGTTGTATGTTTCCCCTATTTGTCCATGTGGAAAATGAATATGCATGGGAGTAATTTCATAATTTTCAATCAGCTGCTGCACTTGCAGGGTTCTAGTGAGGCAAGTGGCAGGGTCTGCATCCCTGTAGATGTGATTTATTTTGGGAATATCTCACCAAAAATGACATTTTTTGCTGCAGGGAATGCCCAAAATATGATTTGTGTCTGTAGTGCAGACTTGGGAAAATCAGTAAGCCGATTACACAGGCAGAAAATTTTGAAAGACTTTTTTTTTTTGGTCAATATGCTAACAATTTAGGACAGGGGCTCAGTAAAACCCCATATATTTCCCAGGTGAGGTCCCAGTACTTACCATAAGGTAACTTATCTACGGTAAGTACTAGGATCTCGTCTGGGAAATATATTGGGGTTTTACTGAGTTCCTGTCCTAAATTCTTAGCATATTGGCCATCTATTGATGAACTTTGCTTGGGTGCCCATTTTATAGGCCATCATTCGCTCAAAGAAATTAACGGTATCCATGTGATTCTTTAGGCTGCCATTTTGCATTGACTTTTACAGAATATGACAGTGCTGCAGATTGAAATTGGAAAGTAATAACATCTTAATACAATATGACTTGTGTAGCAAGTTATGCTATATTGTTTTTTTTTTGTATTTGCTATTTTTTGTAAAATTCAATGCAAAATGGCAACCTGAAGAATCACATGGATACCATTCATTGCTTTGAGCAAATGATGGCCTATAAAATGGGCACCCAAGCACAGTTCAACAATAGATGGTCAATATGCTAACAATTTAGGACAAGAGGTCAGTAAAACCCCATATATTTCCCAATTGAGGTCCCAGTACTTACCGTGAACATTATTGTTCCTTCTTCTCCTTCCTTTTTCCTATCTGTTGCTACCATGTACAGTATATTTTTACAATAAAGGTGTTACTAGATATATACACCCCCTCAGTAAAACCCCATATATTTCCCAGATGAGGTCCTAGTACTTACCGTAAGGTAACTTACCTATGGTAAGTACTAGGACCTCATCTGGGAAATATATGGGGTTTTACTTAGCCCCTGTCCTAAATTTTTAACATATTGGCCATCTATTGATGAACTGTGCTTGGGTGCCTATTTTATAGGCCATCATTCACTCAAAGAAATGAATGATATCCATGTGATTCTTCAGGTTGCCATTTTGCATTGAATTTTAGAGAAAATGACAATACTGCAGATTGAAATTGGTAGGTAATTTTAACCACTTTACCACCGGAGGATTTTGCTGTCTTACGTCTGGGCCACTTTTTGCGATTCGGCACTGTGCGAATATTTGTCTGACAATTGCGCGGTCGTGCGACGACATACCCAAACGAAATTTACGTCCTTTTTTTCTCACAAACAGAGCTTTCTTTTGGTGGTATTTGATCACCTGTGTGATTTTTACTTTTTGCACTATAAACAAAAAAATAGCGTAAATTTTGAAAAATTAACAATATTTTTCACATTTTCTTATATGAAATTCCCCCCCCAAAAAATGTAAAAATCAAAATTTTTTTACATTTTTGGCCAATTAGTTTTCTGCTACCTATGTTTGGTAAAAAAAAATCACAATAAGCGTATTTTGATTGGTTTGCGCAAAAGTTATTGCGTTTACTAACTAAGGGAAAGATTTCTGTCATTTTTGGTGTTTCTTTTTTTAACGAGTAATGGCAGCGATCTGCGATTTTTTTTGCGGGACTGCGACATTGTGGCGGACAGATCGGACCCTTGACTGACATTTTTGACACTTTTGGGGGTACCAGTGACATTACTACAGTAATCAGTGCTATATATATGCACTGTTACTGTAAAAATGACACTGGCAGGGAAGGGGTTAATTTTATTGGAGAGGGAGGGGTTAATGTATGCCTGGTGCTTACTAACGTGTGTGGGGGGAGGTGACTGAGTGGCACAAGGACAGATCGCATGTTCAGCTATGCTGAACCCTGCAATCTGACCCTGCCTGTCACTTAGGAGATCCGCCCGCTTGTGTTTACACAAGCAGGCGGATCTCCACACTCGATTCCCCAACGATCGGGGAAGAGCAACGGCGATCGCCGCTGCTCCTCCCCTGGCCCGACTCCCGCTGTGACTGAATACAGCGGGAGCGAGCCTCCGGCGGCGCGCGCGCGCCGCCGAGGAAGGGAAGTGTCTGGCGACGTAAGTGTACGTCGCCAGACGATAACGAACCACTTTGCCGCAGTAGTGCTCGAGTGAGCAGACAGCAAGTGGTTAAATAACATCTTAATACAATATGACTTGTGTAGCAATTGTATATGCTATATACTGTATATATATATATATATATATATATATATATATATATATATATATATATGTTTTTTTTTAATTTTCAATTTTATTTATTGCAAAAGTGGAGTTGCCTTTTAAAATACATTATTATATTGTGTGAAAAAAAAAAGATAGACATGTAAATGTAAACTAATCATACATGGATAAAATACATGGCCTACAAAAAATTGCCTTATTCAGGGATTCTTTTTTAACACTACATACATAATAATTTTCCATAGCAACTGGGTCATTGGTTTATCTATTCTTCAGCTACTCCACGGGAAGCTGAAAAATTGTGGATTACAGATGCGAACTGGAAAACAAGCCTCTAGATAATTCCAATAAAACACATATTCCTTGATAGATAACGATTACTTACATAATTGTCTCTGCACCAGATTTTGTCGTAATTTCAACTTTTACATCTGCATCTTCTAGGCATACGTAAGTAATCACGGGTATTACAAGAGTTTTATACTTTCCCTGGAGATGAAACCAAAGCTCTTTGCACATCTTGTTATACAATAAAGAAGCCAATTCCTCCAGATTTTCATCTCATCAGTCACCATAAATTGGTTCTATTCTCTCTTTCTAGACACGTCTACCTTATAGTCTTAATATAGCATCATTCAATTGTGTAGAATGTCTGTGGGGTTCATACATTACTGTTAAAGCTGACCTCCAGCCTCACCCTCAGTCTTGTGCAGTTGTACAGGTTTCTATTCTGTAATGAATGTATTTATTTTGATTTCATTGCACAGTGTGCATTAGAAGCTGCAGCAAGTTAGATAGAGCTTGTTTCATTCCTGGCTGGAGGGCATCCAGCATAAACCAAAATTACCGTGTAGGTAGGCCCATACCCCAAATATACATATACAGAGCAAAAAGAAAAAAGTATGGGCTTTGAGAAGCCAATTGGGAGAAGGAGGACCAAAATACAACCATATAAAATAAAATAATTTTATTAATAGTCTAAAACAATGTGCAATATTAAGGGACACAAAGGAAAGAGTCCCATACAAAAATACAATTAGGATAAAAGGCGCAGTACAGAAATATATTCCCTTGCAGGGAAATATGGAATACTTCATGCAGATGTTGATGCAAGTCTCTGATGACACTCGGTTTGAGGGTCCCAATGAGCCAACGCGTTTCGCATACGGCTTCGTCAGGGCCAAAGAGACCGAACAAGACCGATATTTCTAGCTGCGCACAAAGATAAGAGTGGCCGAATAGAACAGAGGGTCCCTATATCCAGATGCCGGATTCAACTGGCTGTTACCATTACCAATAGTTATATTTGTTTGATCTTCAGATGATTAGATACATCTCCATATATTCATATATTGGTGGCTTTCCTATATGTAGCAAATCAATGGCAGCATAACTCATTAATTTTGTAGCCGGCTAAAGTAGCCTTAGAAAGTGCTCATTCGAATGCTAACCCTCATATCAAATGTGGTAGGTGCCAACGTCATGGAGATGTATACTCACTATTGTCCTATATAGGATTGAGGCAGGGAGGTCATAGATGAAACAGGCATGGGCACCATCTGTCCATGGCTGGAGCTCTCATTAGTAAGAGAAAGCCTCCTAAGCAGTAATCCTCCGTATATCCTGCCTAGCATCCAGCATAGTGTTGTCCTTTCCTCACCAGCCTTACTGTTCTTGGCCTGTCCCTTTCATTCACTGGATTTTTTTTGTAATTTCAGGTACTTATACAGTGCTAATAAAAAATGAACGTGTGGCACTAATAATAATTATTGTTCTAGAAATAGCATATGATCAATACCTATAAATGTGAGCCCAGTGTCAGTTAGTGTCAGATTTCCGGCTGCACTATCGCAGTCCCATTATAATTCGCTGATCCCCACCATTAGTAGCACAAAAAAAAAAAATATTTAAAAATTCCAGTACATACAGTATTTCATAGTTTGTACACGCTATACCTTTCACACAAACCCATTAATATACACTTATTGTTTTTTTTTTTTACCAAAGACATGTAGCAGAATACATTTTGGCCAAAATTTATAAAGAAATTAGATTTTTACATTCTTTTTATTGGATATGTTTTATAGAAAAAGGTAAACTTTTTTTTTTCAAAAATGATTTTTTCCTTATATCGCAAAAAATAAAAAAACTTAATGGTGGTCAAGTACCACCAAAAGAAAGCTCTATTAGTGTAAAAAAATATATAAATTTGGTTTGGGTACAGCACTGCATGATCGTAAAATTGTCAGTTAAAGTAACACAGTGCTGAATAGCAAAAAATGGCCTGGCCATGAAGAGGGTAAAATATTCTGGAGGACAAATGACATGCGTATTTTGATGGGGGGGACCAAGGGAGGTAAAATATAAACAGATTCAACTTGTTTTAAGTGGAAGATCCCTACATACCAAACTCATAGATACGACTGAAACCCTTTGAGATTTTTCATTTATTGTAAATGGATGCTCTGAACATTCATTATAGAGCAATACCTCTACAAGTACATTTGGCACTGTTTTTTTTTATTTTTTAATTCATTCAAGTGTATTTTTATTTCAAAAAATTGTGATTGCAAAGCCGTTGCGCAAATATCGTGTGACATAAATTGTAAATACTGTGTGACATAAATTGTAAATACCATGTGGCATAAATTGTAAATAAATAAATTGTAACAGTCACCATTGTATTCCCTTGGGTCTCTGCTAAAAAAAAAAAAAAAAAAATAAAATGCAATGTTTAGGGGTTATAAGTAATTTTCTAGAAAAAAGTACTGATTTAAACTTGTAAACAAAAAGTGCCTAAAAAAGCCTGTTTGGCCAGTGGTGGGATTTCCTCTCACTTCCTGTTTGGCTTTGGGACAGGAAGTGAAGAGAAATCGCTGCAATGGGACACAGATGGCCAAAAAATCGGATATGGGTTATAACCCTCAATTGCTCTCTAAAATAAAAAAAAAAAAGGACCTTTCCTAAACTGTTGCTATCAGTTTGGATGCACACAATTATTTAAAATATTTTTGTATGGTGACAGCAACAGAGCACTTTAATATAAACACTTAAGCTCAGTTGTTTGGAGGGTTTTCCACATACTTTTGGTCATATAGATAAGTTTCCTATTCAAGGGGTCCACAACTTTTTGGTCATATATTTTACTTAAAACAAAAGTACATCTTTTTGTATTGAGTAAAGGATTAAAGAATCACTCAAGGGTATCTGAAGACCTCCAGAATGTGTTGGATTTACCTGGCCTAATTAGGATTTATTAAGCTATTGTAGTGGTTTTGCTTTTTGGAGGTTGCAAACTTTGTGCAGTTCTTGGAGAACCATGATTTAATGGCCTGCAGAGAGAGACTGCAATGGCGGCTTTGTGAGTTTTATATTTTAAGGGATCTGAGCACTTCCCTCTCAGAGAGGGTCTTGAACTGTGTAGTAAGTGCAAGGTGGGGGTGACATTTTATACACTGGATATACAGTAGATAAAATCTGTTTGTTTATTCATAAAAACCTTCTAATTTATGAGGTTTCAGTAAATACTTTAGGGAGGCATTTAAAATAAAACAAAAAAAGACTTTGCACATTTATAACACAAAGTGATGTGCATTACAAATGTGTTGCACTGGCTTTGGGAGTCTGAAGCAATCAGAGTAAAATGAGATTGGAAGTTTCATTGAAAAAAATAAATAAATAAATAAGAGGAGAGCCTGGTCATGGAGTCTCTTTGTTGCTCCATGGGGCAACAGAACCTACACACCACAGCCCATATTTTATCAATGGGGTGTAAAAAAGGGCAGCAGTGTGCAAACCCCAACAGAGAATAATGGAAAACAGATAGCAATATCCGCTCTCCATTTTAACTACTTGTCGACCACCCACCGTCAAATGACGGTGGAGTGGTGCGGCTCTCGTTCTGGGAGGACGTCATGTGACGGCGCCCCGGAACGCCTCTGCTCTCGTGTGCCCACAAGGCGCGACCCCGATCTTGGTAAAGAGCCAATGAAATGGCTCTTTGCCCATGTGATCGACTGTGTCTAATCACAGCCGGTCGCATGTAAATGAGGAATGCAGTTTATCGGCGCTCCTCGCCTTACACTGTCAGAGTGTGTGGCGAGGAGACCCAATCAGCAGCTCCTCCAAGGAAAGGGAAGTCCAGGACAGGTGATCAGGGCACTGACCATCAGTGCCCTGTGATAAAATACCCCCAAAAGAAAGCTCTATTTGTGTGAAAAAAAAGGTAAAAATGTAATTTGGGTACAACATTGCATGACCGCGCCATTGTCATTCAAAGTGTGACAGCGCTGAAAGCTGAAAATGTGCCTGGGCAGGAAGGGGGTGAAAGTGGGGTTAAATCAAGCCCTTAGGGCTCATTCACACCAGAGCATAAAACATTGAACATGTATTAACCACTTCAGCTCCTGAAGGTTTACCCCCCCCCCCTTCCTCACCAGGTAATTTTTTGTGTTACAGCCGGTGGTGGCTGGTGCTCCATGGACCGGGGGGGGGGGGGGGGGGTGGACAGCAGATGGACCACACCATACCCCCCCCCCCAGACCACACCAGCCCGCACACCATAGTACCGCCCCCCCTCCCACTGGTCGCCGGCTCACTCACCCTAAACATGTGGAGGGCAGGCAGGTGGCAGCAGCAGTGGCGGTGACGGCTTCTCCTCAGTCTCTCGCATCTCATCCCATCTCCTCCTCCTTGGCCAATGGCATGGCTTCTCCTTTTCGGCAAATTGGGCAATGGATCTCCCGTCAGGCTTCCTGATTGGCCAAGAGGAGGATCCGTGTGACTATAGCGAATGTTCATTTGCTATTGTCACACAACTGGGAGGGGTCAGGGCGCAGTGCTCTGTGCCCTGAGCCTACCCTTTTTTTAAGCCTATTAGAGCCTCTGGCTCTAATCACGTGCTTCCAAAAAAAAAACCCATTGGAACCCAACAATTAAGGAAAAGAAAAACAATATTTTTTTACTTTTGCTACAAAACACATCCAATAAAAAAATGTAAAAAAGTCTTTATCAGTTTAGTCCAATATGTATTCTGCTACATATTTCTGGTAAAAAAAATCCCGATAAGCGTATATTGATTGGTTTGCGCAAAAGTTATAGCATCTACTAAGCATGGCATATTTTTAATTAAATTGCTTTTACTAGTAATGGCAGCGATCAGCTACTTATAGTGGGACTGCAATACTGTGGTGAATAAATCAAGCACTAACTGAAACTTTTGACATGTTTTTGGGGACCAGTGATATTATTACAGTGATCAGTGCTAAAAAATATGCACTGTCACTGTATTAATAACACTGGCTGGAAAGAGGTTAACATCAGGGGCGATCAAAGGGTTAAATGTGTGCCTAGGGAGGGATTACTAACTGTGTGGAGGGGTTGCTTTTAATACTTGAAGACATGGATCAGTGTTCCTGCTTTCAAGGAACTTGTATACTTGTTTACATAGGCAGACTGTCCTACTGTCAGAGTACCGAATGATCGGTGGGTCTAGGCGGACATGTGTAAAATCACAGCGGGAGCGAGCCGACTGTGGTGCGCACTTGCGCCCAAAACCTGAAAGTGCAGAATCAGGTATATATATATGTGATTCTGCACAGAGCAGCTGCCCTGTAGCAGTAAAATTTTGGGGCAGTCGTAAATGGTTAAGGCCTGTTTCACACAGGCTTACTCTTGTACAGGAGCAAAGTGAACAGCAAGCTTTGACAAAGCATTTCCAGAATTTTTAGCAAGCTTTGTTGTAGCTTTTAAAGTACCATTCAACTTTGTAAATATTGAACACAGGTCCTAATAGGAGTGTTAATTGCCACTTTAAGCAAGTTGCTCACAGGCTTCAGCAGGCTTTCAACAAGCTTCAAAAAGTGCTGAAGCCTGCTAGCAGCTTGTTTAAAGTGGCTATAAGCACTCCCATTAAGATCTGTGGTCAAAATTTGCAAACTGGAGCTAAATGGTACCCTAAAACCTTCAATAAAGCTTGCTGAAAGCTCTGCAAATGCTTTGTCAGAGCTTGCTGTTCACACTGCTCTTATGGAAGCTGAAGTCCATGTGAAACAGGCCTTAGGGCATAGTTTATTTCTAATGGCACCCCACAGACTCATACCTGTATAGTTGCAACGTGACCATATGCAAAGGTATTTCCAGGTTGTGTCCTATCCAAGCATTAATGAAACCCAAGCCTGCTTAGCCTCCAAGATCCAATGCTTTAACCACTTGCCGACCAGTCACCTTGACTGTACTGCGGCAAAGTGTCTCGTTCCCGTCCAGCGACGTAGGTCTACGTCGCTGGACTCCTCCCCTTGTGGGCGGCGCTCGTGCGCGGCCGAAGGCTCGCTCCCGCTGTATTCAGTTACAGCGGGAGTCGGGCCAGGGGAGGAGCGGCGGTGATCACCGCCGCTCTTCCCCGATCGTCGGGGAATCGAGTGTGGAGATCCGCCCGCTTGTGTAAACACAAGCAGGCGGATCTCCTAAGTGACAGACAGGGTCAGATTGCAGGATTCAGCATAGCTGAACCTGTGATCTGTCCCTGTGTCACTCAGTCACCTCCCCCCACACACGTTAGTAAGCACCAGGCATAAATTAACCCCTTGATCACCAATAAAAATTAACCCCTTCCCTGCCAGTGTCATTTTTACAGTAACAGTGCATATGTATAGCACTGATTACCGTAGTAATGTCACTGGTACCCTGGTGTCAAAAATGTCAGTCAAGGGTCCGATCTGTCCGCCGCAATGTCGCAGTCCCGCAAAAAAAATCGCAGATCGCCGCCATTACTCGTTAAAATAAAAAACACCAAAAATGACAGAAATCTTTCCCTTAGTTAGTAAACGCAATAACTTTTGCGCAAACCAATCAAAATACGCTTATTGTGATTTATTTTACCAAAAATATGTAGCAGAAAACAAATTGGCCTAAAATGATAAAAAATTTAGATTTCTACATTTTTTTGGGGGGGGGGGGGGGGATTTCACATAAAGTTGAAAAATATTGTTATTTTTTCAAAATTATCGCTCTTTTTTTGTTTATAGCGCAAAAAGTAAAAATCGCACAGGTGATCAAGTACTACCAAAAGAAAGCATCATTTGTGGGGAAAAAAGGACGTTTGGGTACGGTGTTGCATGACCGCGCAATTGTCAGTTAAAGTCGCACAGTGCCGAATCGCAAAAAGTGGCCTGGACGCAAGACAGCAAAATCCTCCGGTGGTAAAGTGGTTAAGGCTGATATGGTCCTAGGCTGAGCTTACAGTACGTAGTATTCCCAGGCAGTCTCCTATCCAAGCACAAACCATGTGCAAACCTGCTTAGCCTCTGAGATCAGATGAGATTAGGAACTTTCAGAATGATGTGGCTCTAGGTAGCTGAAGTGTAAATCGAAGGCACTGTTGCCACTGACTGCTAACCCCAGGAGATTTGGAATGAGATTTGGGGATGTTGCTAATGTGCTGCTCAAAGTTCTCCAAGGCATGGTAAGATTATAAGGGTGAAAGGATCAACCACATGGCGACCACATGTAATGTACCTGTATGAGGAGCTCAAAATTATGAGGGTGACCTCTTGCACAATGCCTGTTAGAGCACCCCTGGCTGTTGGAACAGGGGCTTCTAGGGCTATGAAGGGTGGGGTCTTTCTATTTCTTTTCACAAAGACCCCAGCTGTCTTAACTGCTGATGGAGTCCCTTTCATAAGCCTAGTACACACGCAACGATTATCAGCCGACCGATCGTCCGTCTTTTGTCCAGAGTGGTGTTTTGTTGGTTGGAATGTGCCTAGACTGCACACGAATTTTCTCGGCCAACAAAATTCTACTTCAGAAGTTATGTCATGTGTTGGTTTGCTTTCTTTGTGTTCTTTCTTCTCTGAGCATGCCCAGACTTGCTCATTAGATTTTTCCCTGTCAAAATCTGTACTGACTGCACGAAAATCGGCCGTGTTTTGACGGCGGACAAAAAATTTATAGCCTGCACACCAGATTTTTTTCGGCCGAAAAGTCGGAGTTGGTTGTCGGAAGCATCATACTAACAAGCTGAAAATTGGCAGATCGGTCGATGGACGAAAATTCTCTGCCGATTTTCGATGAGTGTGTACGAGGCTTTAGAGACAAAGTGCACCAGTTTAAAAAGACAATCCACAATCACAAAACTAACCAACAACTCATTGGATCAAGGAAGAAGATCGACAATAAAGTCCATTAAGATAATTTCACCCAGCTCCTCAGGCATGGGATGTGACCTTAATAGCCCCCAGGCTTTATTCTTCTGCCTTTGTTCCAGTTCAGGTGACCTAAACATTATTTCCTGCAATTTGCAGCCACATTCGGCCAACAAAAAGCCTTTGAACCAAGTTCATAGTTTTATATCCACCAAAGTGACCAGCTAGAGGATAATCAGGACAAATTTTAAGATGGCAGTGTGCAGGTTCTGGGGCATAACTTTTACTTTCATTCTGGTAAAGTCCATCCTTTTCCTGCAGGTTTAAGCCTTGGGGTAGGCAATCTTCTATTGATGCCTGTCAATTCTGAAACTTCAGCAAGAAATGATGAGTGGTGGCGTTTTGCATAATTGCAGTCTGGGCACCCCTGGAATTTGGGATAGGGGCTGCTAGGGCAATGGAAGGGCACAGGTCCCAGAAAGCTGCTACTAAAGACTTGAATTTGGCAGCACTGATGCTAGGTGAGCAGAAGCACAGCAATGAGGGCATCTGGAAGTCACCAAGAAAAAAGCAGAGATGGGTCAGTTTAGTAATAGTCAAGCAGGAAGGCACCATCTCATTAGCAGGATCAAGGTCAGGAACGAGCAGAGGTTGGCAATGTGCAGGCAACCAGGTACAGAACTGTTAAGCAAAATCTTGCCCATTTGTCCAGGCCAAGGTCAGTAACCCAACAAGCAAAGTCACTAACAGGGTTAAGCATATTCAAGATCAAAGATCACAGGAACTCAAGCGGAAAGACTATTCAGCAATCATCTCATTCAGGGCCTTGGTTTAAATAAACTGCTAGGTGCCAATATCTATATGCCCATGTGCTTCTATGCACGTGGACATTGTTGCTCGCTTTGTTAGGCTCCCATGCCAAAAAACATGCGGATGTTTACATGCATGAGCATTCTGGTCCATACAGTCTCTCTGATGGCTGACATGATGTTGTTGACACCATATTTGACACTGGAGACTGGTTGTTTGCCCCTTGCTCGCCTTTTTTGGGGTTACAACTTCCATAGTTTAATCTCTCTTTAAATATATATTGCAAACATGCATTTGGAAGTGTCAAATATAGTATGTTAAACTGTGTTTTCATTTCTGAAAAATAAAAAATGTTGTTTGCATATTTTCAGTGTTTCTCCAAAAAGCATGATAATTATTTAGCCACTTTACTTTATTAAAACCAGTGTTTATAGTAATGGGTGGGGGTGGGGTAGAAGCTACTAAATTCAATTTAATCATTTGGATTATAGCCCATCTAATAATGATGCAGAACACAATGCATTGCAAGCCCTATAAGAATAAAGCAGATAATTTGCGTTCTTAGTTGTTTAATGATATCAGCATGTTGTTGATGTACATTTTCTCACAATTTTCTAGCCGTGTGATTCGTAAAGCCTAATGAGAATAAATTCATTAAATTAATCCAGATAATTAACAAACGTGGTGCCGGCTCCTCGAATGTCTATCTTGGCGAGTGGTTTGAGTCGTGAAGGCAGGGACTGTGTCCAAAATCTTCAGTAAAAGAGAGGCAAATTCATCTTCATTAGTATTTCATTTGAATTAGAATCCACGTTGGGTAGCTTAGAAGAGAAGCAAATAAAATGCCACTTTGCTGTTAGTGTAATGTATGCATTTCAAGTAGTTTATGTTTTTCTAAAGGTTTTTCACTTACACTAATCTTATTGGTATTGATTAGAGGCACAAACCACTCCCTGCATTTTCCTGACTGTAGTACTGTAAAGACGAGCTGATTGTCAAGGATTTTGTTGCCCGAAGACAGCCCTAGGACAGACAGCCTGATGTGTGTGTGATGGCACTGGACCAATAGAAGTGAGGCTTGGTTCTGATGGATATTCAATGGAGTGTATATTCCTTCAAGGAACTGATTCGTAATGAAGGTGCAGTGTTGGTGGACCTTGTTCTGGTCCTAGGCTGCTACCTTTCTAAACACAGCAAAAAAGTGTGCTCAACACTCGGGTGGGTATTGAGGTGTACCTAATACAAAAGTTAACCCTATGGGTGATCAATGGGTTAAATGTGAGCCTAGGGGAGTGATTATAACTCTGGGCGGGGCGTGGCTTGTGAAATGACCATAGAAACATGTGATCCTATATAGAAGGATCACATGGGCTCTGTGATCATTTCAGGTTGGCTGTTTTTACAACAGCTGATGTTCTTCTCTATCAGCGAGGATGGACTGTGGGTGTCAGGCGGCAATCTGAGGCACCTGACCTGTGCATCGGCTTCCCCCGCTGCCAAATGGAAGTGGGAGCGTGCCGCCGGCGATGCGTGCTCGACCCCTTGCTTCACGCACACGACAGACGTAGATCTACTTCGGTTTGTGCAGGAGAGCATTCCTGCCGCAGTAAATAGGCAGCGGGTGGTCGAGAAGTGGTTAATAAACTCATGTGCCACGACCAATAGTAAAATTGTGCAAAAAATATTTTGCAAGTGTGTATACTTTGTATTAAAGGGTTGCACAAAAATGAAAAAAAAAATAGAAGAAATTGAAAAAAATATATAGTCCACAATAATTGTTCTATCAGTCTTTATAGCCCATGCACCATGCTATGAGAAAGAAGAATCCTAAAGACATGAATCACGCTTTTCTCCAAATAGAACCAAGTGCTCCACCTCGTGTGACAATATAAATGCACTCACCAGAGCCCCAAGGTCACTAGGACAAATAAAACCTTTCATCAATATGTAAGATGTAATCATCAAAATTACTTCAACAGTAATCAAACGCTTCGCCAATGGTGATGTTCTCCCAGCAAATGGATGCTCAGATTTCCTGATGATGCCACCATAGGCGAAATGCGTAGAGTTCGGGTTGCTGCCTGTTGCTGTGGATAACTATTTACGTCATATAGGGTTCTCAGTGGAACGCATGCCAGGTCCCAAAGGGTAACAGCGGCGCAAATGGTCCTCTGGAGAGAGTTTTAGATTGCCAGTGGCATTGTGCAGGCTGATCCAGCTGGTGCAGGTCTGGGCACATTTTAATGTAAGCAGATGTTATGTTGGTTGTTTTTATGTTTTTTCCTTATTAACTGCTTAAGGACCGCCCCACGTACATAAACTGCGGCAGGGAGGTCATTAAGCTCAAAATCACGTACCTGTACGAGATTCCTTTCTTTGGCTCTGGGGCACGCGTGCGCACTACTGAAGCCCTGCTCCCACTGTCAATGGACACAGCGGGAGGCAATCAGTGGGTCCGCCGGAAACCCTGTGATCATTTTGAGAGAGGCAGAACTGCGGTCTTCCTATGTAAGCAAGGTAGATTGCCGTTCTGCTAGTAAGGAAGACAGAGATCTTGGGTTTCTGCTAAGCAGGAACACGGATCTCTGTCTTCCTTCAGTTAAACCATCCTCCAAACAGTAAGAAAGCACTTCCAGGGGACACATTTAACCCTTTGATCACCCCTAACGTTAAACCCTTCCCCGCCAGTGTCATTAATACAGTGAGAGTGCATTTTTTTTGCACTAAATTGCACTAATCACTTTTTTTTTGTGGCACTGGTCCCTAAAAAGGGTAAAAAAAAGTGTCAGTTCGGTGCCTGATTTGTCCGCCGCAATGTCCCAGTCCCGCTAAAAAGCACTGATCACCGCCATTACTAGTAAAACAAAATTTAAAAAATAAAAAGTCCATAAATCTATTTGATAGTTTGTAGACGCAATAACTTTTTTGCAAACTAATCAATATACACAAAACATATAGCAGATTACATATTGGCCTAAACTGATGAAGAAATTAGATTTTTTAAATTTTTTTATTGGATGTGTTTTATAGCAGAAAGCAAAAAATATTGTTTTTTTTATTTCAAAATTGTTGTCATTTTTTTGTTTATAGCGCAAAAAATAAAAACCACAGAGGTGATCAAATACCACCAAAAGAAAGCTCTATTTGTGGGAAAGAAAGGACATTAATTTTATTTGGGTTAAGTGCTGCACAACCGCGCAATTGTCAGTTAAAACAACGCAGTGCCGAATCGCAAAAAATGGCCTGGTCAGGAAGGGGGTGAACCTTTCAAAAATGGAAGGGTTAAACAGAGTTGCACGATCACCTTGTTATTGGTTTATTTCCTGACAATTGGGACCATTTGCCTAAAGTGGGAGAACATCACCATTGGAGAAGTGTTTGAATACTTTTAAAAAAAATGTGATTATTACATCTTACATTTTGATAAAAGACTTGATTTTTCCTGGTACCTTTGGGCTCTGGCGAGTACATTTATATTGTCGCAAGTGGTGGAGAACGTATCTCTTTTTGGAGGAGATTCAAGTCTTTAGGATTCTTCTTTCACATAGCATGGTGCATGGGTTTATAAAGACTGATAGAACATTATTGTGGACTGCATTGTTTCTTTTTTTCAATTTCTTCTATTTTTTTCAATTTTCGCAACTCTATTTACACAAGGTATACACACTTGGATGAAGTTTTGCACAATTTTAGCATTGGTTGTGGCACATGAATTTATAAATGTAGCAATATGTGATTTTTATTTCTACCGTGGCATTTTTTAATCTTTATATTTTTTTGATCACATGATAATATTAGCACTTAGTACATTTTGAGCACTGATTGGAAGAGGGGTAAATTATTGTGCACATAATAAGGTTTATGTTTATTTCGCTAAGTAACAGCGCCTAACTTTGCCATTTTACAAATATCTTCAGTGTGGTTCACACTTAAAGGAGCAGTTGTTATAAACACACAGAGCTACTCTAGCTCTAGCACCTTTTTTATTATAAGATTTCAGTATTGGAATGTTTGACTACTTTTCCATAAGCATTTGTGAGGTGAGGCACTGATGTTTGATGAGAAGGCCTGGCTCACAGTCTCCGCTGTAATTGATCCCAAATCTGTTTTATCGGGTAAAGGTCAGGACTCTGTGAAGGCCAGTCAAGTTCCTCCTCCCCAAACTCGCTCATCCATGTCTTTATGGACCTTGCTTTGTGCACTGGTGCCCAGTGATGTTGGAACAGGAAGGAGCCATCCCCAAACTGTTCCCATAAAGTTGAGAGCATGAAATTGTCCAAAATATCTTGGTATCCTGATGCCTTAAGAGTTCCCTTCACTGGAACTAAGGGGCAAAGCTCATCCCATGAAAGACAACCCCACGCCATAACCCCGCCTCCACCAAATGATTTGGACCAGTGCACAAAGCAAGGTCCATAAAGGCATGGGTGAGCGAGTTTGGGGTGGAGGAACTTGACTAGCCTGCACAGAGTCCTGATCTCAACCCAATAGAACGCCTTTGGGGTGAATTAAAACGGAGACTGCGAGCCAGGCTCTCTCATCCAACATACGTGTCTGACCTCACAATGTGCTTCTGGAAGAATGGTCAAACATTCCCATAGACACACTCCTAAACCTTGTGGGCAGCCTGTCCAGAAGAGTTGAAGTTGTTATAGAGCAAAGTGTGGGCCAACTCAATATTGAACCCTACGGACTAAGACTGGGATGCAATTAAAGTTCATGTGTGTGTAAAAGCAGGCGTCCCAATATAGTGTGTGTGTGTGTGTGTATATATATATATATATATATATATGTAGCACCCTCCTAGGTAGGTGCTAGGGAAAAACATATATTGGCCCTGTCTGCTTATCAGGGGGGCTGGATCTGTTAGCTGTTCTGTCACATGCCTCCAGTTGTGGCCTGTTGAGTTTGGGGAGTTTCCCCACTGTATCCAATGAGGGATCTTGTTGGACAGTGGAGGAAACCTAGCCAATAGCACACCAGGGTTTATGACTGTCCCAGTGGACGGGGTTTGATGGCATGCACCCTGGGATTGGAAATAAATCTGTAGGGAGCATGTGACAGAGTGTCTTTTGGTGGGAGCATCAGTCCCAGGAGGAGGTGACGGCTGTCTCTCCTCCTGTAAGTGTGAGAAGGTGGCCCAGGCAGTCGGCCTAGAGACCGGAGGTTGAGCTGGGCTGCAGAGGATCCAGAGTTGCTGACCGAGTGGAGCTGCTGGGCAGAGATCTTCAGGAAAAACAGTATTGTGAGTACTCAAGATCTGCCCAGGGGTCTGCCTAGGAGAGGGGACCACTCCAGAGAGGTCAAAAGGGATTTGGGAGCCAGCTAACCAGGAGTGCACAGTAAAGGGGGTGCCAAGTAGTAAAGCCCTGAAGTTTGGGGAGTAAAAGTTTGCGCTAGGAAGGGCCCTGAAGTGTTCAGTAGCACAGTCTGTACTACAAGTCAGCTACCTCAGGAAAGAGTACCTTAGGGAGCTTAAAGGACTTTTCCACAGTCAGAGGTGAAGTTCTAGTAACTGGCCTAGCCAAGGCAAGCATCAGTCAGTGTTAACCAGCGTCAGTGAAGCGTTAACCAGCGTCAGTTAAGCGTTAATCAGAGTCAAGCAGCATTTTTCAGTGTCCCTGCCCAATTGTGCATAGTTCAGTTGTTGGAGTATCCCACTTCTCCCTTCTCCCATCCAAGTTCTCAAATCAATCCTAAAAACCAAAGAAACTGGACTGGTAACATGCTTAAAGGTACTGTTGTTGCTAGCGGTCAGGGCCGCTGATAGGAGGGAACCACCAGCCCTCTTGTAGGGGGCCTGAGCACACAGGGGGGCCCACACAGAGAGGGGGATTAGTGATGGACAACAAATACAGAAATCTTCCTCCAGCACCTGAATCTGATCTCTGTCCCTCTCGCTATCAGCTTTTATCTGTTGAGAAAGAGACAGTTGTCCCTCACTAATCCCCCTCCCTTGTGTGGGCCCCCCTCCCAGCACTTATCTCTGCTCAGGAGTTTATTTGTAAATTGTAACTTTGTTTCTCTCTCTCTGTCTCTCTGATCACTGAGCTCCAACTGCCCAGCCTGTATATTATTATTATTATTATTATACAGGATTTATATAGCGGCAACAGTTTGCCCAGCGCTTTATTTTTCTCATTTCATCTTCTTTTTTATTTAACATAGTTTTGTTTTAGATTTAGCAGGAATTATGCGAGTTATGTTATATTTGTGTCTGATAATAGTGATTTTGTTGTAATCTTAGCTTAATATATCTTTAATATTTTCTTGGGGGGTGCCCTGCCAGGTAGTCTGTACGGGGCCCCGCGATTTCTAACAGCAGCCCTGCTAGCAGTAACCCAGGGGGACCCGCACTCAGCAGCTGCCTTGGGAGTAGTGCTACATATATGTATATATATATATATATATATATATATAAATATATATATTTTTTTATATTATTATTGTTATTTTTTGCCCATACTGTACATACACTTTATTTTACTTTGTATTAAAATAACGCTTTGATATCTGATCAGATATCAAACAGTTATATTACTACGTGTGAGAACAATTTAAACAAATGACAATTAAAAATTTACTTGAACTATATGTACGGCCAAAAAAAAAAAATATATATATATATATATATATATATATACACACCCGCTGGTTTGGGGGGGCACACCCTAATGCAACAGGCTGCGCAAACCTATGCAGGGGGTGTATTACTTTATATTGTCCACCAAATTCTACTTGCATTGCGAGAAGGAGCTGTAAAGCACAAGCACTTCCACATAGCACTGTAAAGGAGGAAGCAAAGCTTGCATATGTAATGAGCAAATAAAAATGCTCCATTTTTTTAAATATAATTACAAATTTTAAACAGATACAACATTTTCAAATATTAACACATATTAATAATATTTCCATCCAATTAATATCTTACATCAAACATGTTTGTTTAAGCAATAACGGAGAGTTTTTTTTACCCTTTTTGTGAATAAGAATTGCTACTGAAAAAGACTGACAGTATAAACAGAGTAATCCAAAGTTCCAAAAGGAAATCTTTTCTTGAAGATGTGGCTTTCTTGTAACTGTAAATACAGTGAAAAATGCAATAGAACAGGTTACCAGACTGACACAGAAAAGATATAAAGGCATTGTATTACTTGGTCTCAAGGCTTTACACTATCCCCATGGGCAATACAAGTAAGCATACACAGTGCTTAACTTAGGATCAGAGGATTAGAAGTTATTGAATCTAGAAGCTGCAAGAATTGTCTCTTCCGTGTTTTTTTTGCTTTCCTATGCTTTCTGGACATTGGTGTGGGAACATAATTACACCTGGTAAAAAGTGCAAGTGATGTTGGGACCGGCGCTACCACATAAATATTGTGTCTGTGCAAATCCATACACTGTATAATTCATATAAAACATATAAAAGTGCATATAGTGCTTAAACCAAAGTGCTACGTGCTGTAAACCTTTTATATATTCGCATGGGCTGTGCTCAGTGTACCATATAAACACATGTATACATATAAAGTGCTGAGTGCTATTGATAACCACGTGTGTGATTGCGTGCTAAACAAAGTTTGGCGCCAGTGGGTGTACCACCAATTGCACCGTTGCTTACCGCACTCTTAGGATGGTGGCTCAGCACTCCCTGGTCACTAGAACAGAAAACAAGCCTCCATTGCGTAGTATATCCTTGTTAGGGTAAAACAACGTAGCATCCACTCACATTTAGGGAGTTCACTATCAGCTTGAGGTGTTCGCCGGGTCGCTTCCGCGTTCCACCAGCTCAAACCACCGTTCCCGGAAGTGACGTACTGACGTACGCAAACCACGCCCTACGCGTTTCGTCATACGACGTCATCTGGAGCGTGCCATCTATCGCTACTCCCGGTCTTTTTATAGGCTGGGTCGGCGCCATCTTAGTGTACTGATTTGAGGCCGGACACGGCGGCCATCTTGGTGCACCCAGACCGCAGCCTAAACAGCTTAATTCATCATGTGAACTCCCTATTTGTTACGTGTGCCGTATATATAAACATACATTTTATTTAAAACTTAGAATACGACTTCACATATTAAAACCCTGTAGTATAATACATTATGTTTTGTGCTATAATTGTGCGAACCAGTGATGTGTCTGATTTGATCGGGGTGAGCCGATAATCAGTGCTGCCGATAAAAATCATAAATTATGTGAATCAATAGTAAAAGTGATTCAGTGATGATGTTGACTTTTTTATATTTAATATTTAATAGTGGGCCCAAGTGACTGTGCGATTAATAGACTATAAAAAATAAAGAATTTATAAAAAGTGCCCATACATGTAACAATAATATCGGTGAGATAAAAATCGTACAAAAAAACTTTATAAGAAGAAGTTCTCCATACAAGTCCATCCATAGATATAAGTCCATGTTGCTTGTGACTTTGTATTTTCTGGGTTAAAACCCATAATTTATGGGTAAAAATAATAATAATGCAGTTCCAGGCGAAAACATATTAAAAGACTGAAAGATGATACCCAATAGGATGAAAACAGGATGACGTAATAGATTGGTGAAACTGAAGGTGATAGGATACTTGCAGTTGGTTATTCCCATAAGGAAATCTTTCTTGAAATGAGGAATTTTCAGCGAGAAGTTAAAGATATAAATATTTTATATGGTAAAAAAAGGGGCTTCACTTCATAAAAGTTAGATGCGTTAAAACCTGCATTAAATGCATTAAAATCGCATCTAAAATTGCAAAATTACAAAAAAATTCAAAAAATTACAAAAAATTCAAAAAATCGGACAATGAAACAGGAGTGTGTTGATACTAAAAATATTTCTAAAACATTCCAAAAATATTTCAAAAAATATATCAAAATTATTTGTATTAAAGAGATCTAAAAAGGTCAAAGGAGGCTCCTAAAAATTAAGGATCCCTTAAAAGCTTGTTAAAAACTCTCAAAAAGGCCTTTAAAACTGTACCCTAGAAAAAGCTTCTTAAGGAGGGTGGGTCGGAGAGGTTTCCTTAAAAATCGGTGATGAAACAGTTTAAGTCAATATCGATGTTTAGGCCTTTAGGCTGAAGGGTCTGCATCAGATATATCCACTTCGTTTCGTTTTTAGATACATCTATTCTTTTGTTACTTCCTCTCCAGTTATTCTTTATTTTGTCTATGGCATAAAAAACCATTCCTGTGGGGTTCTTTGAATGGTGAGTCTTGAAATGTCGTGTTGGTTTGCCAAAAATGGTGAAGTGGCAGTGTAGGTAAAATATATTTTAGCTCAACTCTGGGAAAAATTTAAAATGATCCTTGTAGTGGGATTGTGCCCACATTGAAAGGGTCAATTGCATGTTTTGGTTAGGGGAGGAGAGCAACACTTTTATCTAATCCTCTGCCCCCCCCCCCCCCAGATGACACCCCCCAAGCTCTGGTAGTGGACTGTCCCTGGTGTCAACATCCAATGCGGAGTCAACATCCAATGGATCCTGCTATGCTTTTAATGATGTCAGTAAACTAAAAAGCTGGAGCATGATGGAGAAGAGGCTGTGGGGACCGGTCTATCAGCAGGTAGCAGTAGACAATTGAATAAGTAAATCTTCTTTCATTGTTTCCTTAGACCAGGGGTCTCCAAACTTTTTAAACAAAGTCAGTTTGCTATCCTTTAAACTTTAGGAGGTCCAGACTGTGGCCAGTGGGAGTAGAAAATGTCTTGGTGTCAGCGGGGGGGTAAACAGTGTCCTCTCTTTGGTATTAGGGCAGTGGTTCTCAACCCCTGTTCTCCGTAGCCACTAACAGAACAGATTTTAAGTATTACCTTGGGGAGCAGCAGACTAGAAAAATGCAATTACTAAGCAATAAATGATAACACCTGTGATGTATTTCAGTTATCTTGCAAACTTGGCCTTTTAGTAGGTCCTGAGGACAGGAGTTGAGGGCCACTGTATTAGGGGGAGGAATAGTGTCCCATCATTGGTGTCAGTGGGAGAAATAGTGACCCATCGCAGGTGTCAGTAGGAGCAATAGTGCCCCATTGCTGGTGTCAGTGGGAGAAATAGTGCCCTAGTCATTGGTGTCAGTGGGAGGAATAGTGCCCAGTCACTGGTGTCAGTAGGAGGAATAGTGTCCCATCATTGGTGTCAGTGGGAGAAATAGTGACCCATCGCAGGTGTCAGTAGGAGCAATAGTGCCCCATTGCTGGTGTCAGTGGGAGGAATAGTGCCCCATCATTGGTATCAGTGGGAGGAATAGTGCCCCGTCACTGGTGTCAGTAGGAGGAATAGTGCCCCATCATTGGTATCAGTGGGAGGAAAAGTGCCCCATCATTGGTATCAGTGGGAGGAATAGTGCCCCGTCACTGGTGTCAGTAGGAGGAATAGTGCCCCATCTTGGTGTCAGTGGGAGGAAAAGTGCCCCATTGTCACTGTCAATGACAGTAACTATGCTCCACTGTTGCCAACAATGGAGGGAATAATGGCCCAAGGGTCGGATAAAAGCCAACAAAGGGCCACAGTTTGGAGACCACTGCCCTAGACCTAAAGGAAAAATTAACCCTTGCAGACAGCAGGCCACCGTGGAATATAAAGTCCTTAGAAACTGAAGTAAACCAAAGGAATCGGCTGCAAAGCATGCAAAGCATGCAGACAGTTGGGGAAGAGATTCAGAGTTCACAACATAAAAGGAGATGTTTTCTAACCTCTTTTGGATTGTCATCCATCAATGTTTGTATTGGTATTACAATACTGATGTTATAAATGAAAGTGTATGCTTGAACCAAAGATCTCTTTTAAGCTAATCCTGCTTAGTAAATGAGAGATGCTTTTAAAGGGTAACTCCACTTTCCTGGGGGAAAAAAATACCAAATAAAGAAAAAACAATATAGCGTATACCATTGTGAATCATATTGCAATTGAATGTTATCAAAAATTACCTTTCCTTTTCAATCTGCAGCTGTTGTAATTTTCTGACAATGCAATGCAATATGGCTACCTGGAGCTGTTCTGAACACAGAATGTATAATGACCCCACCCCAGAAACATAATTTCCTGCTTATGTGATTGGCTCACCAATTTTCCCAGAAGTTTGCCTAAGATACAAGTCAGATTTCAGGGCATCCCGTGCAACAAAAATGTCATTTTTGGTGAGATTCCCCCAATGGGAACACGTCTAAAGGGATGCAGGCCCAGGAGCTTTCCTCAATAGAGCCCTGCAGCTGTCACAGCTGATAGATAATTATGAAACCACTCCCATTAGACCCATTTAGCACAGAGACACAGAGGAACAAACAATGATTTTTCAGAATAACAAAAGGTAGGAATATGCAACAAAGTTTGTTAAAAATCCTTGTAATGTACAGAGATCACCCAGAGGGGAAGGTTTTTTTTTCTCAACAAAAGTGGATTTACGCTTTACGTAACAGTATAGGGTCCTTCTTAGGGACAATTTAATATGTGGAAACAAATAAAAAATTGTTGAATAGAAACATATTTAAAGAACCCGCCGCTTCTCAAGGACCAACTCCGATCATCTTCAGCCTCTGGACACATCCCTATAGATGTCTATGGGGCACTAATGAACAGAGGTGGCTAAGACGTTGAGGCCTTATTTTGCTAAGTGTATACAGCAAAACTGTGGTCGATGGATGGAGGTAAGTATGCATCTGTGGAGGAAGAGTTAGGTTATGTAGAGCTACCCCTGTAGGAGCCGCGGATTTAACTAGTTCTTTTCCAAACAGTGCAGAGGCCCCCGTTCATACAGACAACATTTCATTCACCCTGGCTCCATTGAACAGACCGCAATACTTATATATACGTTGCAACCTTGAAGTGGTTTACCGGGGTTATGGCTGAAGCATCAGCCATAACCCCGGTATCTTTTTGTGCAGCCAGCAGCTGGCTTTTTCATGAAAGCATTCCGAGTTGCTTAGAAGCCGTTGGAAGGCTTACATAACCGGGGATTTTCGGGCCTGAGAAATGATCCGACGGTGTGGCTGGCTAGTCCCAGAGAGGAACAAGGATTAGATCCTCTACGATCCCCTCCATGGCCTTTGAGGGTCAGAGCGACATCATGGTGTCATTCAGGTCCAGGCTAAACAATTTCTTTTTTAAAGCAAAGGATCAAAAAATATTTTCTTTTGCTTTCAAAGATAAATGAGAGATGTGGGGTCTTTTTGACCCCACATCTCTCCATAAAGAGGGCTTGTCATCCTTATTTCTGAATGTAATCTAATGTAATTTAAATGTATTTCTAATGTAAACATCCATTGTAATAGGAATAAGTCCCCATTCACACTAGCGCAACTTGTCAGGCGACTTGGTCGCCCGACAAGTCACAGTGGGTCGCCTGCCATTGATTAGCACAGGATCCGTTCTAATAGGAGCGACACAAGTCGACTTAGAAAAAGGGTCCTGTACTACTTTGGGGTGACCTGGAGGCCACTTGCATTGACTTCAATGATATGAAGTCTGTGCATGTCGCGCCGAGGTCGCGGTGCACGCTGTGCACCGCAACTTCACAGGTCGCCCCAGCAAGTTGCGTCGCCCCTGTCTGAATGGGGTCTAAAAGTGATATATAAATAAATAAACAAAAAAGGGACAGTTTAAAATAAAAAAGTAAAATAAATAGGAAAAAAAAATTAAAGCACCCCCCATCCCTCTTTGCTCACGTGCAAAAGTAAAGGTATACTTAAGTCGCGCATGCATATGTAAACGTATTCACACCACACATGTGAGGTATCATCGTAAACGTTGGAGTGAGAGTAATAGGTCTAGCACTAGACCTCTGTAACTTTAAACATGTAACCTGTAAAGGCATTTAAAGCATCACCAATGGAGATTTTTAAGCACCATAGTTCGTTACCGTTCCACGAGCGTGAGCAGTTTTAAAGAGTGACATGTTAAGTATCTCAAAATTCAGCATAAAATCCTTCACATTTTACAAAAACATGGGGGTGTATATTGTGGTTTTTTTTTTTGTCATTATTATTAATTAAAGTGTTATTTTACCAAAACAATTGTGTTTGCAAAACTGCTGCGAAAATACCGTGTGACATAAGAAATTGCAAAGATCAGGGTTTTATTCCCTAGGGTCTCTGCAATAAAAAATTTTTTTCGGGGGGTTATAAGTTATTTTTTTAGCAAAAATACTGATCTAAACTTGTAAGCAAAAAGTGGAGGGGTAAGGGGCATGGGATA
>NC_138777.1:195671269-195693769 GCF_965119305.1 Pelophylax lessonae | reverse complement strand
TAATCGGGGTCTCGACCTGACTGCAGTTTGTCATTGTAACCAACTTGAGTGGGCAAATTCTCACATTCGATGGTGTCTGGCACTTTGCAGAGGTGTTCTCTTCATGGACGAAACCCAGATTTCTTAGATCTTTGAGTTTAGCTCATGCAAAATGGGGCAAAAACAAGTGTTGCGTTTATAATTTTGTTCAGTAATGTTGAAACCTTCCAACCTCTTCCCCCCCAAGCCCTTGCAGTGATAATATTCCTGTTCAGCGGAGATTAGTACAGCTGCAAGACCTGTTATAAGCATTCATCAAGAGAACCAACTATGCCTGCCCTTTCCAACCCATTCCTCTAGCTATACAAACTGTACTATAGCTTTCATCAATGAAAAGCACTTACGAATGGAGGAGGATAGAATGAATGAAGTGTCTGTCCACGTGTCCATTCATAAAGTGTTTTTCATTGATGGGCCCAAAAGTACAGCTTCTATGAATAGAAGAGGGGGGGGGGGGCACAGTTGGCACTCTTGATTAGTGCTTATGACAGATGTAGCTGATGTATTAACCCTCACAGCATCAGAAGATTGCCACTGAAGGGGTATGGGTGGGTGGGGCAGAGAACTGAAACAGAAGCCACCAGTACAAGGGTCACTTCTCATTGAATGTAAGTACTGTTCCCCATGTTCACTTTCTTTGCCTTTTTTTTTTTACCTCTGACAAAGCTCTTTTGAAGAGTGAAACATGTTAAGTTTGGGGGATTTGATTTTGGGAGCCCCTTCTGACTTTATTTTCATTTCGGTTCACATGATTTAATTTTTGCCCTGACAAGTTCTTTCCCCCATCTTTTTCATTTTTGTGGGGTGAGATTTGTCATGTGTCAATGCAGTCTTGATTATTAGAGAAGCTTTTTTGTGGATATAGTGATATATGGGGCTTGTTCATGAGTGGGTATTTGCTTCCACATGGATGAGTGTACCCGTATTACATATCTGAAAGATAGATAATTTCATATGGCAGAAGAGAGATAGCCCACATCTTCAATAAGACAGTATTTACTAGTATACTTTCTCATTTTCTGTTCATCTCATTTTTATATGTGGCCAATAGATGGGAGGAGAAATAGATGTACCCCCATCTCTTTATACCACTTGGTGTTGGTGAGTAGACCTTGAGTTTATTCATCCTCTAAACAGCCTGGAGCTGCTTATTGAATGTGAGAGGAGATAATAACCCTGATATTGTTTATGTGTATATCAAGAGAAATTTCACCAATTAAACTTGATAGATGTAAATATTACCACATTGAGATAGAACGTTGGTTCATATATAGCGGCATTGACCTCGCCCTATAGGTACAGTATACCTGTTATGGTCATTTACATACATATTATGATCTAAAATAAAGATTACGTTTTAGATAAGTGGCCTTTTCGTGTGTAGGGAAGTGCACCCTTATCTAGCTTAGTTCCCTGTGTTGATTGAAAAAAAAAAAGATTATAACTAAACGTATGCCTCATACACACGCATCGATAGTTGGCCGTGAATTTTCGGCCAACGTCCAATCGGCCGATTTTCGGCTTGTTAGTATGATGCTTCCGACAACCGACTCCGACTTTTCGGCCAAACAAAATCTGGTGTGCAGGCTATAAAATTTTTGTTGGCCGTCAACAGAACGGCCAATTGTTCGTCAGTCAGTACAGATTTCGGCCGACAAAAATCTGATGAGCAAGACTGGGCATGCTCAGAGAAGAAAAAACACACGGAAAGTAAACCAGCACATGACATCACTTCTGAAGTTGGTTTTTGTTGGCCGAGAAAATTTGTGTGCAGTCTAGAGCACATTTCAACCAACACAACAACACTGGACAAAAGACGGCCGATCGGTCGGCCGACAATCGTTGCGTGTGTACGAGGCATAAGCCTTTAAACTGCTGAGAAAGAGATACCATGGCTACAACAGTACAAGTGTGGTACCTTCTCCTATCTTACTGGCACTGTCTTATGCCCCAGTGTTGGACCAATAAACATTTTATATGTTTGTATTAACTGTGGTTTTGGTCTTTCACCTGTGTGGAACTAAAATTACAAGCCACCAGCTTGTGGCTGGACAGACTTATAGAATCCCTCAGCGCTTTCATTGAGGATCTTTGTGGTTAAATTGTCATGCTTGGGGCATCATAATTGGTGTTCACAGTTTACCTCCCATCTGCGAGGAATTTTAGTCTATTTGTAATTTTTCTGCCCCAGTATGTCACAGAAAATTCTGGACAAATACCAACTTAATAAAAGATAGCATTTGCATATGAATAGACATACTCATAGGTCTAAGCCCTATTCAGAGAACACAGTGGGTTTGATTTACTAAAATGGGAGAGAGCTAAATCCGATGCAGCTGTGCATGGTGGCCAATCAGCTTCTAACTTCAGCTTGTTCAATTAAACTTTCACAAAAAAAAAAAAAAACTGGAAATTGATTGGTTTTTATGCAAAGCTGCACCAGATGATGCATGCTCTGATTGATTAAGATGAAAAGGACAATCTCCACCTTGTCCAAATAGAAAATGATTTGTGGAGACTACCACTTCAATATTCAGCTTCCACAGGGATCAACTAGGTATGATGCATGCATACTTATAGTGCTCCAGGCTGGACCAATATAACTGCAAAAGTAGCCATACCTAGAATTCAACTTTAAAGCTTAACTACACTTTTGTTGAGGAAAAAAAAACATCCCCCTCTGGGTGATCTATGTACATTGTGAGGATTTTACCAAACTTTGTTGCGGATACCTTTTGTTATTCTGAAGAAATCCCTGTGTGTTTGTCTGTGTCCATGTTGGAAAGTAAGTCTGATGGGAGTGGCTTCATAATTATCAATCAGCTGTGCAGCTGCAGAGCACTGATGAGAAAAGCTGCTGGGCCTGCATCCCTTTAGATGTGTTTCTATTAGGAGTATCTCGCCAAAATTAAAATTTGTGTTGTAGGGGATGCCGAAAATCTTGCATTCAACTACAATATGACTTGTGTAGCAATTGTATACGCTATATTATTTTTTCTTTATTTGTTTTTTTTTTTTTTTTTCCTTTTTATCTCAATACATAATATAAAGTAAGAAGAAGCACTAAATCCTAATAATGCAATCGTAAATAATCATATGGTAAATAATGTGTCTTGAAAACCACTAAGCATGCAGTGAACAAAAAATCAATCATATGAAAGTGATATCATGAAATAGATGTAAAATCCAGTGTTAGGTGAACATAAAAAAGTCCTTTTAATGAAAAAAGTCCTTTTCAATATTAAACAAAAGTGTCCATAAAGTGCAAAAAAGTGTATAAGTAACGCTGATTGATGAAATCCACAACAAAGCACCAACACTTAGCATAGGCTTCTTACCAGATAACATGGACCATAAATTATAAAAGTCAAAAAAGCACAAAATAACCCGGCATCCGAGATAGGCGGTGGCTGCTCAGCATCAGCTCCAAATGGATCGGGAATATAAAAATGAACAAGCATAGTGAAGCCTGCAAACATTTAAGTCCATTTATTTAAAATATATAAAAAGTACCTTACTACCGAGCTACTGGGCTTTGTTCACCCTTGCTTTGCCTGCTGCTTGGCCGCGCCTCCCCACCTGGGCACAGAGTGTTCCCTTTATGGGGTGCCTATGGGTTGGCTACGCCGGTTGCAGAGTCCTGGCCACAGCCCCCCTGTTTGCCTCTTATCTACCTACTCCTAAGTTTGACCCATGGTTATTGTAGCCATTATTTTGTTAGCGCATCTGGCTTGTACTTCTCTTGTCACTCTGTTTACCAATTGTTGTTACCTGTTTACTTTGTTCTCCAATAAAATGTTTGAACCAAAAAAAAAGTACCTTTGATGAGTTGTAAACAGGCACAAACAAATAAAAAACCAGCAGACTGTCAGCTTTTGAGAAAGGAATACCAAGAGTGATGTCTAAGCAAGTGTGATGTCTTCAGTAACAGCCATCCCGACGCATTTCGTCATCAGTGACTTCTTCCCAGGGGCAGGCCGAATGCCTATCTGGGATGGCAGGTTAATTTTTGCTTTTATGGCCATTATAATTTATGGTCTATGCTATCTGATGAGAAGCGTATGCTAAATGTTCGTGCTTGGTGGTGGATTTCATCAATCATCGTTACTTATACACTTTTTTGCACGTTATGGACACTTTTGTTTAATATTGAAAAGGACTTTTTTCATTGAAAGGACTGTTTTATTTCCAATGATATATTTTGCTCGTAATTTATTCACTGCATGTTTAGTTGTTTCATGCCATATTATTTACCATATGATTATTCATGATTGCACTATTAGGATTTAGCGCCTCTTCTTATTTTTATGGTATCTTAGTTGGTTAAGTGGCTGTTTACCTTTTTGTTCTTTTTGCTTGACCTAGCACGAATATTTTCCTGTTTTACATAATATAAAGTGAACAAGCCCAAATTTGTTAATCCATAGTCTATAAAATCTGCTTATTACTGGAAAACATTGCTGCTGCAGCTCAGGGCTACAATAAAATTTGAAAATATTTTTATGAGCAATTATTCCAGAGCCATCATTGCAAAAATGATCCCAAAGATTTGAACATAAAATTTTGAGTTGAGTTGCTAAAGAATGAGTTTATTTTTTTTTTTCCTGCCTTTACCAATCCCCCTGGCTTTTCTCTTGACAAATATTCCAGATCTACGTTGCCTATCATCTACCAATCAAAATACTGGGGAATACACAATATTTCCAGAGTAGGCAGAGATGATGATGATCTTTTTTCTTTATTATTATTATTCTTGTTATTATAATCAATTTCTCTGTTACAGATGTTGATGCATGGATGAGGCAGCAGGGGATATAAACATTGTAGTGATTCCAAGATTGCGGCAAAATACGGGACATGTTTCCGATGCAACTACTTCTTATGTATGGAGGTTCACAGAAGCGATCCCGGGGGCACGCCCCCATTCCCCAGTGGGGAAGCTGATTCACGGGGCCAATGGCCACAATTGCCACCGAGCACCTGTGATCACTCCCCATGGAGAGAGAACAGTGGTCTGCTGTTGTAAACACAGCAGACCATTGTTCTCTCAGGAATCAATACAGAGCTCCTGTGTTCCTCCTATTTAGGAACACAGGTCTCTGTGTTGATTCCATAAGCCCACCCCCCTCACAGTAAGAAAACACCCCCTAGGCTCACATTTAACCCTTGATCGCCCTTGGGTTAACCCCTTCCCTGCCAGTGTCATTATTACAGTAACAGTGCATATTTTTAGCACTGATTACTGTAGTGATGTCACTGGTCCCCTCAAAAGTGTAAAAAATGTTAGTTAGGGCTTCGATCTGTCCGCTGCAATGTCGCAGTCCCGCAAAAATCGCAGATCGCCCCCATTACTAGTAAAAAAATAAAAATAACATTGATCTTTCCCCTAGTTTGATGATGATGGATTCCAATGTTTTTTTTTTTTTCAAGCACGTGATTAGAGCCAGAGGCTCTAATAGGCTTCAAAAAAAGGTGGGCTTGGGGTGCAGGCCGAACCCACCCAGTTGTGTGACAATAGCGAATGAACATTCGCTATTGCCACACTGATTCTACTCCTGGCCAATCAGGAAGCGGTTCCTGAGACCCGTTTCCCGATTGGCCAAAAGGAAAATCCATGCTATAGGCCAAGGAGTGGAGAAGGAGGAGAGAAGAGACTGAGGGGGAAGCCACCATTGCCGCTGCCTGCCCAAGGTGAGTAAGCCGACCGGGGGCAGTGTGGGCTGGAGTTGGTGGGGGACCGGGGGGGACAGTGTGGGCTGGAGCTGGTGAGGGGGGTATGGTGTGGTTTGTCTTCCGTCCCCCCCCCGACCCATGGAGCACCAGCTGCCACTGGTATTGGGGGGAGGTGCTTTTGTTAGTGGAAGGCATGGATCAGTGTTGCTGTATTACAGGAACACAGAATCCATGTTTTATGTACTGACAGAATGACAGTCTGCCTTGTTTACATAGACAGACTGTCCTTCTGTCAGTGTACCGAACGATCAGTGGGTGCCGGCGGACATTGGGACGCGGGACCCGCTGATCAGCTCCTGCTTTGTAAGATCACGGTGAGAGCGAGCCGGCGGTAGCACGCACTAAAACCCAAGCCTGGAAGTGCAGAATCACGTATATATATACAGTACCGTATTCTGCGCTGCACAGCGCAGCCGCCCTATAGCAGTAAATCTGCTACGGGGCAGTTGGCAAGAGGTAAATCCCAAATTTATTGAGCTTTTTGTTTTCAGAAACGGTGAAGAAAAATTCTATCTGGTTTTTGTTTTCCAAACATACTGCAAATGAGGACTATGGCCTGCTGCATTGTATGTGTGTTGGAGATGTAATGCCTTAGTGCATTGGGATGACAATGAAAATAATTAGTGCTGCAATGTACCATGAATGCATTAGTGTAATACAGTGCTATTCATTGGCACCCTAATGCACTAGGGCAATGCACCATTAACACAAACGCACTGCAGAATGCCATGCATTTTGGTGTGCTGCACCATAATGCAACATAATGCACACAAATGTGTGTGCATTAACAAAACATAAACCAACAAGAAAAGAAATTTGGGAAAAGTGACACCAACTTAGGGATACCTAACTTAGGTATCCCTAACTTAGGTATCCCTAAGTTGATGTCACTTTTCACATATTTCCTTTCCTGTTGGTAGCGGTTAGTATTGTGGTGACACTCCCCTAGAGAATAACGCGCAGGGCACTGTGGTTATTATTACATTTTGTGGATTCCCTGAAGCAGTATTTTTTGGTGCCTTTAAAATGGCAAAGAGTGAATGGGCCCTTAAAGTAAAACTATAGGTAAAACCTTTTTTTTTAATTTTGGTTAGAGTAAGGGAGGGTTATAACCCCTGTCAGATTTTTTTTTTCACTATCTGGGTCCCATTGTAGAGATTTTGCATCACTTCCTGTCCCATAGCCAAACAGGAAGTAAGCGGAAATCCCTGCAAATTAAGGGAATTCCTTGGGGACCCTCAGGTCACCAGAACTAGTGTCCCCATTGGATAATTTCACCTTTATTACTTTTATAGGGACAACCTAAAATTTGTGTAATTTCTTTTACTTTCACTTTCAATAATAATGGTAAACAGGAGAAATAGAGAGGGTGAATATCCTTAACAAGCGTACAGATAGCAAAAAAAAAAAAAAAAACAACTGAATCCCTCTCCAATCTATTCAAAACTAAAAAAAAAAAAAAAAAAAAAAAAAAAAAATGCCTTTAGTTATACATTAAAGTGGTTGTAAACCTCAGACATGAAATATGAACAAAGCACATCCCTCTATAGTGTGTACTTGTCTCAAATAAAATGGTTGTAAAGGCTGAATGTTTTTTACATTCATGAATTCTATGCATGAAGGTAAAAAAAACCTTCTGTGTGTTGCTTCCCTCACAGCCCCCTTATTACTCAACATTACCCCCTCTCGATCCAGCGATGTGCAGGAGAGACTTAGCTGTTCCAGGAATTCCTCTCCTCATTGGCTGAGACAGAAGCAGGTACCATTGGTTCCAATTGCTGTCATTCACAGCTAGTTAGCCAATGAGGAGAGAACAGGGGGCAGGGCCGAGCTGCGACTTTATGTATCTTTAGGATGCATAGAGTGGGGCTCGGGAGCAAGCATGCATCAGTGCCCCCTTTGCAAGCTACTTGCTCTGGAGGCACTGGTCAAGAAGGAGGAACTAAGAAGAGGTGGATTGGGCTGCTCTGTGCAAAATCACTACACAGAACAGGTAAGTATGACATGTTTGAAAAACATCCAAACCTTTAAAGCCACTTTAAGAGCACTAAGTGTCATTTTTGTCTGCTGCTTCATTCCTCTGCTATCAGCATGAGCCTCTTTTGACAAGTGTTCCTGACACCAAGAGGAAAATGGTGACAGGGGTGGGACCTCCAGCTGATTGACAGACTCAGCTCTGTGTTCCTGTGTGATGTGATGTGATGTGATGTGAGGAGAGCTGTCAGAGCTCCCCTCACTGAGCTCTGCAGAGTAAACCTTCTAATCCCGGCCCCCTTATTTCTTAGCTTTCAGAACTTTGAACAGATGTAGAGAAGAAGGTGCTGCAGATAAACAGATACAACTTATGTATGAGGATTTGTTTAATCTCTGTGTATCATCTGAGGCCAGTCACTTCACTGGGCATACAGTATCTCACAAAAGTACACTCCTCACATTTTTGTAAATATTTTATTATATCTTTTCATGTGACAACACTGAAAAGCAAAGTGTCATTTCTTCAGTGTTGTCACATGAAAATATATAAATTATTTCTTTACAAAAATGTGAGGGGTGTACTCACTTTTGTGAGATACTGTATGTAAGGGTTTACAAGCACTTTAGGGTACCTCTGTAACCTCTGTCTAAGCAATATTTTTGTATGTGACCAGTTTTAATTTACCCAGTTTTTTTTTTTTTTTTTTTAGTTCAATATCTAACATTGTGCCTATCTTTTAAAATCTTTCTGTTGAATACAAATTAAGCAGTGGAACTAAATAAATAAATATATATTTGAAAATGTACTAATGCCCCTACAGATACATAACAAATAAAACCTTAACTGCCAAATAATTTAAAGTGATATTAAACCCCAAAGATATATTTTATTATATTACAGCTTGCCAATTCTTAGATGTGATGGCTGCATTCGTTTTCTTTTTTAGCCTTTCATCATTCTATTTTCCAGCCAGTACGTCTGTTGTTCTCCAACAGAATGTATCGATTACAGAGATGAGCCAAACAATGTAACACTAGCAGGGATGCTTACAAAGATCAGCTTTTATTTATTTATGTAAAACCTTTATCCCAAAAGAAAAAAAAAAAAAAAACAGTTTTTGTTAACTGCTTCTAAAGTGTAGGCTGTAGTTGAGTTTCAATTTGTTAAAGCGGAGTTCCACCCTGGATTTTTTTTTTTTTTTTTTAATACCCCCGGGACGGTCAGGGCTAGTACATTCCACAATGGCTAGCCTCTGATCTGTCCCGGGTTGCACTTACCTGTTAGGACAAATACTTTCCTTGAAAACGTCTTGTCCAGCGCTGCCATCTCAGATGTGGGCAGCTTGAAGCCAGTGAGATCCCCTTCGGCGTCTTCTTCCGCCTTCTTTGGTCCCACGATGCTCTGCGCCGGCCCCGACGTCACTTCCGGGTCGCGCGCGTCATCCCTCTACAGCTTCTGGGCATGCCCAGAAGCTGTTTAGAAGGGGATGACGCGCGCGACCCGGAACTGACGTCGGGGCCGGTGCAGGCGCAATGATTCCTGGGAGCTATGACGTTCAGCTCCCAGGAATCATTGCAGAGCCAGGAAGTGACGACGGGCCGCGGCCGAGGAAGGAGGAAGAAGGAAGTAAGGTAAGTATTTTTTCTTCGCTACGAGGTAAGTAAAAAAAAAATATGCGATTATCCATTTCTTTTTCAGGTGACCCGGAGCGAGAAGATGGAGGTAAGTATTAAATTAGGGTGGAACTCCACTTTAATGTATTTAAATCTAATAGCCCATCTAGCACTCCCCTCCCCCAGGATAACAATGCTGCCCTCCAAAGGTGCCGCATCTGCTGCTTCATCCAGAGTGGTGGCACTCTAGAACAGGAGGTGTGTTACTAACTGGATCACCAGGTGAAAACAGAGGGAAAAAAGCCTAAAAAGGAAAACTAATGCAGCCACCATATCTAAGGGTTGGTGAGCTGCAATATAAAAAATTTTTGGTTTTGGATTTAATAATGCTTTAACACTAACATGGTCCATAGAGACATGGATGAGCGACTTTGAGGTGGAGAAACTTAACTGGCCTGCACAGAGTCCCGACCTCAACCCGATAGAACACCTTTGCGATGAATTTGAGTGGAGACTGCGAGCCAGGCCTTCCCTCCAACATTAGTGGCTGACCTCACAAATGTGCTTCTGGAAGAATGGTCAAACATTCCCATAAACACACTCCTAAACCTTGTGGACAGCCTTCCCAGAATGGCTGAAGCTGTTATAGCTGCAAAGGGTGGGCCAACTCAATATTGAACCCTACAGACTGGGATGCCATTAAAGTTCATGTGCGTGTAAAGGCAGGCGTCCCAATACTTTTGGTAATATAGTGTATGTTGGATTGAGTGAGTTGAATCACCCACATGCATCCTTAAAAACATTATATATATGGTAAGTAGAGATTATTTAACAATATAAAGTGGTTTTAGTAGTATTGTACAATAAATTCCCAATATATGAAGTTTGAACCCTTTTTAAGTTGGGCTGAAATACACAACAAGCCATTGGATAAATAAGTCCACAGACATATTTCCATACTTGAATATCAGTTTCAAGTATACTGACCCTTTAAGTGATAATTGCATGACCTTAGTTAAGGTCAACTGATTTACTATTACCACGGAGTACAATATTGAGACTACAATGTATTTTTTAGAGAAAATCTAGGACAAAGGCAAGGCAAATCACTTGCTAAGTAAAAATGTCATATTACTAACTATGCAATGTTTTACAGTGACACATGTGGAGCAAAAGACTATGGTTTACGGCTGTTCTATATTTACCATTAAAAGAAGATCACAAATCATGTAAAATATAGTGCAGGGGGCTAAAACACAGGACTTTAGGAAAAACCTTCTTATTAGAAGACCGCAATCCTGTGCTTTACTGTAGTAAGATCACAAACATGGGGACATGACCTCAAAGTAGAAAAAAAGGCAAAGTTACAATACAGTTCTATAAAAGAGATCAGAGAGTCCCGTTCATTAGAGCTTACAATCTAAAAGGGAGGGTCAAGTGATACAAAAGGTATTATCTATTAGGGATGAGCTGATGGAGAGGGCTATACCTCTCTAAAGAGATGGATTTTTAAGGATTGCCTAAAGGTGGAAATGGTGGGAGTTAGCTGTACAGATTGGACTAGTGAGTGGCAGAAGATGGGAGAAATTCTGTAGAAGTACAATCACATACCTGGTGCTGGAGGCCAATAGTGAGAGGGCTTCCTTTGCGGCTAAGCTTCAGACTCCCCTGAAGGTGAATAAGAGGACTCAGACTCAAAGAAGCACGGGCTACATGCTGGAATTACTTCCAGGTATTTTGGTGAGACATAAGGATATTTTCTGCAGATAGGTGGTGCACGTGGAAAGTAACAGGCAGAGCAGATGTCAGGACAGGAGCCAGTTCAAAGATGAAGTCAGCTACCGGGGGTGGACAAGAGGAAGTGTAGGCAGGAGAATAGCCAGGGTCATGAACAGGAGAGCAAAAGAAGTCCTTCAAACAAGCCAAGGCCAGATAAGGGTGGAGGCAGCAGACAGGTCCAGGGACAAGTCAAGTCATTAACAGGTATGACAGATGCAAGGGTATTCACCGGAACAAAAGCAGTGTAGAGCCAAAGATCAACAAGCAATCACAGAAGGTGACTGGCTCCCTTATGAAGGCTGTTTGGAGCCATTGCACGCCCGGAGCGTGCACAGCCATGCGCCCATGCACCAAACATCCGTGTGCGTCTTTGAACATCTGTTGTGTGCCAGTGCGCATTGTTGCAGCCATGAAGGGTACTGCCATTGATACCAGATCTTTGTGAGCCTCTGCTGCGGACAGTGCCCTGACAAGTACTGATCGGAAGCATAGGAAGAGGAGAAAAGGGAGCTAAAGATCAGGTGGTCTTGAGAGGAATGAACAGAACAGTTTAGTTGGTATTTGAAAATTTAGTTAGTGATGTAACTTATGGCAGAGTTGTGAATGACTTTGTAAGTTGTTGTTAGTATTTTGAATTGTATTTGTTGGGTGAGTGGAAGCCAATGGAGAGATTGGCAGAGAGAGGAAGTGGACACCAAATGGCTGGTAAGATTCATAATACTAATACTACTTAATACTTCAAGGGGGATAGCCTGTATAATAGTAGGCTAACAAGGAAGAAAATGCAATAGTTGAGGTGAGAGAGATAAACAAGGAGTTTATTAGCAGCTTTGCAGTGTTGTTAGTTAGGAAAGGGCATCTTTTGGAGATGTTATGGAGGTTCAGGTAGCCAAAGTTAGAAAAGTTATTGGATGTGGGGCCAAAAGGAGTGTTTAGAGTCCCTGATTACACCAAGCACCATAACATTTGGGGAGGGACTGATAGTTGTGTCATTGACCTTGATGAAGAAGTCAGGGGAGGATACGGGAGAAAGAAACATTATGAACCATATCATGAAAAAAATCTGCGCTTGGACCCATCCTCAAAATCCAATGTCTGTAAGTGCTAACACAATATCATGATATAAAAAATATCTTGTATCAAGAAATATTATGAGTTCGGGTTTGAAAAGAATGAGCTTGTGGAAGTGGTGTGACTTTCAGGCTGATATGTCCATTAGTAAATTAGTGATGCACACGGAGATTAATTGGGTGATTTGAGAAGAAAAAAGATATTTGGGTGTTGTCAGCATAGAAATGATGGAATCCATGGGAGGCTATCAGTTGACACAGGGAGGAGGTGTATGCTTCTCAGCTGGTCGTTTTCAGTTTGTACCATCTTAAGAATATTGCTATTAGAGTTTTGAGATACTAGACCAGTCATGGATGGAGGTGGGTTGGGGGAAGTTTGGGCTGCTTGGTTGGGGGAAGTTTGGGCTGCTCCCTCTCACCTGCCTTCTATCCATCCATTAGCAGCCATGTGCTCCCAGAGTGGAGACACTCAAATTTAAAAGTGTTAGGACTGCAGATAAAACAGGGTGCCATGTCGTGGCTCTGCAGCTTACACATGCATCTGCAAATGCGTGTCAACTAAACCCCTGTTCTTTATATCATGAGACAGGTCTACATGGTTGGTGGCAGACTGGAGGGTGAGTACATCAGACTGGGGGCTGGCTGGCTTCCATGCACCTCTCTTAATCCTTTCAATTCGTTTTTTAGACAGAGAATAGAAGTTGTCTGAGGACAGAGCCTTGGAACTTGGAACTCTAATGGAAAGAGGAAGTAACACATTCAACTTGGGTTTTTTATAAATAAATTATAATTCAAGTTCACAATTTTGTCAATTTTCTAACTGCTTTGCCATGTAGTTATTAAGTTGAACACTATAGGCCGGTAAAGTAGGAAAAACAGAAAATAGAATTTAAAAATTGAAGGAAATCAGCACATATTGGACTAGCCCTTTAAAAAATATGAATTCACTGAAACTGCATTCTAGTTTTGCTTTAATGAAATGCCTTTTGATCTTTCTCATCAGAGCTTACAAGCATTTTTATTCCAGTTCATACTCTAATTCTTCCATACTGTAGCACGCAGGCACACAGTGCGTGCCTATTGACTCTAAAATACGGTTATTTATACCACTCTTTACCCAGCAGCTTCTTACATACGATGGGCAGAGAATAAGCAATCATCCTAATTAATGTGCCATTTATTCATACTCTTGTTCTTGTCCGCCGAGCTAAAAAGGCTCACGTTTTATGCAATACTAATGTCATTTCCTGTAGCTGGAGATCGACTGTGAAAACGGGAGCTAATGGTTCCAATGGATAATTTCCACAGCTTCCTTTTTATAGGGCACTATAAAATATCCACACAGCCACAGACAAAAAAGAAAAAAGTTAGAAAATGGGATTTTGCAAAGCATCAATCTTGCTTTACAATTTTTTTTATTCCTCTTAAAACATTCTATTTAAGCGCACAGTTTCCTCTTGTTTTGTTGGAAATACATTAAAGCTTTCTTAAAACAAAAGCTATCTACAAGTCTCAGTTCTTTCAAATGTTTCTATTAAAAGAAACCTCTTCAAAATCATTATATAAAGTACATCTCCAGTCTATTTTTTAAAGCTTTCTCAACTGTAGGTAAAATAAACAAAAACATCTCTGACTACAATACTCACCTCCTCTTCAGCGCTGTCCCCTGCAGAAATTCTTTTTTACCAATAGCCTTCCATTTTGAATGATGCCTAGCATCTAGCAACTTGGAAGACTTAGGACATACTGTGAGTACAGCACATCCTGGATCTACTCCTTTTAGGCACACAGCAAATCTTTGTAGCTTTGCTAAAAGAAAATAGGTGTTCACGAACCTCAGTAGTTTAGGCTGAATGAGTGGGAGTAGTTCACAAAGCTCAATAGTTTAAGCTGAATGAGTGAGAGTAGTAACTCTCTCACTCCCCTTGTAGAACCACCTCTGCCATTTTTTTTCCACAAATTTTTATTGAGATTAATAAAAGTGATACAAACAGTACAGAAATTACATAAATTATTTAAGAAGCCATGACAGGTGTAGGTCTAATGGAAAATAGATTCCTACTGAGTCATGGGGCATAATAGCTAAAAATGATATAGTAAAACAACAAACTGAGGTCAACCAGTATTTTTGTACTTAACACATTTGTACATCAGGGAGGGATAAATAAGGTACAGGATTGTTTCAGGAAAAAGTACTCCTGTCCCCAATGCGTGTAATATAAAAGGGGGGGGGGGGTTAAGGTTCATGTCCTGGGGTACAGAAGTTGAGATAAACCTGAGAAAAAGAAGAAAATAGGGACAAAGAGGGAAGGAGCTACAGAGAAAAGAGATGAAGAAGAGGGGAAAAAGAAGAGGGGGGATAAAGGCAAGAGGTGCGGGCAAAGGAGAGGGGAGGGGATTGGGTACAAGTCAAATGTATAAATGGCAAGGGTCAGGCCCGCTTCCCCTTTAAATCCACCTGACTGAGGCAGACAACATCTACCTTCGACCTTGTTCTCGTTAGTTGGGAACATATGGCATTCAAGGAACATAAGATTGAAAGCACCCAGTGGTTTTGAAATGGGTCCAAAATGACCATGTATTCGTGAATTTTTTTAACCTTACTTGGGAAATGTGAATCAATTCTTTCTCAATCTTAGAGAGCCTGGTGAACCATTCACTGATCGTTGGGATGCATGTGGATCTCCAGTGAACAGGAACGCATAGTCTTGCCACATTTACCATGTGCATAGCCAGTGATTTGTAATAGTCTTTTTTAGGCAAAGTCGTATGGTGTAGAAGAAATTGTTAAGGGGTTAAATCTAGAGTGAATGTAGTGACATGTGTGTGCACTTTTTTCCAAAAAAGTTGGAGTGGTTCTTGGGAGGTGGGCAGGGGGTGGAACCAAGGAATGGTGCTCAAAGGTGGGTTGGGGCAGAGACAAGGGGTGACTTAGAAAGGGGGAGTTCCTGCACCTATTCTCCAATTAAAAAAAAAAAAAAAGCCCTGATTAGAATTATTATTTTTTTTTTGCCCATGAACGTGGAATTACCCTTTACCAAAAAATTGAATGGCAAGGGGTGCTGGGGTGTGCTGCAGGGTCTGTTGATGCTGACTGATGGGGGATCTGTTGTCGCAGAAGGGGATCTCTTTTTGCAGGGTTGGAAGTCTGTTGTTGCTGGGAGGGATCTACTGTTGAAGAAGGGGGTGGTCCACTGTTGCTGGGTCTGTTTATTATTTGTTGGGGGTCTATTGAGGCTGGCTGCCAGGAGATCTGTTTTTTGGTGCATGGGGGGCTATTGATGCTGGGGATTAATTTGATCCATTGTTGCTTGGGGGGAGATCTATTTTTGCTGACTGCAAGGAATCTATTTCAACTGCTTTTCTTGTTATCATTACCAAGTTCCATGCTTCTGTATTCTCTAAAAACAGTTATCTTGGGAGCTGGGTAGGGGCAGTAAGCAATGGTGCTCAGAGGTAGGTAGGGGCAGATACAATTGGTGACTTGGAAAGGGGGAGTTCCTGCACCTATTCTCTATGAAAAAAAAAAGCCCTGATTATTATTATTGACCTCAAAAGTGGAATTACCCTTTAACAATAAGTTTAACCAAACCCATAGGCTTCCTTACAGTCAATTATAGGATTTTTTAGAGACGAGGGTTGCGTAAAAGAAATGCCATGGGGCTACATCCGCGACCACAGACACTGTTAATATCCTGTTCCATCTGACTGCCAGGTTCCATAGAAATGTTATTAAAAAACCGAAAATAGGATAGACTGAGTGGACATTGGACTTTTAGTGCAACAACATTTATTATTATTTTTAAATAATATTATCAGGGCTTTTTTCAGCGGGAACGTGGGGGAACACAGTTCGGGCACCTCCAGGACATAACGTATGCAATGGCAAGGGGTGCTGTTGATGCTGGCTGATGGGGGATCTGTTGTCGCAAGAGGGGATCTCTTTTTGCAGGGTGGGGGGGCTGTTGTTGCTGGGAGGGATCTACTATTGAAGAAGGGCTCTATTGTTTTTGGCTGCTGGAGGGTCAATTGACCCTGGCTGTGGGAGATCTGTTGCTGCTGAAGGGGATCTATTATTGCTGAGAGGGCATCAATTGTTGCTGGGGGTCTATAGATACTGGCTTATGATAGATCTCTTTTTGCTGTAGGGGGGCTATTGATGCTGTTGGGTATTTTGTTGTGGGTGATCTATTGTTGCTGGGGAGAGGGTCTATTGTTTCTGACTGCAGGGAATCTATTTTACTGCTTTTCCTGTTATCATTACCATGTTCGATACAAATTACACAGTACCACAAATGTTACATGCTTCTGTATTCTCTAATAGCGGTGGTCTTGGAAGGTGGGTAGGGGGTGGAACCTTCAGGACAGAATGTATGCAATGGCAAGAGGTTTTGGGGTATGCTGCAGGGTCTGTTGATGCTGGCTAATGGGGGATCTGTTGTCACAGGAGGGGATCTATTTTTGCAGGGTGGGGGGGGGGGGCTGCTGTTGCTGGGAGAGATCTACTATTGAAGAAAAGGTTTATTGTTTTGGCTGCTGGAGGGTCAATTGGCCCTAACTGTTTTTTGTAGGTGGTCCACTGTTGCTGGGGGGGGATCAATTGTTTCTGAGGGTCTATCGATGCTGGCTGCCGGGAGATCTGTTTTTGCTGTAGGGGGCTATTGATGCTGGAGGGTATTTTGTTGTGGGTGATCAATTGTTGCTGGGGGGGTCTATTGTTTCTGACTGCAGGGAATCTATCTTACTGCTTTTCTTGTTATCATTACCAAGTTTCATACTAATTACACAGTACCACAAATGTTACATGCTTCTGTATTCTCTAGTAGCGGTGGTCTTGGGAGGTGGGTAGGGTTGTGGAACCAAGGAATGGTGCTCAGAGGAAAGTAGGGCAGGGACAAGGGGTGATTTTGAAAGGGGGAGTTCGTGCACCTATTCTCTAAGAAAAAAAATGCCCTGTTTATTATTAATATTATTATTTTTGCCAACAAAAGTGGAATTACCCTTTAACAATAAGCTGACCCAAACCCATAGGCTTCCTTATAGTCAATAACAGGATTTGTTAGAGACGAGGGTTGCGAAAAATGATTGCCAAGGGGCTACATCCACGACCACAGACACTGTTAATATCCTGTTTGGTCTGACTGCAAAGTCTCATAGAAATGTTATTATAAAACCCAAAATAAGATAGATTGAGTGGACATTGGACTTTTGGAGCAACCGCATTTATAGGCAATACGCTGAATAAACCTTCTTGTTGCCTTTGGTGGCTCTTTCAGCATTTTGGATTAAGTCTAAAAAGACCCAAATAAATATAAGGGCTTTTTTTTTCCTTTAGCTTTTAGAAAGTAGCTCTTCTGAAAAAAAAAAAAATCAGACTGTTTAAAATTCAAGCACTATGCAACTAAGAATCTCAAAATAGAGGTAATGAACCAGAGATTATTGCCGTTAGATATTTAATACTCAATCAGTATGTGCTCTCTCATGCATATCCCATAGGCACTGCATTCATTCTGACAGTGCACTACTGGTTCAATTACTTTGCTCATTTACAATAAAAGATTAATGAAAAGAGGTATATTTTAGTTCACAGAGATTAATTGCATCCCTTATTTTCCCCAACACCAGAAATATTCAACACATAATCCTGCTAGAATTTTTTTTTCTTTTCCAGTTTCCGTCAACAAGTACATGGAGAATTAATAGACTTTCTTCTTTTACAATTCTTCAAGGGTTTCAAGATACAAATGTCTAGGGAATTGCTGACTGAAAGTTGCCTTTCTGATGGAAAGAAATTAATTCACCGTCCTTACTAATTCACTGGATGACACTTTAAATTATCCGGCATAGGGAGTGTGGAAAAAAATGCGCTCAATAAAATGTTGTAAATCCAGGGGATTCCTGTATTGTGAATATAGCTGTCCTATCTTGTCTTCAAATAATGCTTTCAGGTACAGTAGACAGTCAGTGCATTAACTGATAATGATCTTAGGCATGCTCTCAAGACATTTAAACATCTTATCAGTTGTTTGGGAACATAAACACTGCGAGAGGTTTTCACTATCGTCAAGCAGGAACAGTAGAAAACAAAATTCTTGAAGTTATATGGTTTGTGTGTTTTAAGTGTATAAAGTTAATACAAGAAGCAATGGTGGGAAACCTTTACGGGCTAAATTGCAGTTTATAGTTAAAAGTTACTTACCTAGGTGGATGCATCATCAGTCCGATGCATCTGTCCCCTGGTGCCTCTGCACTGAGAACCGAGCGATCAATCATTGCCAGTCGCTCAGTTCTGACAGCTCCCTGAGCAAAGAGCTGCTGACTGACAGTCACTGCTCTCTGTTCTTCCCCCTCCTCACTCATTGGAGCGCTGGGCTGTGGAGAGGCAGGGAGCGGCCGTATCAGGCTCTCAGCAGCTCGCTGAGAGGCCGAGCCGGATGTCAGTTCAGGCACCTGGCAGATCCTGTCTCTGTGGTCGTGATGACGCGGTGCCTGGACCAACTTCTGTGATTTCAGCAGAGAGCGGATAGCATAGGAGCATAGAGCATAGGAGCATAGAGCATAGGAGCATAGAGCATAGGAGATGTACAGCCAAACAAGCTTTGGCTGTACATCTCCTTTAAAGTGGAATTAAACTGTAGCTGAGCACAACAAACTGAAAACACTACTTCATTTTTAATATTCAAAGCAAACTCACCCTTCATCCACGCCTCCATGATTTATTTTGTTGAGAAATCCCTTTGAAAAACACTTCTTAAGCATTTCTAACTGTGGCCATCTTGAGTAAGGGCAGATGATTCATGTAGCATTTACTTCTTGGAGTCCATCTGCCTTTAGCTCAGGAATGCAGGCAGGGTGTACTTAGCCGAGATAGCTCCTCTCCGCTTCCCTCTCCTCTTCCCTCCCCTCTTCCCTCCCCTCTCCCCTTCCTTCTCCTCTCCTCTCTCACCTCTCTCCTCTTCTCTCTCCTTTTCCCTCCCCTCCCCTCTCCACTCCTCTCCTCTTTGCTCTCCTCTTCTCTCTCCTCCTCTCTTCCCCTCTCCTCTCCTCTAACTTCTCCTCTCATCTCCTCTTCCTTCTCCTCTCCTCTTCCTTATCCTCTCCTCTTCCTTCTCCTCTTCTCTATCCTCTTCCCTCTGCTCTCCTCTCCTCTTCCCTCTCCTCTTCTTTCTCTCCTCTTCCCTCTCCTCTTCCCTCTCATCTCCTCTCCTCTCTTCCCCTCTCCTCTAACTTCTCCTCTCATCTCTTCTTCCTTCTCCTCTCCTCTTCCCTCTCCTCTTCCTTCTCCTCTCCTCTTCCTTCTCCTCTTCTCTATCCTCTTCCCTCTGCTCTCCTCTCCTCTTCCCTCTCCTCTTCTTTCTCTCCTCTTCCCTCTCCTCTTCCCTCTCATCTCCTCTCCTCTCTTCCCCTCTCCTCTCCTCTAACTTCTCCTCTCATCTCTTCTTCCTTCTCCTCTCCTCTTCCCTCTCCTCTCCTCTTCCCTCTCCTCTTCTCTATCCTCTTCCCTCTGCTCTCCTCTCCTCTTCCCTCTCCTCTTCTTTCTCTCCTCTTCCCTCTCCTCTTCCCTCTCATCTCCTCTCCTCTTCCCTTCACTCTCCTCTCCTCTCCTTTCATCTCCTCTGCTCTTCCGTCTCCTCTCCTCTTCCTTCTCCTCTTCCCTCCCTTCTCATCTTTCCTCTTCAAGAAATTAATTATCCTTGCATGTATGACATAATGTTGGCCTAGGCAAAATACCAAGAAGCAACTGAAGAAATGTTCACAATAAGTTAAAGCACATACATATAATATACTGTACCTTTCTACATGTATTTACTAACTCACAGCATACAGATTAAAATAGTAAAAATAGTTGTATATTTTATTTTTTTTTTTCTTAACATAATAAATTGTTTTACTTACCTGCTCTGTGCAATGGTTTTGCACAGAGCGGCCCCCAACTTTCCCTTCTGGGGTCCCCCACCTGCGATTTTGGATCTTCCTGTTCTTCAAGTGCCCCCCATTGCAAGCAGCTTGCTATGGGGTTATGTGTGCAAGCTTGATTACGAGCCAGGTTGTGTGCATCAAACGACACACACAGTGCAGCTGCCCCCCCCCCCCCACACTCCTTTCTCACATGATTTGACTGCCAAGTCTCCTGTGAAAAGAGAGAAGGAGGAGAGAAGAGCTGCTGGAGACGGGCACAGCGTTGGATCAAGATCAGGCTCTGGTAAGTGTGGAACAGCTTTTGAAAGTTTTTACCTTAATGCATAAAATGCATTAAAGTGGTTGTAACCCCTCACATATACCCAGTGAAGTGAACAGCCTCAGATGATACAGAGAGATGAAACCAATCCTCCTACTGAGGTTTTACTTGTATTTCTGCTGTCTTCAGCTTTCTAAACTTTTTAGAAAGTGCAGATTGTGTTAAAAAATCTTTCTTTCTCTTTCAGCAGTACATAGGGGTGGGTGGGGAGAATGGGCTTACATTGTGTGTGAGCTGATTAGAGGAAAGGGACACACCCCACTCCACATAGGCAGAGGAATGAAGGGACATGCAGAGTTGTAGTCTGAATAAACAAGCTCCCTGCTAACCTTCCCTCTTTAACACAAATTTTCAGCTCATGTTATTTCATGTGTCAGAGCTTTTCAGATGTGACTCATGCTGATAACAGAGGTACGAAGCACCAGAGAGAAATGACACTTAGAACTTTGGAGAGAGATAAGTAAACACTACAGATATATTTGCATAGGACAAATTTCATGAATGAGGTCTACAACCACTTTAAGGTAGATATTAGGGCTGCGCATCTTCACTTACCTCACGATTTGATGCGATTACGATTATTAGGGTCACGATTCGATAAGATTCGATTCCGCGATGCATCACGATGCATCACGATTACTATGGGGACCCTTTTCTAAAGGGGGATCTATGGGGACCCTGCTCTAAAGGGGGATCTATGGGGACCCTTCTCTAAAGGGGGATCTATGGGGCCCTTCTCTAAAGGGGGATCTATGGGGACCCTTCTCTAAAGGGGGATCTATGGGAACCCTTCTCTAAAGGGGGATCTATGGGGACCCTGCTCTAAAGGAGGATCTATGGGGAGCCTGGGCCTGCCCTTAAGGGGATCCAGGGGAACTGAGCTCTAAAGGGGGATCTATGGGGACCCTGCTCTAAAGGGGGATCTATGGAATAGATCCCCTTTAGTGCAGGCAGGTCTCCCGTAGATCCCCCTTTAGTGCAGGCAAGGGCAGGTCTCCCGTAGATCCCCCTTTAGTGCAGGGAAGGGCAGGTCTCCCGTAGATCCCCCATTAGTGCAGGGAAGGGCAGGTCCGCCATAGATCCCCTTTAGTGCAGGCCAGGGCAGGTCCCCCATAGATCCCCATTTAGTGCAGGCCCCCCCTTTAGCGCAGGCAGGTCCCCCCATAGATCCCATTCCCCTTTAGAGCAGGCCAGGGTCCCCTACCAATAGAGCCCCCTTGGAGCAGGCCAGGGTCCCCCTTCCACAGATCCCCCCTTAGAGCAGGGGGGGTCTACATGCTGGGGGAGCTCCCCATAGACATGTCTACACAGCACTACATATTTCCAGTGTCACTACTCAATGGTCTGATATCCGGACTCTTCTATATCACCTCCACTCCATACACAAGTCATAGCACACAACCTAACATGATTATTATTGCCATAAGACTCATATCTATAATAATGCACAGTACTCAGCATCCTGTCTTCTACAATCATTACTTAGGGCCAATTCAGTGCTGAGCGCCAACAAGTTCAAGTTCACTGAACAGACAGAGCAGCCCCGCTCTCCCATAGATAATCAGTGAGACTATCAGCACCGTGCCCACAGCTCTATGTATATACAGACGGCTCTGTCCTCCCACTGCCACCAGCTCACCTGCCCGGTGGTGCTCATGTCTCACGCTGTACTCCGACACTGTGCCAGGACTCTGCCAGGACTTCCCCTCCCACTCTATCCCGCTATATGAGACGCTATCCAGTAGCAGTCTCCGTGTGATGGCGCCCTCTGGCGCACGGAAGGACCCGAGCAGCAGCTCAATCACGGAGGAGCTCCGTGTTCCACAAGCCCGGCCAGCGGCCCAGCACCGCCATGTCACTCCTGTCCCCGCCCCCGGAACTGACGTCATTAGTAATCGATTTTTCAATCACCCCGAATCGATGCAGAATCGCGAAGGGTCGCATCGCAATGCATCGATTTGGCGATTATATTCAGCAGCCCTAGATATATATATATATATATATATATATATATATATATACATATTGCCTTTATAACCATTTTTTTAAAAT